>NC_044918.1:6979893-7214671 GCF_003576645.1 Ipomoea triloba
ATATATATATATATATATATATATATATATATATATATATATATATATATATATATATATATATATGTAACGTGATACGTCATTGGTTCACGGTAACGATAAAAAAATGGCACCTATTGGACCATGATTCACACTGCACTGTGTGACAATGGTCCACCGTATGACAACTGTATATTATGGACCATGGTGCACAATGTAAGGTAATTAAATACTGACATACATTTTTAATTTTATAGTGTAATACATATTCATTTTTAGTGTGCGACAGGTTCATATAGTACATTAAAAACAAACATTTATCAGTGGTCCATGATATAATTTGCATGTGCTGGTAGTCTTTGTTTGGGTGTTTGAAAGAACTGTGAGATTAGAGCGGTGATAATGAGATTGAAACGATAATAGAAAGATTATATAGTTTACAAAAATATATAAACCAAAGTATGCATATATATTTTTTTAGAATATTGCTGATTCTATTACAATGTAGTATGTGTTCATAACTATTTCTGCTTGAACCTATAACCTCCCATATAAAGGAACAACTTAGTGTCAATGGACCACAAGATTCTTGGCTAAACCAAAGTATATAAAATATTAGAGACATTATACATTGTCATTAACATTCAAAACGCTCTAGTTAAAGCATTTTACCTCCGGTGAATATTTGAACTAGAGTGGTTGAAGTAGTGCATGCAGCAGGAGTAGTTTACTGCTACAATTGCACTTTTGGCAAGCGACCATTTTGAGAGTGAAAGTAGCGGTGGACCGCTCCAACCACCGTTTTGAGAATTGTAATAACAACTTGACTTTTAACTAGTGTCTACAGAATAATTTGACCTAAACACCAATAAAACACAAAACCTTATTAGAGCAGACGATGTCTCTGTAATCTTCCTAACACTGGATGCTTGTCTGAAGAAGAAGACAAATATGGGAAGCTTTTCCTATGTGGGCAATGCTACATTGCTACTCAACTCATGATAAAGACAAGTCAAGGTCATCCCCATCTTTCATCTCCTCCATCATTAATCTCCTCTAATTTCTTGTTTCTTAAACAACAATATCGATCATGTTAAAAGCTAGTAAGATCATCCACTTCTTTCACCTTGTTCATCATTAATCTCGTTTCTTGATTCTTAAACAACAATCTTATAAAGTTAAGCTAGCACAATTCACCCTTCCCATCATCATCTCCCATATGAGTGTGTCCCTAGCTAGTATAGCTTGCCCTCTACATACTTGCACTTTCCTACTTCTATAGTATTTACACGGTAATCATCAACTAATCACGAAACGGGTATTATCCGTTTCACCAACCCCTAGCTTCTTAATTCTCCCTATGTACAAAGGTATATGGATGTTAACGTTTTATCTTCAACACGTTCCTGCATTATTAAAAAGTTTGCTCTCTACGCTCAAAATCCTATTTGGGATAAGCCATCCAAGTTGGTCGGACAAGTTAGGTTTCAAATTCAACTGATCGATCTAATAGAAATTGTTTATTGACTTTCTTGGTTTGAGTTAATTAACTATAAATCTAGGCTAATTTGCATCATTGTTATCTGATCCTTTGTAGTCTAGAGTCACAATACAAACTTCACTCAAAGCGCACGTTCAAATATACCATGGCAACCTTAAAATCCCAAAATATTTGTACATTGGTCACTATAACAGGACAAATTAGATTTAGGGCTTGGTCTATGGTTAATGATGCTTCTATATATAGACTACAAATCAAATGTGCATGGGACAATATGATTTTTAGGCTTAATTGTTCCCCGTGCATTCGGTCTTACTAGAGAAAGATTTGAACTTACATACTGCAACTACTAGTAAAGTAGGTTGTTCATCTTTTTTGAATTAATACTGTTACTATTAGTAAAGTAGGTCGTTAATCTTTTTTGAATTAATCAATCAACGGAGTACCCGGACACCCTTCTAAGTGCATTATATTCTTAATCCATTATCCAAAATTTTTGCTTTTGTACTTATTCGAGTAGGGGCGGATGAACATGCATACACATGTTCTATGTACTTAAAATAACTACAAGATTTTGATGACAAATGATTAGAGATTAAGGTATTGTACTATGAATTTAGTTAGCTAGCTAACTATACCCAACTACCAAAGTGCAGCATAGCCCTCCTTAATTAGCTTATTTTCAAGCCAACAACTCATAAATCATAATTATTTGACAGCACATGACTTCATTCAATTGCTGGGCTTATCCCATTCATCTTAACTCTATCCCCCCATCAACTTCTCCATTCTCCATTCTTGCCCATCTTGCCAAGAACTGAAGATCACCATCATGAGCCACAGAAGAATTTTTTCACAGGGAAATGTGCCATTTTCTTGGGAAGAAAAGCCCGGCGTTTCAAAGTTCAACCACCAAAAGACCCCATCGGCCACAGATAAACACGAATTTGTGGATTTAGGCAAGCCGCTCCTCCCTCCGCCGCCGCCTTCCGCCGCTCCGACTCCGGGCAGGAGAAGCTCTCCGTCGTTAAAAGGGATGATTCGAGACGACCCTTTCATGGTGGCTTTCGTCAAGTGCACCAAGAATCAAAACAGCAAAACAGCGCATAATAACAGCGGCGATCATCATCATCAGAGGAAGAAGAGTAGTAGTTACAGTAGTGTTGGGTTGTCGTCTAAGAAGGGCCGCAGGCTTTTCTTCTTCTGCAAGAACGCATTTGCAGACGTTGAGGTTGACAACTTGATGAAGTATTCCAATCTTCCGCCTCTTCCAGGCCACAAGGATTCAATCAGGCTTCACAGATAGATGAGGGATCTTTGTCGCAATAACAACATTACACCTTTGTACTTAACTGTTACTGTACTGCAGAAATAATTACTCCTTATTTATTACTACAGTGTTGTGATGGAGATTAGTGCAGTTCAATTTAACCATCATTTGATCTACATTTATGATCGTTGTTTTTTTTTTTTTTTTTTTTTTTTTTGTCAGGAAACTCTAGCCATTACTCGAAAATGTGTATTAGGTAAATTCCGCTTTGTGAACTTAATTAGTTAGCAAAGGACTTAGGTTACGGACTCACTAACAGACTCAAATAAAGAAGAATTGTATTATTATTCTACATGGGCTCCACAAGAGATTGTGAAGTGGTGCTCATAAGCTAGTTTTTGTGGTGGGGTTAGGGTCTTGACTTTAATGTTGTATCATTTGCTGCTCTTGTTGAGAAGCTAGTACGTGGTATGAAAGATGAGCTATCTACAGTAAGTCGTAGTAGGAAAGATTGTGCAGTGATACTTTTTTTTTTTTTTTTTGAACATAATTGTGTAGTGATACTTAAGTTCGAGTCAAACCTTCACTCATAAGCTAGCTTTTGCAGTGGAGTTAAGATATGATCTTAACTTGTCATTTGGTGCTCTTGTTGAGAGGCGAGCGCGTTGTAGGAAAGATGAGCTGTCTATAGTAAATCGTAGCGGGTAAGATTATGCAGTATAGTGGCAATGGTGGATCGAAGTTAGGATATGATCTTGGCTTGAGTATCGTATTAAAGGTAAATAGGCTATAGGTTGCTGAGTTGTACTTAGTCCAACCAACTTGATGAATTATTGCCCTATGATCATTGTTCTTGGCCTTCTTGTTTTATAAATATCAAGGATAACGCATGGCATTTATGGAGCTAAGGTTGCTAGATTGGTCCATTGCCGTGGAAAATGGGGCAAGATTGGGTAATGTTGGGCACACTGCGATGGAGGCAAGACATGAACTACTCCCACCATTAGTTGCGCTGCAAATATATATAGGTCCTGTTTGGTAAATTATCAGCCTATCAGTCAATTTTGGCTTATTTGACCACTATTAGTTGTTTGGTTAATAAGCTTTTTGTAACTCCAAAATGCTAAAATTCAAAAGGCTACTCAAAGCAGCCTTATAAATTAGCTTTTTGAGAAAAGAAATTATACCAAACAGTATCAGCTAACAGCTAATTTATCAAACAACTTTCTACAATCAGCCAATATTATCAACAAATCATACATTCTAACCCAAACAGCCAACCCAATCAGCCAACAGCCATTTACCAAACAGGGCCATAATCTTGGAGTAGCAGTTGAGAGCTTTTACTACTAGATTGACATGGTTGGTTGGAACAGGAAGCTGGTGCTACAAAATATTAAAATCAGTTTATTCCATTTTTGGATAGGGCCTTGCACAATAGTGCAATACTAACTATCTCAATAAATTAATTATTTGACATGGCGAGAATGAGGTCACAGATTTTAATGGCTAACCCACAGGCCATGACAAGCTTGCTAAATGACTAAAATTTAAATATAATTACAAATTAATATTAAAAAAAGTTGATAAGTGGACACTAAAATAAATTTGATAGTTACATATACATTAATGCATTTATAATTGTTAAACAAAATAATAACTAATACAAATAATTAGTCATAATAAATATTGAAATATATAATGCATTACTCTATAGGTCAATGACAAATCAATTATACAATGCATTAATTACTATTATATTCTTAAATATATATATTAGTATTGTCACCCGTGCGATGCACGGAATGTATTTGTTGTAACTGCATTGAGGAAGGAATGAAAATTTATAATTGCATTTTATACAAATGAAAATAGACGCGTAGGCTATTAGAAAAATAAATTTGCTCACCATTAAATTTCAGATGAATTGGATTAAATGCTGATGAACCAACAATTGTTCGCAATACTGACTCATTTTCTAAAAAAATAGTATTTAGATGATTCTCATAGAATGATTCGTACTTTAGATATACAACTATGAATGCATCTCCTATTTATAATATTAAATCTTTTATATTAATTACATATATATTATTTGGTTTGCTAACCATTGCAATATTTTGTAGAAATAATAAAATCAAATAGTACATAATAATTAACACATTAATTGGAGTAAATCAAGAATTTAAAACAACAAATAAATCAAAAATTGTATATAGTAAAATGTAAAGGTTATTACAAATAATTTGAATTTGAGTTGTATTACCATTTTTAGGCATATTAATAGGTGTTTTTGGAGAGCAAACCATAAATCCACTGTATAATGCTTCACTACCGCCCATTGTAATTATTTATACCCAATGGAGAAAAATTACAAGTTGCATTTTATTTAAATAAAATAGTTAAGTATGCTATTGAGATAATAAATTTCTTACAATTAAATTGAGATTAGCTGAATTAAATGATGGTGTACCAATAGCTAGTTCTAACTACGACTGAGCATTATCGAACAACTTATTTAGTTAGAGTAACGATTCTTGTATATAGATTAAAAATATTAAATCAATAAATAAATATATACATACTAGTAGTTATGCCGTGGACCCAGCAAGGTAGACCTGGGTCCAATACGACGTCGTTTTACAATTTTTTTAAAAAAATAAAAAAATAACGGCGGCTCCTCATCGCAACATAACACAAACTCTACATTCACAGACCCTATACTCCACATTCACAATTTAAAAACTCCACATTCACACATTACATGGCTATATGTTTAGTAACTATATTACCACGGTTATGCATTCACACATTCAAAACTCTATATTCACAGGTCCTATACTCCATATTCACAACTTGGGAACTCCACATTCACACATTACAGGGTTACAAGTTGCTAGAACTCTGTTAAATATACTACAGATTTACACATTCATAACTCTACATTCACAAATTCTATACTCCACATTCACAATTTGAAACCTCCACATTCACACATTTCAGGGCAGCTAGAACTCTGTTAACCTCCACATTCACACATTTCAGGGCAGCTAGAACTCTGTTAACTCTACTACAGATACATTTCAGGGCAGCTAGAACTCTGTTAACTCTACTACAGATTCACACATTCATAACTAGAACTCTGTTAACTCTACTACAGATTCACACATTCATAACTCTACATTCACAAATTCTATACTCCATTCACACATTCATAACTCTACATTCACAAATTCTATACTCCATATTCACACATTCATAACTCAACATTCACAAATTCTATACACCATATTCACAATTTGAAACCTCCACATTCACACATTTCATGGCTATATGTTTAGTAATTTTTTTTTTTAAATATAGTGAAACGGGACCCGGGGTCCACGGCATAATTTGCCATATACACACTAGGTAGGCTTGGTGGCCCTCCCGCGGGCTCACAGGTCCGCCAAACACACCTCGCCAAAGCCTGCAATTTAATAGGATGGGCCATAAAACCCGAAGCTCGCTCATCCTTTTTGAAAGGCTGGACGGGCTAAGCCCTTTTTGATCACTCCATAGTCTCTTGAAAATTTTCTGGGCTTGGATCTAATCCAACAAACCCAACAGCTTTTCACCGCCTAAAATCTGCATTCTGTAAGCGCTCCGTTCCTTCAACCGATTATCTGAAGTGATAATGGCGTCTACAATTACCCTTCCGGTGTTTGGTTCTTCTCCGACCCAGCGACAAGATCGCAACTTTACGCCGTCCGGCCCAGCGACGAGGACTTTCCTTCCTTACAAGGTCTCCTTCTCCGGTGGCGCCGCCCTCGACCCTGCTTTACCCGCTAGAAAGCTCCGGTCTTTAATAGGTTACTCTTCACATACCGAGCCTGTGAGTTATCATTACTCCCCTTGTATTCATTATCTTTCTGTCTGTTCTGGCTCTCATTTTCACATAAACAAGCATTAGAAAATTATATGTCCCTTCAGTTATATTCAAGAGTTTTCATTATCTTTCTGTCTGTTCTGTTCCTCATTTGCTTTTTTACTTTAAAAAAAAAAATTACTACGTAAAATGATGGGGATTTAACCATCCATTGCTAATGTGCCCCATATTACCTGTATAATTATACCCTGAATGCCCAAAGTATAGACAACGCTTCTTAGTAGTTTGGTGTAGGGCTCAAAGTTAGGCAGGTTCGATTTACCATGGGGCTAGTTCAGTTGCTTCCACCGAGCACCCTAATGCCATGGTCGAGAGATAGTGCGGGGTTCGAATCACACCAGAACTTGGGGGTCATTGGGTGACCCTGAAGGAGCGACTTGCGATTTATCTCCTCTAGCGGCTCTGCTCTTGGGCAGGGGTTCTGGAGGCTTAGGATTAGTCTGGTATAAAGTGGAAACCTAATGTATCAGGGGAAAAAAAAAGCTTCATAGTGGAATGGAAATTTGGTGTATCAAGTACCTAGTGGAGCACTATGATGGGATGGTCACTATAAGAAAGTGGTTAACTTTACATGGCTCTTACTTGTCTGACTGTTGTGTGCTAATCACTATTCATACTGAGGCATTGAGAGGAAATTGTGGGCTTGTGGTTGCTATGAATCAACTTTACAGAAGTGTTGGTTGCTTAGATTCGCTTGGTTAGTTGGTCTGTGGTGCATTTGAGTTGTCTATGGTGAAAATAGGATTGAAGCCCAGTAATCAGGTGCTCCCTTTGGGCAGTTAACTTGGCTCTCTTGCAAGTCTACTTGCCTAGTTTAAGCAAAAGATCTGATTGTGAGGCTTTGAGCATCAATATGCTATCACCAGACTTTATGTAGTGAATACTGAGCACTTTGGCTATAGGTTTGGATTATTTTGCCATAAATGGTATATTTCATGTGGAAGCTTTATGATGCTTGAGTGAGTTGCACGGGAAGTATTTGCTTCTGAAGAACTTCGAGTTGCCTAGCTTTTCTATTCTGGGATTTAAGAGTGTTTAAGCATATAGCATTTCGATACTGGGACTGAAGGGTAGTTGAGCTCATATCTTTTCTATACTGGAATTGAAGAGTGGTTTAGCTGCATAGTTTCTCTATATTGGAATTGAAGAGGGGAGTGCAGTTTCAAAGACTGTCTTTGATGTCAAATACGAAATCTGGATTCAAGTCATCGAGGTTTTCTCAGACCATTTTTTAGGCTAAAGAGAAAACCAAGGGCTAAGCTAGGATATATAGGCTGTTAGACAGACTTGATGAAATAGATACGTAAGGTGTTCAAATGAACAACTTAACCTTAACAGCATACTATGCGTTAGCAATTTCCCGTGGTTGTGTAATTGTACTACTAGGGTTAGTAGTCATTTTGGTGTCATGAATTTGCCAACAAGAAGCTGCACGTCACATAGATGACTTCTCAAAGTTTGATTCGCAGTTTCTGAGCTTATTATTATACCAACATAACTAGATAAGAGGCCGTTTCTGCCAATCCTACCTATTCTTTTGTTCTGTATAAGCATTTGGATAGTTTGCTGACAAATATATGATATGGAGTATATAATTTGTCTTGGTTATGTACTTATGTGTACTTGTTTGCTCAACTTTTTACGAGGAAGAGCATTTCAATGTGATTAAATCCTCAAAACGGTACAGAACTCCACCTGAGAAGTTCATCAATTCTTTTACTGTGTTTTTGTGGCGTTTCTTGTTATGCTAACCTCAGATGATTCTCAAAGTCAACATTTTCATGATTGATTCCAGATGACATAACGGCCCACTTAAGCACTGCTATAAGTGGCCTTGCTTTGTGGTATGAGGCAAAACGCCACATCAAATACAATTATCATTATTAATCTATTTTCTTTCTTTATCATTTATTGATTATACGTCTTTTCCCTTCTATAGGGGATGAATGACCTTAGGAAACCTCTTTGGACAATCAAGTATCCCACTTGGTTCTGTTCTTAGTTAAGTGCTTTAGCTGTGAAAAGAAAGCTAAAACTATGCCCAAATTTAGAGTGGCTCCAACTATTTTTGGGTCAAATGCAACATCACGAGATTATTTATTGGTTTCTTTCATCTTAATGCCAACTTTCTATTTTTGATATTTTCGTTTTTCCTGTTGAATCCTCCTCAACTCCCCAGCAAAGGCGACCACTTAACTCACTATTTGATCTGTAGGTAAGCCTACATTCCGGGAACTCCCATTTTCTTCGAAAGGTTTTGGTGCATTCCCTGACTCCTCAAGTCGAGAGTTCCGGTGAAACCAATTCTAAGACAACGTTCGAGCCAGAATATCTCGATCCACCTAAAGAGACTCTGAATATTGGGGTTTTAGAAGTCAAAACGTCGTCCAAGCCAGCTACGCCATCGAAGAAGGGAAGGAACCCCAAACTTCTCAACAGCCTTGCTTCTAAAACGACCACGCTAGATTATTCGCAGATTCTCAAGTATCCCATCGTCACCGAGGCTGGAATGAAAAATATTCTACAGAAAAACACCCTGGTTTTTGCTGTCGACAAGCGTGCTGACAAGACGATCATAAAGGATTCTGCCTCGAAGATATTCAAGATTAAGATCAAGAAGGTAAACACGTCGATCCTGCCTGATGGAACCAAGAAAGCATTCCTTATATTGGCACCAGATCAAAGTGCAGTGGATGTTGCTAAAAGAATTAAAGTCATTTAGAACAAAAATGGGTTCTTTGCTTCTTCACCTGAGTTTGTATCAAAATGTTAATTCTTCCTTGCACACAAGTGAAATCTAGATCCTGATTGACTGCATATAGAAGAGAATCTATTAAATTACTATTTACTGCCTGTTCTGTTTAAATTAACCATGTTCTTGTACAATGTATGCATATGTTTGAGGTTGCAGGATATGCAACATCAGCAATCTGTCTCATCAATCATCCTAGAAAAAAACCCTTGGTTTCCCTTGAATGATTGTAGTTCTTTGTTATGATCTTGCCTGTAAATCTAAAATATGATCACAACCCAATCTTGAACCCTCCACTGCCTGTCTTTTTGGGTGATGAGGAAAACTCGCAACCACTATATGGGGTGTACAATTAGCCGATCAGTAAAACCTGTTTGTGACCCTAGCTGATAAATAACCACAAGGAGGTAAAATAGTCTGTGCTACTCAAAGTTGTTGACCGGTTCAAATTAAGAATGCTGTCATTAGACCACTCTCGTTGGGAACTTATCTCTGTAAAACTATTAACTTTTTTGTCTTGGTCAATCAGTTGAGCTGTATTTCGGGATAATTGTGCTGATGAAGCCTTGATGTTGAACACCTTAGGCACGAAACGATGCTCCCCATTTGTAAAAAGACAGTGATCTAAGAGGATTTGGCTTTGTGTCACTGTATACAGTATTATCTTGAGTCACGACAGGAATTCAAGAAGACATCAATCAGTGAAGATGATAGGGGCCGGGGAGAGTGTTAAAGAAGAGCATTATCTTGAAATGCAAAGGTTTAAAGGAACCACACAGAGAAGGGCACTTGCAGATTGTGTTTGTGCGTTAGGTCGGGGAAAGTTGAAAAACTAATGCCACGAATGGAGTAGTAAATTGCAGATGAAAGTGACGTGTGACCACACCTCCAGTCTCCTTACTGAAGTGACTGCCTCCAAAGGCGTCATTCATGTCTTTTGCTTTACTTACTTTAATCATCTTCTACTTATTTTATTTTTCCACGTTATCCGTACTCTATTATGGCCTGATTGGTTGGATGTAGTTTGTGGGGAATTACAGTTGGAGAGAATTGCAATTCCCTCCAAATGATGAATTGCAATTCGGTGGAGAGGAGGGGCAATTTGTTGGTGTAAAGACAATTTTTCCCCTCCTCCCATACCTTTTGTTTTTTTTTTTTTTTAAATTTGAAAAAATAATAATAATAATAATAATACTACTACTACTACCACATCATAAGGGCATTTTAGTCATTTTGTCACTTCTTACCTTTCAATTCCCTGTACCCCTATTTTTGCATACCAAACACTGTAATTTCAATTCATACTTTATTCATTGAATTGCAATTCCACAGAATTACAATTCTTTTCCACCCTAATTCCCTCATCCCAACCAAACGCCCTCTTACAGTCCGTTTGGTTAGTTCGTTGGAAAATATTTGATGGAAACGAAATTCAAATTGCATGAAAAACAAATTACAAGAAAATTAGATTTTATTATTTGGTTGGTGGAAAAGAAATTATTGAAAATATAAATTTTATTGTTTGGTTGAATTTGGAATTGTAAGAAATAATGAGTATAAAGACAATTATACTCCTACAAAATAATAACAACAACAACAATAATAATAATAATAATGATAATTAAAGAAAGTTATTAGTGAGGGCATAGTTTTCCACCTTGTTTTCCATGCAAGATTATTAGATTAATATGGATTATTAATTAGGGGAAAATGACTATGAGATTAATTTGGATTTAGTTTGCGTCGCGTTTGTAGAGTTTTACTCTTACTCAAAAAAGGGTTGGGGCACACATACAAAATTGTGAATTAATTTGGATATGAATTTATTAGACCATGTCACGCATATAGAATTTGACTCTTAATTAGAAAAAAGATTAGTGCACACAACAAAATTATGAGATTAATTCAATTTCGTTCTAGATCACGCCCATATGGTTTCTCTTGCTTGAAAAACATCCAATTCAAAACTATATAACTTAACGAACACATACAAATAATGTCCTTCAACCTTACCTGTTAGGTTATATGCTTGACCAAATTTCATCCTAGTACAGTGGTGGACCTGACATACATACTCATGCAATCACCCCACACATAGTGCCCCCATATCTACTTTGTGTTGTTGCCGCGGTTGCTTTTCTTACGATAATAAAATCAACTTTAAATTTATTTAGATATGATATGATGTGATCATCATAATTCATATTGTATATATAAAATATAGGGATGACATGCATAAATTGAAAGGTGCATATATTAGGGATGGAAATATAGGCCATGTTTGGTAAATGGTTGTTAGTTGATGCTGTTAGTTGATTGGGTTAAAAGGTATAATTAATTGATAATATTGGCTGATTATAGAAAAGTGTTTGGTAAATTAGCTGTTACTTGATAACTGTTTGGTATAATTTCTTTTCTCAAAAAGCTAATTGAAAAAGTTGTTTTGAGTAGCCTTTTAAAATTTAGTATTTTGGAGTTACAAAAAGCTTATCAACTAAACGCTTATATTAATTTTTTAACCAAGTCAAATAATTAATAATGGTTAAATAGGTCAAAATTGACTGATAAACTAATTATTTACCAAACAGGACACAGTGTGGAGACGGCGGTGGTTAAAGGTTGAAAGAGCAAGAGAGCGTGAAACACGTCTTTGTGTTGGCTTTTGAAAGTTAAGGATATGATTCCTCTAACTTTGGACAGCCATCAACTTAAACTAAAGAATATATATATGTGTGTGTTTGTGTGTACTAATAAAAATACTCTACGTACGTACAATGTTAAGCTACTTTGAACAGTATAGCAACGGTATGCGCCGTCGTGGCTTTATCAACTTATAGGTGAAGAAAGGTAGAGAGTGATGGTCACTCACACTTTTGTAGGGGGCGGCTTAAATCATGGCTTCCACCCAAAGTATAAAGGAGATGGCACATGTTGAAAATTGAGGGAAATATCTTTGAGTTGTTATATTTGGACTTTAAATTTATTCTCCTTTTGATCTTTTCATTATTGTATTTTTTTAAAAAAGAAATTGGTGACCAAATTATTAATGTGACTATAAGATTGGAGACTCGAACCTTGTAAAGAGTGTGTCATGTTAAAGAATTCTAGGTGAGTTTTCTCATAAATAAGAATTAAACTTTACATGTGTGATTTGAGCTGAATGTGAAATAATCTTACACCGGTAAGGATTTCAAGTGTTGTATATGCAAATATTAACATCTAGGTTACACAGACTCATTTTATGAGTTCGGTTAGGTTAACAATATTTTACTTATATTATTTACAATTCAAGTTTTTGTAATGTTTAATTTAGTGTTGGTAAATAAAATTTATATATTTGATTATATGATTGGGGTTTGAAGATGTTTGAGATCCCTCCACCTTCTATTTAGAATATTCTTCTAGAGGATTGGATGGGTGTTATGAGACCGAGAAGAGTGCATAGCAATTTTTTTAATTAATTAGTTGGTATTTTCTCCTTAGTTTTACTGTCCCCTTGATAGAAAAAAAAATAATATATATATATATATATATATATATATATATATATACACACACACACAAGGGAGTATTCAGTAAATGATTTGGTGCCAAAACAAAAATTATGAAAAATAACATTACCCATCATTAAGTAATTTGTTATTTCAAAAAAAAAAAAAAGGTAATTTGTTAATCTAAGGAGAAAGAAACCTACCCTACTATTGCATGCCACTTGTTATATCTTGGACCATGGTCTACAAAGTTTTGTGGACCATGGTCCAAAAATGACACTATTTTTTAAGTAAGGAAATGAGCTGTTGTTAAGTCTTAACAAAACTCCATAAATGAAATTACATTTCATCTCAAATGATACTGTCTCATATTTATTTTTATATTATCAAATGAAACTATAGTTATATCAAAATGAAACTGTAGTTGTGTTGAAAGGAAACTGCAGTGAATATAAAATGAAACTGAATAACCGTTTCACATATTTGAGTGTATATTGTCCAATGAAACTATATATTGTGTTGAAAGAAAACTGCAGCATATTATAAAAGAAACTGTAGTTGTGTTGAAAAGAAACTGAATAACAGTTTCACATATTTGAGTGTATAATGTCAAATGAAATTGTAGTTATATTGAAAAGAAACTGTAGTTGTGTTGAAAGGGAACTACAGTGTATATAAAATGAAACTGAATATGTTATACGCACAGAGTTAATGGCGCGGAACGAAGCCGTTTCTGCTGTTTTTTCCATTAATCAAAATGGCGTCGTTTGATGCATGGACTACCATGCATTGTGGACCACGGTCCACAGTAAAATTTGCGCTTTCAGGCCAATGCATCTTGTTTACTTATAATATTATTTAAAAAGAAACAAAAAAAAAATTCTATTCCAATAAATCTAAAGAGAGTATTAACTTTTGAATACAAATTTATAGTACTGAGTGTTAGGATCAAGTGCTTATCACTTACGCCAAAAGTTATATAGTAGAGAAGACGTAATTTTATTTCCTTATACCGTGTTTAGTGCTAGACTTGGCCTTTTTAAGCTCTTTACTAGCCTCCGCCCAACAATCCTCCAACCACTGGGTGTTAGATTTGACCATTATCAGACTCCGTCCAACAATTCCCCCTTCCAACCCATGACCTGACTCTGATACCACTTGTTAGGATCAAACACTTACCGGTTACCACTACGTCAAAAGCTATAGTTAATAGCGAATGCACAACTTTATTTTCTTATAGACTGCCATCACATTTTTGAGACACTGGGTGCTGGACTTGGTCCTTTACCGGCTTCCATCCAATAATTCTCTCAACCATTGGGTGCTAGACTTGACCTTTACCGACCTCTACCCAAAAATTAGCTAGATCCTAAAGCTACAACAAACAAATTAAAACATTCAATATAATTCTAGACAACAACTTGTGTCCTTAAACAAATCAAGAAAGTGAAGTTAAATTGATAAATAAGATTAATTACACCTTAAACAAATCAAGAAAGTGAAGTTAAATTGATAATTAAAATTAATTACAGCCTTCCATCTAAGACTATTTAATCCTCATTAAAGGCAATTTAATAGAACACGCCATGTCGCCATTGGCCCTCACCTCCTTTACAATTCAAGTAATGTTATACTTACGGTCAACTCCATTATTCAAATTGATCGAGCTATTAGTTAGGTAACTATAAAGTTTTAAATTTGACAAGTTTATTGATCTTTTCGGATTGTGTCAATTATTAGCAACCTAAGTTAATTTATTTCATTCTGGTGATTTGTCTGCTAAGGTTATAAGGCAGACTTCACCGGTCTAGTGCACAACTTCATATAGCGGTTATGTTCTTTCTATATATAAATCAAAGAATACAGTGATGCTATATTTGCACTTATTTTTTTTTTTTTTTTAATATTTGTTAATATGTCACACTTTGATTGATTTAACAAAAAATGATTTTTTTTAAAAATCCTTTTCCTTCATTCAATAAAATGAAGACATATAACAAACATTTTTAAAAATTCGAGGAGGTAAAGCAAACACCCAAAGAAACTTAGGTAGTCCTCACACAAACCCTTCATATATGGTCAACTGACACCAATATTGTCATCAAGCGACGCCTAAAGCAACTGTGTAAGAGATTGTTGAAAAACCTAAATACCATTTTTTTGCGAGATAAATAATTTTGCAAAATAATCAGTGTTTATTCTCAATCCCATGCCTCTCGGAGCGAATACGGGTGAACTTAGACCATTAAACGGACGGAGAAAGACCCGATAAATTTATCAAAAAAAGTTTTTATTTTCAATAGACATATTATCTGCACCTTCTGTTGTTACCACATAATTCTTGATAGACATGTAATAAAAATTTTATTACTTAAAAATAAACTTATATCAATTTTATTACATAAAAATAAACTTATATCATTTTCCTTTATAACCCCTCCTAGTCTCCTTTAAATTAAGTCTAAACCTATAGGAGTTAGCCGGCTGCTCTAATACCTCTGCCTATATAAATGTAAATTATTCCAAACTCCCACTTGTGCAATCCGGTCGTCTTCGGTTGTTGGCATGTCAATTTTTGGGTAAGGGAACTATGGATATTATTACTCCAGCACATTGTTTTTTGAAAATTCCAAAAAAAAAAGTAACATAATAAAATAATAATAATAATAATAATAATAATAATAATAACTATTATTATTATTATTATTATTATTATTATAAAAATTATTAAAGTTATATATGCTCATAAGTTTTGAATTTCTATTTAACAAGGTAGACTTTTAGATAAATGGTTGATTTTGTAAATGAAGCTTATAAAGTTTGTAAAGTATTTGCACAAAATAATGGGCATTCTGTATAGTACAAGAACATGCAATACATGAGAGTATCATAAAATGTGTAATATATCGATAAAAAAATTAAAGCATATATATATATATATATATAAGTTAGGACTCTTGAATGGAGGGCAAGTTGTACGTTGATTTTTACGCATGATTAAAAAAAATATTAATTACGTATTTGCTACTAGCTATTCTTTTTTTTTTTTTTTTGTGTAAAATAGATACTCATATGTGTTATATAATAATTAGAATTTGCATAATATGCAAGAAAAATATACAAGCCACATAATATTGACTATTCATCGTTTTATAAATATACATCAATTATAGAAAAATATATATAAGAATAAGTGCAGGTATTACTTGGCAAGTACTTCTATTGTTTCTCATAATAATTTTCATGATATTACATCAAGTGATAGAGACAACATAATTATGGTATTATTAAACTTCACCTATTCTATAAACATACAAATAATTTGTGTCAACTCTAATAATATCATTAAAGACAAATTCTCAAAACGATAATGTTTATAAAACCAAATAATCAATAACTCTAATTTAGTAAGTCATTACAACAAATTATATTTATCAAATATAATACTTTTTTACATAAAACATTCAATATCCTACTATTGTGAGATTAATCAATATTTTGATCAAGCTTCGTAAATTTGGACTTTTATTCTCAAAAAAAAAAAAGAAAAAAAAAACCTTGATCCATAACTCCCCTTTGTATTAACATATATATCAAATACAATACTTTCAAATTACAAAGACTAATCACAGTACTAACATGAAAATATTACAACTGTGTGTTCACTGTACCTCAATTCTCATTTCATACGTTTGTGTTCATTATTCTTTAATTTCTAGAGTCAATCACTCAATTGAATGATTGTCAAAGAAAAACATGTGTAACATGTTGATTATGTTGCGTCTCTCGTTAGCTTACCAAAATCGTGCAGCACATTTTCTATATATAGAGAGAAGGGTTCGAGTAAGAATAGGTTCATTGGTAGATACATTTATTTGGGTAAATCAACTGTTAGGTTGTTAAAAGATAAGAAAAAAAATATGGTTATTAGTTTTATAAATATTACAATCTTGAAAGTTTATAATAATTATAAAACGACCCCATCTTTTTTTTTACTAAAACGTCTCACCATTAATGAACCACGATGTTAGATAGCTGAGATCAATTATTATTTGTTTATAGGAGGAGATTGTTGAATTCAATAATTCTCATTTGAACCCAACCATATATATACATACATACACATCATGCAACACCACAAGCAAATGCACACACATATACACTATAGTACACACATATGACGAAAACCCAGTAGCACATAGGTTAATCACATATATAGACAATATTATACTCAAACGTAAGAAAAAAATTCAAAGCAAGATGGAAAAAGAATTCCACACGAAGAATAAGATTACATCAACAAATTAAGAAATCCAAACATACCATAAATTTCTTCCATAAAATTATGGACAAGAGCCCTATAAACATATTTAAAACAAGCGTAAATACCTTCATTTACCCCTATGAAACTACCGAAATTTAAAATAAAATAAAAATCATAAAATCATAGCCACACACATCTTTTTAGGCAAAATGGTTAAATAGGCCCTCAAACATTACCTAAAAAGTTAATTAGGTACCTAATCCTTTTAAATGTACAATTAAACTCTTTAACATTTTATTTTTGTGCAATAAAGTCCAAAAACATGTTAGTGACCCGTGATAGCAGGTCACTAGAATTCATACATCATTTCTGATCAAAAACTAACTACCGGAGAAGGCGACCGACGCCGTTCGCTGACAGTCGATTTTTTTATTAGAAATGATGTTTGAACCCTAGTGACCTGTAACCTATTTTTGAGCTTCATTACACAAAAATAAAATGTTAAAGGGTTTAACATTATTCGAGACAGACTGTGTGCTAGATTTAACCTTTAAGAAACTTTATCGACCTCCGCCTAGGAATACGCCAGTCACCAGGTATTAGACATAGTCCATTTACCGGGCCTGCCCAACAAAAACTTTATAAATCTCTCAAACCAAACAAATTTCGTTTGAAGTAACACTTTAGACTGTATTTGAGAATTAATAATTGAGTTCTTATTTCTTTAATTACATAGTGGGGAATATCCCTGCAGCAAATCAGAAAACTTAACCAACTTGCACAATAAACTAATACAGTAATTAACAATCAATTTCTTTATTTATTTTGTGGGTTATTTAATCAATACTTTTGAAAAGGAAATATAAATGGGAGTGACATGTGAAACCTGTTTTGGTATGGGTTGATTGGACTGCACATTTTTTTATTTCACAAAATTAATAATTGATATAATATGCATTTCATAATATAGTTTTTTTTTTTACATTAAAGTTGCCATCTTGTTTCGTACTTGATCCCAAACCACCCTAGTGCTCAAAAGAAAAAGTTGGATATCATATCTGTGCTTGCTTGTTCTACTTCGGAAGGAACAAATTCGCCGTCCTTGTTTATTTTTCTTTTTCATTCCAACCTATATATACATTAATACATTTCATTTTCCTCTATACGTCATGCATAATGATAATTAATTAAATATAGCATATATTATTTACATGTTATATCACATCCCGAGTGACGTAATTACAAATAATTCATTTTTGGAATAACTCTAACCATTACTTAAGTTATTGACTTGGTAATTATGACATTTTATGTTCAACTCTCAGTCGAAGTGATCTGTTAATTTTCTTGATCGGAACTGTTATATTTAGTTTATCTTATTGTACTTATAAAGGGTTTGGCAGTATATATGGGTTGATCGAATGTGAGACCTGCACGGACGGAAGATTAGAAACTAGGGAGCGTAAACGGCGAACTAACGACGCGTTAACTGTGTAGTAACGTGGGAAATAATGACAGTAAGAGCTCCTTCGACGAGAATAATGAAAGCATACAAGGACCGTTACGAAATATAACGTTAAAACGACAAAAGAAAAAACAAAAGGAAAAAAAAGACTTTATTATAATTATATGCTAGTAGGAGTACTTAATCACAAAACCAAACAGATATTAGACGCATCTTTACATAGTAGTGATCGACGGCTCTGATTTAGCTTAAGACTCTGAGAAAACCCCAAAAAGAAAAAAAGAAAAAAGAAAAAAGAAAAAAGATTGTCGTGGTTTAAAAATCAACCAGGGAAGAGCTAGCTAGGATGTTTGGTCTATTGAATCTACAGGGGACGACGGCAAAGAGAACGGTTAATGAGTTCTCTGATCATATATATAGATAAATGGCATATATAAATGCTTGTGTTTTAAGAGGGTGATAGATAATTTTAATGATGATGATATTATTATTTGGTGGTCATCTGGTAATTAATGATTGTAGTCTTTGTTCGACGTTGTTGTTGTTGTTGTTGTTATTGAATCCCCATGCAGAGGTAGAGAGCTGGTGCTGGAGTTGTCGGACGAGGAGGACCTGGCGAATGTCCCAGAGTCTCTGCCGGAGCAGCGACGACTCGGCGCGGAGGCGTTCGTTGTCGGACTGGACGAGGTGGCAGTGGTGGGAGACGAACCGGAACCGGTTCAAAAGTTCACGGTTCCCTAACCGCAGCCGGTTCACTTGGTTCCTCAAGTTCTCCAGGTGTTTTTGTTTTCGCATGCGAGACCGCCGGGCCGACTCGCGGTTCGAGATCATGCGCCTGCGCTTGCGCTCGTCTACGGCGGGAAGGGAAACGGCCTGGTTCGGGTCTGGTTCGTCCATACCGGACTCAGAGACGGGTCTGGTTCTCTTCCGGCTTGGTTCCTCAGAACCGGAGTTCGAGTTATCCGGGTTCTGGTTCGAGTTATCAGACTCAGAACCAGAGTTTGAAATAACCGGTTCTTGAAGGGGTGAAAGAACCGGTTGTTGGTCTAGTTGTGCCGGGAAATCATCGAAGGCGGATTCCGGGAAATCCCAGGAAGTGAAACCGCCTTCGAAAGGCGGTAATGGGTTTGAAAAAAAGGGGTCAAAGGACATGTTGGTCGCCGGAAAAGTGGACAGCATGACCGGAAATTTAGCTAGTGGGCGGGGAGGAAGATCGGAGAGGGAAAGGGAGGGAACGGAGTGGTAGAGGGCAGTATTTAAGGGCAACTACGCATATCGAGGGTGGTGGTCCACCGGGGGTAGTTTTGTCTTTACACAACCAACTTTTGAGTCAGTTGCCACTAGCGTGTAGTAGTGGGGCCCAGTTTGGCTCTCAAAATATAAAATCATCAGGGACAAATTAAATCGTCAATATATGTTCACTGTAACATCACTTCAATCTTTTCTTAATAGGAAAATGATAACAATCATTCAAACAAGTAAAATTTTGATACTACTCTATATTCTATAAGTCTACAATCCCCGCTTAATTAACATGTACTCTATAGATTTACCCAAAAAAAAAAAAACATGTATACTCTACAGAAAACTCATAATTATTATTTGACGTGTATACTAGGAAAATTTTATTTTTATGAGTGGTAATAGCACAAGAAAATTATTTTTCGTTGGGCCACCAAAGAGGAAGATAGTTAATTAGGTAGGATAGTAGGGCAGGTGCTCGGACTTGGCTCAAGTATTCACCCGCTCAGTAAGGATAAGGGGGAAGGAATCGAAGAGACATGAGTGTAACCTGAGCTTGACTAGGGGTAGTTCGGTTAGGTAATATACTGAACAATCGAACGATAATGGATTCTTGTATACAAAGGTTCGGTAAAAAATTGAATCGGACCGAATATCACTTGGTTTTTTCTTCTCTTTTTAAATAAAATAACAACAACATATAATAATAATAATAATAATAATAATAATAATAATAAGAAGTAAACCCAAGTTCCTTGTTGCATGCTTCGCCGTTGAACTCATATTCTCACTGGTATCTCTTAAATCTTTTTTTTTCTTTTCTTTATGCCTTGTTCTCTACTTTGCACTTTTGTTGTTTGCTGCAATTGTTCTTTATCTCACAATTATCTCTAGCTTGAGTTATTCTTACACTATTCATTATTTTTCTTACTTTCATGTTTCTATGAAATTAATGTGCTTCAACGTCATTTTAATTTTAATTTCCAGTGCACTGGAATTATCTTCCCGTACTTGAATATACATCCAGTGCACTGAAAATATATTTTGCCAAACAATGACATATTGTGTCAAAAAATTAACTATACAATATTTGACACTTGTTCTCCAAATATTAATTAACTATACAGATGGATGATTCTTCATCTTGTCAATAAAATATTCCAAAGTGAGTCAACAGAGAGTCGGTTGGGCAAAAAAGCCAACTGATGTTTGGTAATTAGTACTTAGTAGTGTGTTTGAATTTTGGATTGCTATTTTGTTATATAATGTTTAAGACTTTCGATTTGGACTATGTGAATATGTATTGTTTAGTAGTGTGTTTGGAAAACTAGAAAATGTTTAAAATGGGGGTTCTAAACCGAACCGAATACCAAACTGAACTATTTCAGAATCGAAACCGAACTTTTTTCAAACCGAACCGAACTATAATGTTAAATCGAATGGTATCATTTTTTGATATCGAAATACCGAAATTGAATAAAATCGAACAGAATCCCGAAACACCCACCCCTATGAAGTTAATGTTTTTTTGTCTTGTCTTTTGGGTTCATTTCCTAATTATGGGGGCTTAAACGACAGGGTTACTCTCCTAGATTTCTGCAGTGTTCAAGGTTCGATTTTTCAACTCTCATTCTTGATGTGTTGGTATGCTCTCGGCTCCTGTCTAAAATCAACAAAAGTGTTGGTAAGAATCAAATTCATGATCTTCAGGTACGAAAATCATGTTTCACTCACTTAACCACTTCTCTTTTTTTTATTTTATTTATTTATTTATTTTAAGCACTAAGGTAAGTTGTTGTGATGTTGTCTTCCATAGGCACCATATTACTCCATATATGCTTTGTACGTGGTGTATTGTTATCTTGAAGTAGACAGTATTATTTGCTCCGTTGACATTAGTGAACATTGCATTAATTTTAACCCACTGTTTTTTCCCATTCAATTCATCAGCTCCATGTTTATTTAGTTTACAATTAAGGACATAAACGTGCAATTAAGATAATATATAGTAATTGTAAAATTCCCTCTTAAATTTATTTTTCTAATATTTACTTTGGAGTGTGCACAAATCTGTGAAAAATATAATTAACTGACTGAACTAATAACTATTTGCTAACTATTTTTAACGGAAATATATTGATTCAGTCAATAGTTAAAGATTTTTAAAAATTTTGGGTAACGGTTACTTAGGTTTAAATGTGTCCAGTTAACTGAATTCTGTGTACATATATATGCTTTTATTTTTTTTATAATCATAAATAATATTATTATACTAGTTTTTAAATTTTTCATTACTTATATATTAAAACTAGTATTTGTACGCGCGATGCGCGAAAGTTAATGCCCAATATTAAAACATTAATAAACATAAATAATTAAAATTTTTAATTCTAATTATATATACAAATATAGTTTAGGTATTTTATACACACATATATGATTTACCATGCATAGAAATTTAATTAAAATATAATCAACCATTAAATTAAATATAATGATTTTACTAAAATGATAATTAAGGAATAGGAAAATGATATGATAGATATAGGTGTATGATAATAATGGTGGAGTTAAAAACTAACGGTGTTATAACGGTGTAAGGGTAGTTTTGTATAACAACAATGTAGTAGGGACAATTTTGTTTAATAACATTGAAGTGTACAACATTTAAGTAAAATGTACAAATTTATTAGCATATAGAAAGAGGGACATAAATCAAGGATATAACCTTGATTGAGACTTATTAAGTTTTTAGATAATGTTTGTTTTATGGTGTGAAATTATTAAACACTTTTTATTTATAAATTTCAAGGAGTTTTTAATTTGACTAATTTTTTTCGATTAATTCATTAACTAAAAAACTTCAATTTAATTACAATTTAAAAACAAGAAATTTAGTTCTTTTTGAGTCAATTAAAAATTTGATTCTTTTGTTTCAAAAAAATTAATTCTTTGAGTTAAAAAGAAGTAAATCTAAAATTAGTAGTGTCTGACATCTAATCGATAGAGAAGTATGGAACGATCTCGTACACTAAATGATTACTAAAAACATTTTTTCTCTAGTCAAATTAAGATAAGTGTGGGGTGATACAAATTAGGACAGATGTTAAGTAAAGTTAAGTTAATAGTTATGACTATAAAGTGTAAACTGTTTATAAAGTTTATGACGCAGGGCTAGTGGTCCAAAATGAATGCATTTAATTTTATTTTTTTATTTTAATTACCTTGATCAACTTTAATTATTATTTATTTTTAGTAAAAGAGCAAACGAATGCTTAGCCAGGAAGAAACAAAACATGGGGATTTAGTGGTGCTTACGTGGCAGCTCTCTACGGCCTGAGCGTGTGGAATCGGAATAGAGAAGAAAGGTCTAAAATGTACTGTGGAGTCAGTTTCATGTTGGGCTTCATAGTAAGTTTCTTCCCAAGTTTCTTCATAGTAAGTTCCGAAGCTGTTTCCGTGTCATGCGGAGTAATATTACATGTATTCTTATTTTATTTTGTTTACTAAATTATTATAAATAATGTAATGTGCATTCTAAAATATTATATATATTTTTTTTATAAAAACTATTGAAAAGTAAAACTATTAATAATTTAGAGATTGTACAGTACACCATAACTTGAAAGGTATGATTGAGTATTTGAGTAGAAGAAGAGACTCACTCATTCTTAATTAAACATCGAGTATTTGATTTTTGACTTCGAGTATGAAGCAAGTAACTTTAAATTTTCAAGTTAGTTGTCCCACTTAATAGAAATACATACAATTCAGCGAAGAATAATGATTGAATAAATATCCCGAAGATGAAAACCCTAGTCGGGAAAATCACCCCTCAACCGTGAAGTACGTGCACAAAAGGATTGGAGTGTTGGACTAGGCAAGTTGCGTGATATGTACTGCGTATATTCTCATCATACGCATATCTTTAAAAATAATAATAATAAAAGAAGTTCCTAGTGGATCATGATTTTTATTTTTATTTTTCTCATTAAATGCCAAATACTTCTTTAAATACTCCTTTAAACTATCCAAGATATGTAAATGGTGGATGAGGAAATGTAATTAAGATTAGGGAGTCCACTCAAGCAATCATTTTTATCCATTTTGAGAAGTGGAGTATTCGATATGTGATTATGTCATCCCTCATATTTATTAATAGTTAGGTAGAATGATCATTTTAAGCTGAATGACTATACTAGAATAATCAACTCAATCTCTTAATTATACAAGTGACAACATTATATTTAGTCCCAAAATATTTTGTTTGGTGGTCATTTTAGTCCCTTACCTTAAATAACTATTAAAATTAACCAGTGTTGGAATGGTAAATATGTAAATTAATCAGTTTCCTCTCAAAACACAAATCAAATAAGTGAGAAACAAATTTTAAGTCAAAAGCATCATGTAATAACATTGTTTTCTCTATAAATTCATTTCAAATACTCCTTAACGAATAAAAATAATCATATAGCTAAATGTTTTCAAAATGATTAAGAGAAACTAAGAAAGTACTAGTAATAAAGTGAAAAAATGCAATACTTTCAAGTCACGGAAATTTTGATTCTTTTCAACCAAATGTGTACATCCTAGTTAGTACACATTTGTGGGACTCACATTCGGTTAATTGAATCGAATCAACCAAAATTTCTAAACTTTTAACTGTTAATCGAACTAACATTTTTATTACCGAATTAACCGTATTAAATTTTTTCTTCGATTAATCTGATCTATAACCGAGTAACTGAAATTTTTAATTAAATTTTAAAATATTTAAAATTATTGATGGGTCATGGAACCTGGGCCCAATGTCGATTGGGCTACACTAGTACAAAATTGATCAAAAATATAGGACAATTTGCGTCCGGAGTTCAAAACTCCGGACGCGTAAAGTGACACGGTGGCATTTTTGTAATTAAAATTTCAGTATTTAATTATTTTTCTTTTATTTTTTAAAACAAATGGACTAGCTGCGTCCGAAGTGGGTACTTCGGACGCAACTGGTCCGTAGGGTTACACCAGTTGCGTCCGAAGTGCGAACTTCGGACGCAGCTGCTTATTTACTTTTCTTTTTTTTTTAATTTTTTTTAGTTTTTAGTTAAATGTTTAGATCTAGATCCGCTTATCGAACTTCGGACGACACCATCTTCAAGTTCAAACACCATTGCAACACCACCTTCCCCACGCAACCATTATTGCCGTCGTCGCTGCGCCTCCCGTCAACACAGTCACCACCGCCATCCACAGCCTCCGCCCAGCCATTGCACTCCGTCGCCTCACGCCTAGCCGCCGCGTTGCCACTGCTTCTCGCCGCTGCTGCTCGCCACTCCATGGCCAATGCCGCCGACTTCTCCACTCCCAAATGATAATTAAAGGGAGACCTGAGCATTAATTAGGTTTGGGAATAATTAGAGCCCAAAGGGTACAACCCAAATGATAATTAAAGTGAGAGGTGGGTTTGACCAAGAGAAATTCAATAAGGAAAGTGGAGGTGATTTTTTTTTTTTTTAAATAATTGAAAGAGGGCTAAGTGTGCGTTTGGCAGTGAGGTATGGAGCATAATCCGGAAAAACGAGCGGTGGGATGGAGCAATAGGCCTAGTGACAAAGGTGTAGTATGCGTGGGGTGGAAAGTAGCTAGGATAGAGAAGGTGGCTTCCTCGGGGTGTCGTTCTCAAAGGATGACAACTTGGAGTGGACGATGTGCGGTTGAGTACAAGGGAACAAGAACCTACAAGAAGCTAGGTACAAGTGTGTGCAATGAGCATGTTGTGTAGCAAGCAACAAGTGAATAAAGGAGAGCGAGTAACAATGTGAACTAGAGAGCAATCTAAGCAAGCAATCGCCAAATGTCAATTGGGCTGGGGAGTGGAGACCCGAGCATTAATTAGATTTAGGAATAATTAGAGCTTAAGGAATATGGTTCAAAGTATAATTAAAATGCAAGGTGGGGTTGACTAAGGGGGATCGAATTAGAAAAGTGGAGGTAGGCTTTTTTTTTTTTTTCTTTCTTTCTTTCTTTCTTTCTTTCTATAAACAAGGCTAAGGGTGTGTTTGGTAACACAGTACAAAGCACAATCCAGGAAAACGAGAACGTAGGAAGGAGCGATCAGCCTGGCCGTGGGGACGTCGAATGGCGACCTTGGTGCTAAATCCCAGTCTGTCAACGAGTAGCAGACCCGTGGCGGCCGAATGGACTAACATGGACTACTATAAATTAGGCGATGGAATGCTTTTGGTGCTAACCTCGGACAGACTGCTCAGGGCAAAGTAGGGCTACGCATTCAACCTTTAGGTAGTTATCGATGCAGTTAACAATGACCCCGAATGTGGTCGACGACGTAACGCATTGGAAGATATTTTACGGGAGAGCACGACAACCTGTAGAACACTTGTATAGCAAAGGAGAGCAAAGCATTGCAATTCACACAGTTTTCCAGGATCATCATAAGTTCTTCTTCTCTCTTGACTTCTCCCTTAGTCAATAGCACAATACATCAGTTGTTTTTATAGTCCGCTAGTTAGTAGTGGTTTCCCATTGTTCATGTGAGTTCACCCCTTCCCATGAGTCCGTGTGGACAGATCTAGGCTATTGAATGCTTGAGATCAATAGCTTAGATTTCGCCAACTGTGCAAGTGAAGTGCATAGTTGGTGAAATCTAGGCCATTGATCCCAAGCATTCCATAGTCCATATTTGTCCACATGGACTCATCGGAAAGGGTGAACTCATTTAATCGTGATCGAGTGTATAAAAGTATTGCATTTTTTTTACTAGTCTTTTCTTTGTTTTCCTTAATGATTTTGTAGTCGTTTTGCTATAGGATTGTTTTTGTTCGTTAAGGAGTATTTAAATGAATTTACAAAGAAAACAAAGTTATTGAAGGAAATATGTTTTTCACTTATTTGATGTGTGCTATGGCCTATGGAAGGAAATTGATAAATTTACATTTTTTAGTACTATTGACTCTGTTACAATGCAGTATATGTTCATAACTACTTTCTCAACCTACTGAAGTACAAAGAGTCAATATCGCCTCCACTGAGGCTCGAACCCACCCCCTTCCATATGAATTATATTGACATATTTACTCTTTTATCATTGTAATTTTAACCACTATCTAAGGTGAGAAACTAAAATGATGACCATCAAACAAATAATTTAGGAATTAAATGGGATCACATGTATAATTAAGGAATTAAGTTGACTATTCTAGTATAATTAAGGGACTAAAATGATCATTTTTCTTAATATTTATAAAACAGCATTATATCATCACTTATTTTATATATATATATATATATATATATATATATATATATATATATATCATTTTACTTCATAATGTATTAATTGATTATTTATTTGAAGATCTAACCCACCTTTTTCTTCCTTTTCCTTTCACCCCATTAATACAAGTCACATAGCGAGAATAACACTATCTATCAATACAAGTCACCTAAGGAAGATAATATTTAATTTTAATTTTGAACCACAAGTTTGCTCGTGGAGTATTACATAACCAAATTAACTAGCTTTATCTTTTTCCTAATTTATTTGGGTATATGTGGTCTTAACTTTTAAGTCATCACCATATGGAATATGCTATGATGAATGCGGATAAATATGTTGTTTTCAATTCGTTGGTAAGAATCACCTTCCTAACTTAGATTGACTATAAAAGTCTAATAATGTGTATTTGTTTGCGTAGTATTGCATTAGAAAGACTTTGTGTGATGAGTTCAATGAAGATTGTATTGACAAGAACCCTAACACATGGCCTTTAAGTACTAAAATAATCATACTCTGCTTACTTAGCCAACACTATTTTGAGAAAATATTAATATATTAAATAATTTCAAAAGTATTTAATGTTCAGCCTATTCGCTTTCCTAAAATACAAATACTCCATCACTTTTAAAAGTGACACCCTTATTTTCTTTACATTCATATATATATATTCTAATGTGGTCGCACTTTCGCGTGCAGTCAGTGCGGAATAGACCACTATATATACAAATATACATCACTCAATGTCAGAAAATGCACCACAATAAAAATACAAGAAAACACCAAAAAATACACCACACACCCAAACTAATGAACCATAACTCCCCTGCCCCTAATGGTGCATTTCCTAACACTGTGTGGTGTATATTTGCATACCTAGTGGTGTGTTTTTTGGTGATGCGTACCTAATGTGCATACCTAGTGGTGTGTTTTTTGGTGATGCGTACCTAATGGTGTATGTGTGTTGTATATTTTCTAACATTGAGTGGTGTATATTTTTATACATAGTGGTGCAGACACACTGACCACACGTTAATGCGCGACCACACCTGATTATCTCTCTCTCTTTCTCTCTCTCTCTCTCTCTCTCTCTCTCTCTCTCCCTATATATATATATATATATATATATATATATATATATATATATATATATATATATATATATATATATATATATATAGAATATTAATCAAATGCGGCCTTGCTATTAGGTGCGGTCATGTGGCCTAGCGTGCGTCATTGGATTGTGTTGATTTGACGGTGGAGGTTATATATTAGGATTTAGGAAGTTTAATTCGCGTAACTTAAGTGAGGGCTTTATGGTAATTGTAAGTGGGAAGGTAATGTTAGAGTACATAATGCACCAACAAACGTATTATTAAAACACACCATTCAACGTACTAAAATGCACCAGTTCTTAGATTAAAACACACCACTTAACAACCATACACCAAATGCAACTACTCTCGTAAAATCCACTACCATGTGTATTAAAACACACCATTCTACGTTATAAAATGCACCACTGGACAAATTAAAACACACCATTCCCAACCATACCGAAATACACCACTCAATTCAAATGCACCAACAAAATTAAAACGAAATACACCACTCAATTCAAATGCACCAACAAAATTAAAACACAATACACCACTCAATTCAAATGCACCAACAAAATTAAAACACACCATTCAACGTACGAAAATGCACCAGTTCTTAGATTAAAACACACCACTTAACCACCACACACCAAATGCAACTACTCTCGTAAATTCACTACCATGTGTATTAAAACACACCATTCTACGTTATAAAATACACCACTGGACAAATTAACACACACCATTCCCCACCATACATAAATACACCACTCCAATTCAAATGCACCAACAAAATTAAAACACACCATTATACGTTATAAAACGCACCAGTTCTCAGATTAAAACACACCACTTAACCACCACACACCAAATACACATACTATTGCGAATTTCACCAATATTATCTCAAATATGAACCAGATTAATGTTGATAATGCACAAACTATTGCAAATTACTCCATTCCCGTTCCTCTGTTGGAGTCGACATGTGCGTTTTGTTCAGAACGGAGCGATCGTTGCTGGTGATGGAGTCCCTTCTACGCTCGTCAAGTGTTTGTTGCTCAGTGCTCGTCGACTTCAAGTCTGATCTCCGTCGTCATCTGATCTGGTTTTGAAATTGTAGTGAATTGTCAACATTATCCTTCTCATTCGCGTAGCTAAAGATGAAGTGCCTGTATTGTTTGGATTAATATGAAGCCTTAGATCATGGGATCTAATGGTGTAGATCAGGCCACACAGCCGCACGGGGGAGACAGGCCGCATCTGATGGGGCATATATATATATATATATATATATATATATATATATATATATATAAANATATATATATATATATATATATATATATATATATATATATATATAAAATTCAGTTCGCGTGCGGTTGATATTCTCAGGTGCGATTGTGCGGTGAGAGTAGAGTCATTGATCTTGTCAAAATCAGCGTCCAGGATTAAAAACGTTTTTAAAAAAATGTAGTGGCAATTTGGTCATTTTCCATATGGGGCAAACTTAAGGTGCGTAGGTCTTGTGCTTAAGGTGCGTCGTTTCCTTCTTTAGGTGCGTGGTGTTTGTGCTTTAGGTGCGTGCATTCCCTTCTTAAGGTGCGTGGTTTCTGTGCTTAAGGTGCGTGCAGTTGAGAACTTAAGGTGCATAAGTTCTTTGTTTAAGGTGCGTATGTTTTGTACTTAAGGTGCGTGATTTTCTTCTTAAAGTGTGTCTTTGTATCACTTAAGGTGCGCCATTGCTATCAAATGAATGTGTGCAATGCTAAGACTTAAGGTGAGCCATTTTTAGCTTATGTTTCTTCCTTCCAGACGCGCATTCTTTTTTTATAATTTTCATTGATTTGAGTCTTTGATCTAGATTTGATCAACAACTCAGATCTAAACATACCTGAGACTTCTTCTCCACTTGAACCCGTCCCTATAGTTTTAATATAATTTGAGTCGTTGATCTAGATTTACTTTACTATAGTTTTAAAAAAGTTCATTTGTTCTTTATTAGATAATATTGTAATCAACAAATTAACTAGTCTTTTGTTTCAACGAGACTAATTTGAATTTGATTTAAGTTGCATATCACAAAGGTCATGTTTGGTAAATGACGGATCCGCCATTTTGATATTTTAACCATGGTCAAAACGTCCAAAAAAAAACTTGTTTAGTAATTCAACAGTTTGGCGGTTTGCTCCAAACCGCTGAAAACTGAAACGCTACAAAATGCATCATTTCAGTTTGACGTTTTGAGAAAATTTTAAACTGTCTCTAAAACGCTCCTACAATTAGGGTGTGTTTTGTAACCTGGAAAATGATTTTCAAAAATCATTTTCTGGACGTTTGGTGTTCGGCAACGTCCAGAAAATGTTGTCAACGAAAAATGATTTCTGTCGACCACGAAAAATGACCCATTTTTTCAGGAAAACAAATTCCAGACAAAAGTCTGGAAGTCATTTTCTGGAAACGGAAAATTGCTTCCGTGCAAGGAGAGATGGATCTCGTCCGGCGGACTGGTTTCCAGTAGAAACCGGAGCAGTGAGGTTGTGTTTTTTTTAATAATAAATATTATTAGTTTATATATTTTTATATTTTAAATAAAATAATAAAATTATATAATTATATATTTCTACTTTTTTCCACTCATTTTTCGAAAAATAAATCAAACACACAAAAACAATTTTCCAAAATACAACCAAATACAGAAAATGCAATTGTTTTATGAAAAATAACTCCTTTTCCAAAAATTAGTTTGCTACTTTCCAAACATAGCCTTAATTTTAAAAGAAATCCACTAATCAGGAGTCAAGTTCCTTTAATATGGAGCCATTTTGGCTCTTTATTAAAAGAGCCTGCTCCTCGATATTGTCTGCCCATCAACTGATGGGCAGGCTATTTTAAGTAGGGATGACAATTATAACCGCACTCTATGGGTTACCCGCATCCCCGCTCCTACAGGTTTTAAAATACCCACACAATTTGGGTAATGGGTGCGGGTATGGGGGCGGGTGCGGGGGGAGGTATCCCCGCCCCGCACCGCACTTATATATATATATATATATATATATATATATATATATATATATATATATATATATATATATATNATATATATATATATATATATATATATATATTCACACACTTGTATTACTAGTATTCATTTATTATATAAGTTTATGTATCTTTTATAATTAAAAATGAATAATGAATTAAACTTCTTTATGAGCTAGTGCCTCAAGGATTCAATTGAATTATCATCTCATTGTCTTATTTTTTTGTTTTTGAAAATTGAATAGGAACAACATAAATAACATAATGAGCAAACACTTATAGAACTTATACTACCAACACAATTTTAGTTTCAATTAAAGACTAACATCATTGGCTCTTATTAAATTTTAGAGTTATGTTCAAACTTATAAAAAGAATCCATGCATGTGATAATTAGAATTGTAGTAAAAAAAATTTATTAGATTTAAGTGTAATATTAATAATTAGAGTTACGGATTGGGTATTACCCGCACCAGCAAAATCCCCACGGGAGCGGGGATGAGTAGGAATTTCATTACCCGCGCAGGTGCGGGGAGTGAGTTCGGAATGCGGGTGCGGATCCCCCGCCCCACTGTCATCCCTAATTTTAAGGAGCGTAGGAGCCTCAAGGCTCCAATCCTCCATTTTCTCACAAATGTGGAAAAATTGAGAAAACAAATGTGGCTTCCCTTATTATTATTTTTAAATTTTTTTAGCGTTATAATAATAATAATAATAATAATAATCATCATCATCATCATCATCATCATCATCATCATCATCATCATCATCATCATCATCATCATCATCATCATCATCATCATCATGAAATATAGGTATACATTAGAGGCCTTTTTACATTTTAATCGTTAACCTAAACAGTTAATTTTAGTAAACGCTTTTTTACAAACTACTTATACAATCCGCTGGTCAAACTCGCTAACATAATTCATTATCCACTAACTGGTAATAATAGTATGTTGATTGCCAAACAAGGCCTAATTTGATTCTTTGTTCTTGAAAATGAACCTATGATGTTAAAAAAGAAAATGATGTTTTTATTTTATATGTTTTAAAATCTTATTCTTATTTGTTTTATTTATCATTTTGTGAACCCAAACGTCACGTTAGGGCAAGTAGAGCGGGATCAATAATTGAAACACGGCATTGTATTGTATTTTAATTATGAGTTTGGTCTACATAGTTCATTAAACGGGAACCTACTTGCTTTTTTATTGTTTGTAATGACACTGAACTCTTTGAATTTTCAAACAGTATCAGAGTTTCCAAATATTGCCAGAAGATACTTCGTACTTCCGGTATCTTCCGGCCAGGTGTCAATACCAAAATCATTAAGGCACTCTAATGAAGTGACAATTTATTTAGTATTATAATATAATAAACAAAGAATAAAAGTAAATTAAGTCTTTGAACTAAATGTGAACCTGAAATTGAATCATCTAATTAAAAATAATACGTAATATCTAAACAACATAAAATCATGTAATTAAACCAAAAGCGACATGTGTATCTGATTTCTGCTGGCGTGCAATGGTGATTACCTTGTTAAAAATAACTTTTTCAATTTGTTTTAATAATTTTAAATAAAATAAAATAAAAAATATTAACCCTTTCTCGCTTTGTCTCCAATAGATGACGAATAAATATCCTTTTTGGTCGTGAGTTTGTATAAAATTAGGCGTCATTATCATCTAAGTAAATCTTTGTAATTAATTGTCGTCAATCGCCTAGTCAAGATAGCCATAGAGAATGATGTTGACGGGAAGGAGACGAGCAATGCGACACAATAAGTGAGTTGGGTTTACCTCAAGGATAAGAGATGCATACCTAGTGTTAAGAGGGTTATAAGCAATGGTAGATAATTCCGAGTTTCTCCGATCCCACCATGTACCAAAAAAAAAAATTAAATAAATAAAACTCTAATTAATAAAACCAAGCAAATCTAAGTATGTTGTAGGGTATTCTTTTTTGTCGTGGCCAGGTTTGCATTAATAAAGGAAAGGTGTTCCTTAATCAACATTTGAGTTTGATAATACCTAGAGGGGAATCTCTAGGGTTCTTCTGTAAACTAATTAACTTCACAACTAAAAGCAGATTCCAACGAAAATAAAGGAAAAAACACAAACAAAACTGCCACAGAACTAGCTAATTTATTAATGTCCGGTCGTTTATTCGTTAGCCCTAGGCCGACCGCCGACATGCAAAAGGGTTTTCTCTTAACCACGAATTATTATGGGATTAATATAATTAATTAAATTAATCAGCGGCTATTAGCTTTAGCCTTTAGCCGGCCGGGCCGGGTCCGCAAACGAAACTAAAACATATTCACATGCACCGCCGTGATAAACGGCCATGTAGGCGGTTTCGATATGATTACTGCCGGAATTAATTCACCCGGCCGGCTTTAATTTTAACTTAATTAGGTCGTGAATCCTATGTTATATGTAATGATTGTGGGATCCCATAGAGAGGAATATTCTTTTCTTTCACCTTATAGTAAGTGAAGCTGTAAAGGGACACTACAGTACTACACCAACTTTCTGAATTCAAAACCCACCATAGTGTACGTCTTTCAAAAAAAAAAAACCACCATAGTGAGGTTTTTGAATCGGTTTGTGATGTGTCAACTAGGGAAGAGAAGAAGGAAAGAGAAAAGAAAAAATTGAAAAAATAAAATAAAAATGGAGAAAAAGAAAAGAAACAAAGAAGATTAACGCGCTCAGTGGGTGCGTGCATTGGGCACATTAGTTGCAATGTACGCGATGAATGCAAGACTTGAATGCATATGGTGGGATCCGCTTTTTTGATTAAAATCACCTCCTTGTTGGAGGATTTTTTATTTTCTCTCTCCATTACCTCTCTCATCCACATCACTCACATTTCCTAAAAATCTGGTCCAAAATTCACTAATGTGGATGGCCTGATGAATTACTACATTATTAATATAATATACCTCAAAAAGAGTGACCAAGTGAGTGAATCATAATTTTCGTACTAGAAAAATTACAAATTTAATTTTTAGTAGCACTTTTTCTGTGGAGTTCGTCATACAAGATTTCTTAATTATCCATTTGAAAAAATCTAGTTGATTTGACGCAATTTAAGAAAAAAATACAGTGACAATTAATAATCATTTCGAAACTTTACTTTGTAATGTCATTGAGTGTATTTATGGTAAATCTTAAAACCTAAATCCAAAAACTAAATTCTAAACCTAAGTTGTAAATGCTAAATCTTAAACCGTAAAAAGTGAATGCATAAATCAAATTAAAAAGTAAGATGATAAATCAAATCATAAACTCTAATGGGTGTTTGGTTGGAGGGAGAAAATTAAGTGGGAAAAGAATTACATTAATTCAATGGGAGATGAATAAAGTGGTAATTTAAATTTATGTGTTCGGTTTGCAGGATTATAACTACTAGGAATTTAATTTCAATGTTTGGTATGCATGAGAATTGAAAGAGAATAAATAGTATAAAGTCTAAAATGTTAGAGTTGTAATAATAATAATAATAATTATTATTATTATTATTATTAATTATTATTATTATTATTATTATTATTAGTACTTGATTGAAGTTGACCTACTGATTGATATTTTGTGTTGAGAGCAGAAGAAGAATACACACTATAATCGAAAGAGAAAGAAAAAAAAAAGATGAATAATTTTATTTTAAAGTTATTTTTTTCTTCCTAAAATCCATAGAATTGAAATACAAAGGGAGTATGGGAATATGAAATTCTGATTCAATGAAAATGAGGGAATTCAAATCCTATGGAATTGCAATTCCTTCCAACCAAACGAAAGAATTTATTTATCTTCGCATGTGCGAATTAGGTGGAAATCAAATTGTAATTCTATCCGACCAAACGCCCCGTCAAAGATATTTTTAAGTGCACTACATTTTTAAAATTGCCAAAAATGCACGGTATATATATAATATATATACATACACACACTTTAAGATCATTTTTGTCCTTGATTTTCTCAGATTTGTTCCTACATCTCTGACCTGCCACTTCGACGTACTAGTCTTATAGATTCTCCTCTCCAATGTCGAAGTTCTGTATTTTATACTGAGGGGCCTTACATGCGCATGCATGGATGCATAATTATTGTCCTTCTTTAAACAAGGACGTCAATTAATTTGTTTCGCTTAAAATAACAAACAGTAAAATTCTATAAAAATAAATATTAAAAAATAATATTTTTGATTTCCTAATTATAAGACTAAAAGTATCCCTGCAATACTCTCCCACTTTTAAAAGTTGATCCTACTTTTACATCACTCAATTTACAATTCATTTACTATTCACACTATATATCTGTAAATCCAATTAACTTTCAAAAGTGGATCGCAATATCATATCAATTTAAAACATTAATTCAAAACTACAAAAAAAATAATTTTAAAAAATAAAAGTATTATATGGTTTGCATCAAAGACTGCCATTAGCAAGCTTACTAAAATAGAAAACTTGCTAAACTATGTGACAAACTAAACAATAAACAAATATTTTTTTTGCCACCTCATCTAGCAAGTGAACCACTCCCACCCTTTAATTTCAAACTTACCATCAATTTAGTTTGTTTCCTCAATTATTAGCATAGTAGTATACTGTTATTTTTACACTTCAACGAAATGAAAGTATGAAACCGTTAGCGACAACAAATTTCAGTATCAAAAGTCAAAACCTAATTTTTTTAAAGCTAAATTTATAATCTCACTTTAGTGTTCATCACTCTAGTTTAGTTATTAAAATTTATGTTTTGAGACTGAAATTAGTTTAAAGTCGTCCTTAATGGTTGTGTTTTTAGGAAGAAGAAAAATCAATAGCGTAGTAATTGATGAGAAACCAAAAGTGAAGGTGAAATGTAGTGATGATGAAAGCAATTTGTTGAGTTGCGAAATGCCAAACGCAGCCTTATATTGCGCATAGGATTTTTCAGTAGAGATTGCAATAATGGTCTCAGTACGTGGCCTGGGCAGTTGGACCACACAGTTCTCCAGACTCAGTCAAGCCTTTTTGGTGTACTTATATGATTTTTTTCAATCAAACTAAGGTCGGTTTGAACCATCACTTTCTCTACAAAAATAAAATAAAGCTTATTAATTGTGTTGAAAATCAAGGCCATGGGCGGCTGTGATTCAGCTCCTCCTTTCCAAAATTTATCACATGCAAAATTTTGTAGACAAAAACTTTACAAAATCAATCAATTACTAAACTTGCTTAATCAGGTATATTCACCAATGAGGCAAATTTTTATTCATCATAGTTCTTCCTTTCATTCTCTTAGCATTAAGCTCTTTGACTATTTCCAATAAATTAAACTTGAAGTTTCTCATTTTTGGCCTTGATGTTTTTTACTATCCCTTAACAAGGTGAACCTACGACCACAATTCGAGAATGGTCATTAAATATACCTTGTTCCTGTATAATAACAGACAAATCACACATGAGACATAAATTGCACTAGAAAGACCAAGCACAACGAGCTCAACCATATTTATTTGATAATTTTGGTAGAAAAAAGAAAAAGAAAAAGAGGAGTAAAATGCAATGTTATCCTCGTGGTTTTTGACTTTTGACTAATGACACTATTTTACCTTAATCGTAATCTTTGAGTACCAAGATAATGACAATAGATTGATTGAGAGTATGCTTGCTTTATTCTTTTTCTCGTTGAAATGTTGAATTATCACTTTAATTAAGCAAAGCAAAGTTTATAAAAGGGCTAGTTGGCATGCCACTTGCATGCCAAGACCAGATTTGGTGCATGAACCAAACAAATGTTTAAGTCGAGATGTTTGAACAAGAATTTGACACACATATTATAAAAGAAAGTTCATGACCGACACAATCAACCACGTACTAAACTCTAATATTTTTTTCCTCTTTCATTTATAAAAAACTTTACAATCGTTACTCGAAAGTGTGTTCTAAATGAAATCCGAATTGTGACTTTAGCCAACAAATTAAAGAACCACGATGAGATGAACTAACCTAAGTTATTCATAGTTTACCAGCTCAAATAATCAAGAAAGCTAATAAATCGTTTAAATTAAGTTGTATTGGCAAACTCTCGTGTTTTAATTTTGGCAAATTATTGTGTGGACTATGGTCTACATAGTTGTGTGAAACATGAATGCAATATACATTTTTAATATACTAAAGTACATTATTTGTGTATTGAAAGTACATTATTTGATAATATATATAAATAAAAAAAAAAGGGGGGGGNTTAAATCGAAATGTAAAAGTATTGTATTTTCCTTTAAAAGTATTACATTTACCTAAATGGCGCTTTTGGCCCCTTAATTGTTTTACTTTTAGAAATTTAGTCCCTCTCAATTGATTTGAACAAATGTAATCCTTTAATTGTTCATAATATGCCACATTTGGTCCCTCATGTTATATAATTAGAATTGTTTTTTAATAATTTATTTTTATGAGGTTATACTTGTCCAATCTTTTCAACCACTTAACTTTATTCTCCTTCTTCTTTAATGTACGCCATGAAGGTAACTCACTTCTCAAACAATTCAAATACATATTTAATCACTACAAAAGAAATTGAAGAGGTTGGGTTGAAGCATATTCTACCTTGTGAATCGTATAGTATGGTGCCCATACAGGCTTTGTAGCTTCAAAGCGATCAAAACAACTCAGATGGGAAAGCAGATAAATATTCTGATCCCATTTTCTCTTGACATGCTGATAATGAAGAAACAACAGTAGACTTTTTCTCTTTGAGAGTGTCATTATGTGTATTTGCCCACATTTGTGCCGAAGCTAGCACTATTCTGGTAATGCCCTTGAGTATGTAATTAGAAGCAAATATAGCACATGAAAATATTACTCCGCAAAGAAGAAGAGAAGAAAGTTAAGTGGTTGAAAGGATTGGACAATTATAACATCATGAAAAATAAATTATTAAAAACAATTCTAATTATATAACATGAGGGACCAAATGGGCACATTATGAACAATTAAAGGATTAGATTTGTTCAAATCAATTGACAGGGGCTAAATTTATAAAAGTCAAACAATTGAGGGGCTAAAAGCGCCATTTTCCCAAAAAAAAATTATGTAATTTCAAATAACGTGCTTTATGTATATAAATAATGTACTTTTTTTAGTATATTAAAAATGTACTTTTTATTTATAATGCATACAAATGTGTGTAATATGATCCATGTAATAATGATTTTCTTGTTTTCGTTTCTACAGAGATGCAAAACAAGAGGGATGTTTTGTGAAGATTAGAAAGATGCCTAGAGACTTTGGGCTCAACTTTTCTGCAACTACAAAGGAGCCCAAATACATGATGGCGAAGTGAGTATGATAGGTAGTGTGGTTGAATAAGTTAAGACGTTAAGTAATCAAACAAGAATAGACGGGTAACAAACTGTTACCCATTGTCGCCTTGGGCTTTGTTTGTATTTATAAGGTGGCACAAAGGAGTAAAAAATTCACTAAGTGTACAATTTATTTTGGAATAAGATAAAATTTTAGTATCGTCAAGAAAAATTATATTTCATTTTCTTTTTAATTTTTATCAAAAGGAGAGTTGCACACCCAACAATTAAACTCTCGATGATGACATAATTCAAGGAGTATAAACTTTTTCCATATCATCTTGATAGATACCCAGCATAAGCACTCAGTCGATACTATCTAACAAACAGTTGAGTCTCGAACTCGACAATCAACATTCGGGACGTAACCAGTCAGTTCCTTAATCATCCTTCCATAACCTACAATTTATTATGCATTTACTATCCAATTATTACCCCTTTATTACCATTTACTATCCATTAATCCGCCTAATTAGCAATAATTATCCATAACAACCCCCAATTAACTACCCATAAACTCCCACGAATACCCCATTATTGTTGAAAGCATACACTACTCATCGCTCTACTACTATAAAAGCTACGTGAAGGATAAGAGGAAGGGAGCTCTAACGGTAGGGTAAAAAGACAGCAGAAAAAACATGTACAAAAACTTTATCAATAATAAAATAGTGATTTTCTGGTAAATTATTTTGCCTTTCTTTATTTTTTACTTTTCATTGTTTATCAATCATTGATTTAATCGATTGTGTTGGTCCGCCGAATGACTACCCGGGATCACAAAACCAACCAACCTCATGAAGTCTCTCAAGCACCCTTCCCGTACGTCTTGTGATGATTTGAAAGCCTCTCTCCTCTTTTTAATATAAAGTTTCACTAAAAGCATTCCATCAATAAACTCACTACTGAATTTTTCTTAGTTCATAAATCATAAACATATCAAAGATATTAAAAAAAAAAAAAAAAAAAAAAAACTAATTACAAAAGGTGCTTGCTAAGCCCCCTTGATGCACACACTTAGGGTGTGTTTGGAAACCCGGAAAATGATTTCCGGAAATCATTTTCCGGATTTTCAGTGGTTGGCAAATGAGGGGAAAATATGGTCAACGGAAAAGGAAGGCATTTTTCTTTCTGAAAGTCATTTTCCGGAAGAAGAAGCTTATTGCTTTGGATTTGAAAGCAGTAGAAACCAGTCGGCGAATTGTTTGTGCGAAACCAGTTCGACTGGTTAGGCGGCGACTGGTTTCGCAAACCAATTGCCGCGTTTCTAGTTTTTTTTTTCTTTAATTTCTTTTTGTTAATTTGTTGTTTTTTTTCTCTTTAAACAAAAAATCATTTCCTTTTTCATTTTCTGGAAAATGAACCAAACACACAAAGACAGTTTTTCAGAATACATCCAAACACCGGAAATGAAGTTATTTTATGGAAAATGACCTATTTTCCAGAAAACATTTTTCAGAAGTCATTTTCCTGCTTTCCAAACACACCCTTAGATGTATCCATTCACTTATCTCTCTTTCTTTTAATTCGCGAATTACAAGAAAAAAACCATGTCTTAAGGGTATGTTTGAAAATCCGGAAAATAATTTCTGAAAATCATTTTTCGGGTTTCCAGTGTTTGGCAATAAGAAAAATTTTAAGTAAATTGAAAACAATAGGTTGATCAATGAAAAATAGTTTGTGATTGAGAAGGCAACCCGTTTTCTGGTCGCCTTCTCTGGCGAGGGCGACCGGTGACGACCGAGTCTTCGGCAGACGCCGAAAATGATCGCCGGTGCCGGAAATTGTCACCGAAAATTTTAAAAATGGATTAATTGCTCTTTTTTCTGATTTTAATGGCTCAATTGCTTTGTTTTTCCGAATTCAGTGACTTATTTGAGGGTTACTTGTTCCTAAATAATACAGTGTCTTATTTGTAGTTTATCCTTAATAACATCCATAGAACCAATATATATGAACAAAAACACGACTAAAGACAATATAGCATTTTTCCATTTGTATATTAGTACAAACATAGATTGGGCCGTCATGGGCCTGCCAATTAGTATGGGGCAAATTATTGTATGGACCATGGTCCACACAGCTGTGTGAACCATAATAAAATATTAAAATGTACATTTTTAATGTAATGTACATTCAGTACACAAATAATGTATATTTCCTGAATACAATATACATTATTTTTATATTGAATGTACATTATTAGATAATATGGTCCACACAATAATGATTGTCTTCTAACTTAAGTTGTCTACGTAACGGGCCTTCCATCAAATCTTCTTACCTACCGCCGTTTGGCATCCAAACCGGATCTCGATTCAGAAAGAAGCGGTGAACGGAAATGTTCGGCCGGAGGAGGTTTCTGTCGTTTCCACTCGTCATTGGCGCGGTCGTGTGAGCTTCTTTCTCCTTTTCCTTTCTTTACGCAAGCATGCAGACTTTTGTTAAGATTAAATCCTTCCTTTATTTGTTAAAAAGTTTCAATTAGTATGTTTTTTTTGCCCGAACTGCATAGATGATGAGAACAAATGCCTAATTTGATGGAATCGATGAGATGAAAGGTAAAAACAAAGGAATAAAGTGTCGCAAAGTGTTCAAACGTTAGTAAGTGCAAAGTGTTCGAAGAAATGTCTCAGTGACTTATACTTTTTATTGTTTCAACTTACCTAATTTTTCGGTTATAGTCGGCTCAAAGGCTCAAATGTATGCTTGGAGTGATAAGTTATCATTCATGGCTGATCGATAGTATTGCAAGCGTAAGGAAAGTGTAGACGGGACTCAACAGAGAATCCTTGCTTTGCCTGTGTAGTCTAAAATATATGCCTGGAGTTAAAAGTTATCATTCATGACTGAACAGTTGTTTTGCTAAGCTTTAGGAAAGTAGTAGATAGAGACTCAATGGATCTTACCTTGGCCCGTTTAGTTGAGTCTAAAATATATGGCGCGGACTGCCTGCAATTCTGCAAGATGTGAGGGATCACACAATTTACTGCTGCATTATCTGCTTTACAGTGTAAATTGAAGCTTCTTTTGGTAATAGTTGCAGTATGCAATTTGATTTTCATTTGGAAATTGGTTCTTCTGTTATTTTATTTCTATTGTGTAAACCAGTGATTTCTTAAGGATGTTTTGCTGTCTGAACAATACATTTTCTTTAAAAGAAACATGTCAGATGATCATTAGCCATCTGATAATTGAAAGAACTAGCAGTTGTCATGTTATGTTTTTTGAATTTCAACATGTATTCCTTGATGATATAGCTACAATATAATCGAGGATTGGGAATGTGCTGCCAACTAATGTATTCCTTGATGATAATCTGATATAGCTACAATATAATCGGGGGTTGGGAATGTGATGCCAACTATTTTGGTGACTGAACCTTGTTGGCTCAAATAAATGTTACCCAGTATGATCAATATGGTTCTGGATATGAATTGGGACCTGTTACGCTTTGCAGTTGTATTGATGAAACTACAACTTAAGAACTCATCATTATCTGGTGTTGCTTTGTTTATTTAGGATTGGTGTCGTGTCTGGAAAAGCTATATTCGGGCCGCCTCTTGAGGAGTACTGGAAGAAGAAGCTTGAGGAGGAAGCAGCTGCAAAAGAGAATGATGTAAGCTCCCCATAGGGCAAACCAAAAGTGCAGATGCAACCCATACATTCGTTCGCGATTCCGTTTCCACATCACTGTTCTTGCTTCAATTTCTTGGCCCCAAGGACAAGAGCAAATCATCCAGTTTTATAACTAGGAACACAAATCTACTGCCATAAAAAACAGTCTGTACATAGACCATGAGAAAAAACCTGGGAAGTTGAATTTCTATAAATGTTTATTTTTCGCCATCTCTCTTTTCTCAGACGTGATTGATTAGAAACGAAAGAGAAATAGCGGCCTAATCGAATGGTATGCTTATTATATTGAAGAATCTGACGAGATTCTCTTCCCAGGAATCTGTGTCGGTGTGGGGACGTTGATACACACCAGAGCCAACAAGTGCGGAGCTGCCACGCGTCAAGTGCGTACAATACCGTGCCATATTGACCACTCTCGGGGCACTTCAACATAAAGCGGCTCACCGCTATCCACGATTCAACGTTTTGCCATATTTTACTTGCTTCCGCCTCTTTAGAATTGATAAACCGAAATCCTCTCCGCCAGAATTGCTATTCCGGGATGAACTATTCCACCACGTTTAACTACAAATTGCTATAACCAAATATACCCTGTATAGGTGAGGAGTCTGATTGTTTCTTTTTTTCTTTGTTAATTCGTGTTAAAAAAGGAGTGTAACTTACCATCACCGTACGGAGCATCCCTAACCCGGAGAATAGTCTGGTCTTGATGCGAAACCAAACACAGATTAGGATACCCAGCCACCATCACAAACTAATGAAATGTTGAAAGGTTTGGTGGGCCAAATGTATATGCATCACACATGCACGTGTATATATAAAACATGTATCTATAGAAAGCTGCTGGTGTTTCAATTGGTGTGAACTTCTGAAATCTACATATTTGGCTCTCTCTCTCTCTCTACAAGAAAAGTTCCCAGATCAGCACAAAAGAGTATTAAGGCGCAATTACAGCGTTCTCTCTCACCTAGCAAGCAGCTTTGTTTTCCCAGGTAATCTTTACTTAAACAATCCATTGCTCTCATCTTTCCTTTCTTTCTTATTCTTCTGGGTAATAAGGTAAAATTTATGGTTTCAGAACTCAAGATTTTAACTTTTAAGAATTCTTTCGTAACTAATTTTCTGTATGGTTGAAAGATTATATGCTGTGATCACATGTTATGTGGAAGTTCTTCACATATTTGGAAGTGAATTTGCCTCAATGTTCAAGAAAGTTAAATTGAATCTGCTTACCTTTCCATGGAATAATGTAGGAATCAAGAAAGTGACTGCTTGTAGCTTTCAACTAATTTTATTGTGTTTTTACCTATTTTTCTTCATTCAAATGAATATAAAGGTGAATATGAAGTATGGGAAGCGACAGGTTTGACATATGCAGAATTCTCATAGAGATTCATTGCAGGATAACTGTTAAAAGCCTCTCAAGGAATGGAGATAGGTTATAAGCCTTATGTTGATCCCGAGGTCGAATCGCTTATTGCTAGAATTCACCCTCCCAGGTTCAACTTCAACTGGTTTTGATTTAGCCATTTAAGTATGCAGATGATTAAACTAGTTAGCTCCTCTTGAATCTTTAATCTTGGATTTTCAGGATTTGCATTGACAATGATGCATTCCAAGACTGCACACTTGTGAAGGTCAGTTTCTTGTTTTTCATCCTCAGATGCATGTTTGTGTAATCAGTATTGGATGTACGGTCAGATTCCATTGTAGGTGTGAACAGCAAACAACTACCCACTGTTTGTGGATAGTTAAAGACTTAAAGTTGCATTTTAGTCATTAATTATAGTCAGATGACTGAATACGCATGTCTTAACATTGGTTAGGCTGCTATTATTTATTGATATTTCAGTTCTTTATTTAAGCAAATGGGCAATTGGCTACTTTTTGCCCTTCACTGGGTCCCTCACCACAATACAGATTTTTTGCTTGTATCTGCATAACAATTTCCAGCCAGTCATTTATATTTTACAGTACCCATTCCTCAACGTGTGTTGCACACTTGCACTTGAAAGAGATGAATTGAAGTATGCATCACAAAGTTTACGATTTTGAAAAACCTATAGCCACCAGATCATATGGTCACACTTTAAACATACATGTGTAGTCACACTCTCATTCACTTTGAGTGCTAGTCGTTGCAGATATTATTATGGTGATAATAATGTGTAGGGGAAAATTTACATGTCACATGGTTCACCACTTCACCCTTTGCTTTGCTTTTATAAAGCAGAGACCAACTTTTGGCTGGTGGAAGCACTAAGGAGTGATGTTTACTGAATAGTTTTATATGAACCATAATGCACACTGTCTTCTATCATTGGGGTTGAAGAAGTGTTGCATCACATTGAAAATAAAATTAAAAAAAAATATTTAAATAAAAAATCACCAAACATTGATAGTGAAAAAATACCTTTGCAACCCAGATACTAAGCGAGCTACTAATGCAATTGCAATGTTGGAGGTTTGACTGTGCATCATGTTAAGGAGCTCTGTATCATTCTCCGAGAAAGAGTTTTAACTTTGCAGACACAACCTGAGACAAATCTATGCTAGTCTCAACCCAAAATAACCCTTTGCTAGTCTGTAATATACTAATATGCTATGAATATTTGTTGATTTACTCTTGGATTGCAGGTTGATAGTGCCAATAAGCATGGGGTACTGCTGGAGATGGTTCAAGTTTTGACAGATCTTGACCTAGTGATTTCCAAATCATATATCTGCTCTGATGGTGGTTGGTTAATGGATGGTTAGTCTCCTCTCTCCATCTGCCATAGTTTTTTACATCATGAATGAACTGAATGATGGGGTTCTCAATATTTAATTATATTTATGTAATATAAAACAACTTTCTGATCAAGACGTGAGTCAGCCACAACTACCTTTGTTTCTCTATTCATGTGGGGCTGTTCTAATTGCATGTTTGCCAGTATTCCACGTGACAGACCAACTGGGAAACAAAATTGTTGATGAAAGCATCATCCATTACATCCAGCAGGTTTGTGTAGCCATTTTTAACTTCCACCTGTCCAGCTTTCTTCAGTTGATTTAACTATAATCATCTGGAAGCTTAAAGCAGATAATGGATTGAGTTAATTGATTATTTTAACAGGCCTTATGTGAAAGTAGGAGGGGGTCAAGGGAGATCCAAACCTTTATTGGTAGAGACGTTAGGCCCCGATATGTCTTGACAGAACACACAGCTTTGGAAATGACAGGAACAGACAGGCCAGGGCTAATGTCAGAAATATCAGCTGTGCTAGCTGAGATGGGATGCCACATATCTGCTGCCGTGGCATGGACACACAATGCACGGGCAGCATGCATAGTCTACGTGGAAGATGACTCAAAGCATGGCCCAATCACGGACCCCTACCGTGTGGCCCAAATCCAGGCACAGCTGGAGAATGTTGTTGAGGCCCATCACTATAACGGGGAACGCCGGAGTGTGAGGCTGTCAGACCCTACTGCAAGCCGGACGCATACTGAGAGGCGCCTCCACCAGTTAATGGCGGCTGATAGGGACTATGAGCAGTGTTGCTCCTGTCGTGAAAATGGTAATGAAGAAGGTGAAAAACACAGCCAGGAAAGGTGTTATAACAGTGAAACAAGCATAAAAATAGAAAACTGTAAAGAGAAGGGGTACAGTATAGTTACAGTATGGAGTCGAGACCGGCCCAAGTTGCTCTTTGACACTGTCTGCGCACTCACCGACATGCACTATATTGTTTTTCATGCATCCATTAGCTCTCATGATTCCACTTCAGTTCAGGTAAGAAGTCTATTTGTCGATCATTAACCTCTCTGCTTTGTCTTTAACCTCATTCTGAAAATTCCAGGAATATTACGTAAGGCACAAAGATGGATGCACATTGAATTTAGAAAGTGAAAGACGCAGAGTTACCCAATGCTTGATTGCAGCCACAGAAAGACGAGCCTCTCATGTATGTTGCATTTATGCTGATCGGGGCATGGGCGTAGCAGAAGTGTTTTATCTCATAGAGAATTGAACTTGCACTAACGATAGTCATATGATGCATGCAGGGACTAAGGCTAGATATCTGCACTCAAAACAGGCTAGGGCTGTTATCAGATGTCACAAGGGTTTTCCGAGAAAATGGATTATCCATTACCAGGGCTGAGATTGGGACACAGGGCGAGAGAGCAATAGGCACATTCTATGTAAAAGATACTTCGGGGCAAAGTGTTGACCCAGAAACACTGGAATCTGTTAGACAAGAAATTGGAGGTACCGTTAAGGTAGTTCACAAATCCTCAGGTAGGTTTACTCAGGCCACTTCATCTGGCAATAGCACAAGGAGGAGTCATAGGAGCAGCGGGGAAGATGGGAAGCCCGGGTTTTCATTGGGAAGCTTGCTGTGGGCACAGCTTGAGAGACTTTCAAACAACTTCCGACCCATAAAATCCTAAACTAGCATACTAGTTTCTTTATTGTTCATTCCATGGGAGCAGTGGGAAAGACGAGAAGCCTGGGATTTCACTAGAAAGCTTGCTGTGGGCGCAGCTCGAGAGACTTTCAAACAACTTCAGACCCATAATATCCTGAACCTGCACACTAGCTTCTTTATTGTCCAATCATCTGTAAACAAGAGAATCCCGTGTATAGAAATTAGAATCCTCTGCAGACTGTCTTCTAATGCCTTTTTAGATTGTGTATATAATGAATTAACCAACTTTTCTTATCATTTAACAATTACATCAACATTAATAGAGATATTTGTAGATGCATCATCTGAGCTATTCTTTAATTGAACCCAGTTTATGAGTTTTCTTACCAGAGCTCCAGTGCCACATAATTATTCTCTTCTTCAAGATCTGTTTACTCTAAATGTCGATTAGATTATAGTAGACGACCATGTCACTAATTGATTTTGGCTAATAAGCTAGTTTTCTTTTCTTTTGCACTCAAACCAAATCTAAAGTAGGCAGCTTTATGATGATTTTCCATAAATGCATAATTACTGTTAATGGAATGTACAATCAAAGACAAAAACTGACCTTCACCCTCAGGCAAATGAAAATTCAGCCACTTTGACGGTCGGGAAGTGGTTGTGGCGTAAGAATTGTGACCCAACGAGGCTTTAGGGTTCCGATAAACTCAGAAAGGTCCTGTCTGACACCAAACTACAAGACGATGGATCATCGGAGTCTGAGCTTGGTTCGACCGTGAGATCAACATTTGGAAGCAGAAACATTGTCGTTTTCTTCGTCATCGTGAGTAGGATGAACACAAGTGACCGGAAGTTTAGAGATCGCCGGAGGTGATTTCAGAGATGCAGATTGCAGGCGACAAGACAGCCAAATTCCGAAACTTTACGGATTCACTGTTTTCATTGATAAAATTATACATGACGAGTATTTTTGGTTCAAACATCTGAAATGATAATATGAATTAAATATTTGGTAATGATAATGTGTTATGATGAATCACTTTGTTTGGTAGTAAATAAGAATTGAATAAAAATAATTAATTAATTAATTAAAATTAAAATAAATAAATATATATATACACAAACATATATGAAAATTTAATATTTAATGCATGAATAATAATTTTTTTTCTCCCTTATTTTAGATTCTATTATTCAAAAGTACACAAGTAAAAGGTTAATGGGATTTGTAGTTTACTAAATATAAATTTAAATATCAACCTCGCAAAGATGAAATTGCAACAAATGTATTAGTTGTATGTACACTCAATATACAATTAGGTGATGGAAAGTATCTATAGCATACAATAGAGTTTTTTTAATGCATTATCTAGAAGACATCTACTTAAGGTCCCTAATGCTAAACATTATATATTAATATTCAATTTCAAATATAATGTAATGCATTTTTATTATTAAACTATAAAATTATGTTTATGAGTTGTTACTATCTAGTTCACAGAGGATATACTAATAGGGAGATTTTGGGTACCATTAGAGATCAAAGCTAAGATACACTTTAAATGAATGGCGTCAAAGTCACCAACCAATAACTCCTCAAGAATTTTTTAATATGAAACATGCAACTCACAATGTAATATATATATATATATATAACCGTGTTTTGAGTTATTGAAAATTAGATGGGCTATACTTAGAAGCCCATTATTTTATCTGTTTAGAATACATAAATGAATTATACTTGCATGTTGGTAAGAACGTTTGATGGTCTTCAATATGATTGTGATATTGATATATTTCAGAAGCTTGATCGTGCATTAAAAGAGGTTGATGGTTTGACTTATGACGAAATTGACCTTGTTTCGTTAAAACTCATTTATCATTCAAATAAAGTGATTTTTTCTTAGTCTTGATCCTAATTGAAGACTACAGTAAATCAGAAGATTTCTTTTTGGCAATTAATCATTATTCATATTTACATTTTATGAACATTACTACTATCATTTGATTTGTTTGGAATTTATTATACATTATAGTAATAACATTTATATTACTTTTGAGTATTTTGTTGAAAAAAAATTAATGTTATTATTATTTTTTTTTTAATACAACTGACCCTATTACGTTGTAGTATCTATTCATATATACTTTCTTTAAAATTAATGTTATTCTTCTTTTGAATATTATTAAATGGTCTTTAAATTTTTTTTAAATTTATTTATATGAATATTTTGTTTGATAATTTAATTTCATTTTTTTTAACAATATTGTAGTTGCTATAGAATAATCTTATGTTGTAATAATAATAATATTATTATTGTTGTTGTTGTTGTTGTTGTTGTGTATAAGGGTATTTATATCTTTTAAACATATATTTCATTTCTAATCCTTAATTCAACCAAACACTATGATAACATTCCTAAAGTCTATTTTTTCAGTGAACCAAATAATGAAATACAAATCTTATTCTATTCATTGTCTATTTCATTCCCTATAGAATAGTATTCATATTCTCTTAAAATTAATTCCATGAGCCAAACATGTTGTAAATGTGACATCAAAATGAATAATTTTACACCAAATTTTATCCATCTCCAATCCATCACATCAAATTTTATAACCAAATATTTTTTTATACTAAAATATTTTGATTCCTCAAAATTTAAAAGTTTATTAGTTTGAATTTAATTAGTTTAATATCAAATATAATTTGTGATATAAATAATAATATTTTAGTACAATTTAATTTTGAAAGTAATAATTTTAATATTGTTAAAATTATATTTTATGTAGTTTAATCATATATAATTTATGTTTAAATATTTACTAAAATATACAAATACATAAAAATTAAATTAAAAAAAAAGACAAAAGAAATTAGCAAATAAATGCAGTGGCAAAATGGGAAAAGAAACATTACACCAAAATGGCGTTTGATGAACAGCGCCATATGTTCATCAACGGCAAAAATTTGCCATTTTAAATTTGCTTCTTTTTTTTCTTTTTTTTTTGCCATTTTACCATTTTTGGTGCTACCTTTGGAGACCGTATAAATGAGTTATACTACACGGGCTCTCAATCTTTACTTCATCACTTTTACTTCTTGATGTAGTAAGCAATGATAAATTATTTTTATCTTGTAAATCCCAAGAAAAATGTCTGCATCAAATTTTATAGTGTGAGGGAGTAGAAGATGATAATAGAATTGATAGTAAGTAGTATTTTCCTTGTTAAATACTACGCTGTATATATCTGAGTATCTGACAGTGATGGAAGAAAAAATGAAACAAATAGAAAATATGTTCAAATGAAAATGGACTTTTTTTTTTTGGAAAGCAAACAGCTTCTATTAATTAACCAAGTCCAAAGCAAGAACATCTAAAATAAAAGTAGGCAGAATGGTTAACAATTTCTGACAAAGAAATAGCATGCTTAGGAAATTTAAAATTTTAAAACTTTTTAAAATCAAGTATTGTTAAATATTTTTTTTTAATGAGAAGATAAATTTATAGTCACTACTACCTGAGAGTATGCAGTGAATATAAACTGTCCTGATAATTTATTACTCTGTATCTTTTAAGTGAGACTTGTGTATTTAAGATAATTATTATATGTTTCTTTTCTTTTATGGAGGTTCAATGCTTAGTATATTATTCTATCAATCATTAAGCAATTACATAAAGTCTTTATCATTTAACAGTTACATAAACATTTCTTATTCCTCGTAGGTTTTTTTTTTTTTTTATGTACAAACATTCTTTAAGAAACCAGGAATGTGGACTGAAAAGAGGAAATCCAAACAGGTATTCACAACATGAACAGAAATATAAGTTTTCAATGATGAATCTCACACAACATCACTATCATCATGCCACTTCAATGTCATCAATATCAAGCCAGTCATTAGATTCCTTGCTTTCAGAGTTCTTGGCATTTACCTTCTCAACATTCACATCTTTAGATGCATCAGCAGAGCTCTTCTTTAGTTGAACCCAATCTTGTGAGTCTTTATCAGAACTGTTGCTGCTTGCTTTCTTGTAACTGGTGGTAACATCATCATCATCATCATCATCCTCAAGATCACTAAACGACACATCATCCTCATTCTCGATGGGAATGGCGGTTTTGGTGCTGTTATGTGTTTCTGTGCTCTCTTCGTTTAGCCAATCATCGGCGTCGTCATCTTCATCTTCCTCATTTATATTAATATTGACATTAGCAGATTGTGGAGTTTCATTTCCACGCACTTCTTCAATAACTGATTTGTCAACTATTTGGATTTTGTTGTTAGTGTCAGGGTGTTTCTCTGCATCAGAGACTGCTGCTATGGTGGCAGAGGAGGTTGATTCGAGACCAGATGTCCCTTGGACCAAGTTTTCCGAAGCATCACTGGGTGGCACAGATAAACACTCCACATTTGGAATGTCATTGCACTCTTGTGGACTTGAGTGTGTTCGCTTACGTAACTCCTGCCCTAATGAGGCCCGTGCTTTTACTATCTGTGAACAAATAAAGCATAAAATGAATATTAAAGGCTTGTTGCTCAAAAAAACTATAGGCCAAGATATAGTTTTTTATTCTTGAACCTACCAGTATATATTCATCCATTTGGACCAAAAATGTCAATATATCAAATTTTTTCTGCTATCAAGTCAAATAAGTTTTTTTAAAAAAAGTGTTCCAGACGGTAAGCAGAATTATAAGTGTTCATGTATGAACCATTGGATTGCTTTTACCCAACTAATATTTGTTTGTCTCGTCTTCTGAACTAGACATGCTAATGACCTCAACTATCCCGAGTGCATCCATATATATATATATATAAATGGAGAACAGAAAAATGAAGCCACCACTACTCCACTAGCATCGTTACCTGGGGTGTTGATAGAAGTTCAGCATCTTCTTTTTCCAGCTTAGGATGAACAAGTATGAAGTATATTTTCCAAAAGTGAGTCTCACTCATATGACTTGGGCATAGTTCAATCCTGAGAGCAGCCAATCTTGGAGCAAGATGTTCAACAGCCAGAGCATGATCTTGTTGAGCATCAGACATGTCAAAGTCTACCATGATGGAATAAAAAATAAAAATCAGCCAATCCACAATGTCTAAATTCACAAATCTCAAACATAACTTCAATCCCATTCAGAATTTAAGAACAGCACAGCAGTAAATCATTAGGTGCTAAGAGTTAAGTTCAAAACCTTAACTCCGATGGCAGTGCATTGAGGACATTATGCCTCTTAAAAGCTAATAAAAGGGATAGAAACCAGCAGTGCCATTCTTCAATAGTATATAGTCCCAAAAGAGTAAACATATGCAGAAACATACAAGTATACAACTAGCCAAAGGTTAATTCCACTGATGAGGACTATTCTCATCACTTGCACATTGAAGAGAAAATGAATTTTCACTACTAGAACGAGAAGTGATCGTTGTTACAACAAATATAGTTCCAGATAGTTTTCAACAGTGCAGCCCATAAACTCACCCAATGTTAAAGCAAAGAGAGAAAATAATTGTAAACAGGAAGAAATTCTACAACGGCTAATCTAAAATGGTCTACAATTAAATTAGGATTCAAAGAACAATACAAATCACTCCTCTGAAACATAACAGTTTCTTACCTGTTACTCTGCATATCCTTATGATATATCAGTTCGATTATTGCTGAACTAACACTTGGTAATTTTTACTAAGCTAGTTTCCAACCCATAATATGATAGACAATGAATTCCAATCCCTCTACAAATAGAATCCAACCCCCATCAAATGTATATAAAGCCCTATCTTTGTTTTTCTTATCTTTTGCAGTTTTGCCTACATATCTGTGGGGATTAATCAGAGAAACATTCAACCCATTTGGCAAACCAAAACCAGGCAACTTTATGATGATTGCGTAATTACCACTCCATTTATAACATGTACGATAAAAAACAAAGACTAACCTTCATCGTCTTCATTCTCAGGTAAAGGAAAATCAAGCCAAGTCTCGGGATGCATCGCAATGTCCCTTGCATATGTCACCACCTCCTCAGTAACTCCAACCGCGCCTTTCGTCCAACTGTCATCGTCCTCCTCATCCGACCCCAGCTGCAGAATATTCGACGCTATCTTCGTGATCTCTGACACAGCCTTGTTATTGGAAAGCTTAGATATACCACTTCGGAACCTCCCACCGAGCTCCGCAAAGTCGTTCCGGATCCCGGCCGGCCCCACAGCATCAGATCCTCCCTGATCCGGATCCGACTCATGTTCGAACTCCGATCCAAATTCATTAAGCGGTTCCTCAGACTCGGATTGCTCCTGCGGCGGCGGTGCTAGGAACGACGCCACGCCCCAAAATTGACGGCTTAGGGTTTTTGTGAGCTCCGAGAGATCCTCTCTGACGCCACGTGACGGCGACGTAGGGGACGACGGATCATCCGATTGCTGTTGATTTTGCTCCGATTCTGCTCCCGGTTTTCCAGTGGAGTGATCGTATTTGGCCGGAGAAACGTCGTCATTCTCTTCGTCGTCGTCATCGAGCTTGAGAGTGTTGGCAATGGATCGAGCGAACCATGACATTGTGAGTAGGAGGAGCAGAAGAGATCGCCGGCGGGGAGCGGTGGCGCAGTCCCAATCGAGAAGAAAATAGAGAGATACAGATTGCAGGGGATAAGAAAGAGTCTATCACTCAATCCCGGTGTGGAATATTCGTTAATTCACACTACGTCGGTTTTCTTGTGTATGATGCAATAAAATAAAATAATTTGTTAAAGAAAATCATCTATTAAGGGTGAAAATGTAATTACGCACCTAAAATCTTATAGCCGAGTGATATTTGTAAACAATTAAACATTATATTTTGTTGATGTGTTATATTTTCAGGTGAGGAAGGAAACCTAGTAATGAAGTTTGTATTAAGTAACTCTTGCCTCGTGACACTTAGTCATTAATTCATAAAGAAATACAAATGAATAAATCAGTGTTGGGCTTTAAATTTTGTGATTACCAAATTAATAATATAACTAACTTAGATTGAGGTTGTTCCTTGTAAATGTGTTATATTACAATTACAATATGAAGCTCGAAAATTAAAATTTTAATTTTTTTTAAATTTAGATGACATGTATATTTTTTTCCCCATCATTTCTTTCTCCTTAATTAACCACCGAGGTTGCCTACTATATTGTCGAGGACGAGGTTTGTTGAAGTTGTCAAATGAGGACTAGACAAAGCTTGTCAAAGTATACAAACTTTGTATATTGATTAACAATTTTGATTGATAATCTTTAGATGTTTTGTCTAGAGTTATTTAGATGAATATTTGGTGGAGAGATTTAGACAAAGATTCATTTAGATTGGTATCTGAGAAAGAGGTAGCGGTGTTGAAAATATTTGTGTCACATTAGTATGGTAACTGAGACAACTTATTAATTGTCTTAATTGCATAATTTCACATACTATTTTTTTTAAATACTCATGATTCTTTATAAGGCATTATATGTTTTATACTTTCTCAAATTCTTTCAACCCATCACTAGGGGTTCAAACCTATGACAATCCATTTAGAATAGTAATCGGGATGACATAACACTACATAGTACTTGACACACACTAAAATAATTTAATTGTACATTATTTTAATTCAAATGAATAATGTTCAAATTGGCCATTGAACGTAACCTCAAAGTGCAATTAGGTCACTAAACGAAAAAAAAAAGTACAATTAGGTCACTGAACACTTCAAATGCATGCAATTTTACATGTTAGCAGGTTACCTTCCATTTCATCAAGTTGTATGCTTACATGGATGGTGAGTTGGCATTTTAAAATATTTTTTTAATACTAAACTTTAAAAATAAAAATAAAATAATTAAGAAATTAAAAATTTTAATTTAAGAAAAAACAAACAAACAAGCAGGCATTGTATTTTTTATTTTTTAAATTAATTAAAAAAAAAACAAGCAAGTAAGCATTTAATTTTTTATTTTTTATTTTTAATATTTATTATTTAAAAAGTATTTTAAAATGTCAATTCACCATCCACATGGAGTAGGCAACTTGATGAAATGGAAGGTAATTTACTATCTGGTGAAATTGCATGTATTTGGAGTGTCCAGTGACTTAATTGTACTTTTTTTTTTCGTCCAGTGGCCTAATTGCACTTTCAGGATACGTTCAATAGTCAATTTGAACCTTATTTCTTAATTCAATGATCGACTTAGAGCATCTCCATTAATAATTTTTAGGTAATTTTTTGTAGGGTCAAGCATGATGTAAAAGAGAGAGAAGAAGAAAAAAGAGAGAAATTTGAGATCTCTTTATATGATTTTTTGTCGGTCCCATTAAATATAAAAAATTAAAAAGTAATCATTTTGGTGCGCGTCAAGCGCACAGAAGTGCTCAGCTGGGTGCATGTAATCCACACGTCCACTATGCGCATAAATAACTTTAAATTTTTTAACTTTTTTTTTAAAACTTTTTAGTGTTTTTTTTTTGTTTCTTCTCTCTTCCCTCCTCATTCTCTTTCTTATCCGAGAGCATAAAAATCATTTAAAAATAAATAAATAAATAAATAAATAATTAAAAACCTAGACTAATGTGGTTGCTCCTATGTTTTTGTGGCAAGTAAATAAGTTTGTTGTCCTAATAAAATACCAATTGTTATGCCGTGGACTTGCGTCCAATACGACGCCGTTTCACAATTTTTTTTTCAAAAAAAAAAAAAAAATTAACGGCGTTAACGGCTCCTCATCGCAACAAAACACAAACTCTACATTCACAGACCCTATACTCCATATTCACAATTTGAAAACTCCACATTCACACATTACAGGGCTATATGTTTAGTAACTATATAACCACTGTTATGCATTCACACATTCAAAGCTATATATTCACAGGTCCTATACTTTATGTTCACAACTTTGGAACTCCACATTCACTCATTACAGGGCTACAAGTTGCTAGAACTTTGTTAACTCTACTACAGATTCACACATTCATAACTCTACATTCACAAATTTTATACTCTATATTCACAATTTGAAACCTCCACATTCACACATTTCAGGGCTATATGTTTAGTAATTTTTTTAAAAAAAAATAAAATAAAATAGTGAAACGGCGTCGTATTGGACCCAGGTCCACGGCATAATTTGCCATAAAATACGGTACCCCATATTTCTAATGGACTGAAATTCTACCGGCCCGATTTCACAAGTTGAACTTGATCCAACAAAAATTAGTACTATTATGAGCTTTCTGGAATTAGAGAATGGATCGAAAATGAGTCTTTAGAATCCGGCTAGTAGGATTTCAGCCCAATAGTCTCATCTTCAACCACTCATCAAATTTGCAACTCATTCCTTAGTAGCCATTTTTATACCATAGATCTTGTACTGTGAATTTTAGTCAAAAATTATGTGTATATAATTGATATATTTTGTACTTGAAATTATGTGTCTGTAAATAAATTAAAAGCACATAACATGTTAACTACAGACACATAAACTGTTAATGTAGGTATAGATGTATCTAGGTTAACATATTTTGTACTTGCAATTAAATAGTTTGTGTGTTTATAATTATTATTTTATGTGTCTGTAATTAACATGCATATGATGTGCATTCAATTTATTTATAGGCACAAATTATTAATTAAAGGTACAAAATATGTCAATTGCATTCACATAATTTGAAGGTTATTTTGAAGTAGGGTTCATAATGCAAGGTAGACCATGATACATGGTATAGTTTGTCTCCTTACTAGGCCTAATAATTATATCTAACTAGGAACAAAGTGTTGAATAGACCTACTAACTTTATACATTTATACATTTTGTACAACTGGTCAATGAACTTAAAACATGTACAATTGAAGCAGTTGTTATGCCATGGATCCGGGCCCCCTTGCAAGGTGGACCCAAGGTCATGTTCACAATTTTAGAACTATATATTCACAATTTCTGAATTCTATATTCATAATTTTTGAACTCTATGTTCACAATTTCAGAAATTTATATTCACACTATCATAATTCTATATTCAATAGTATAACACAATTTTTGAATCTATATAACAAAATTGTGAATATAGATTTTTAAAATTGTGAATATAAAGTTCTAAAATTGTGAACATAAAGTTTTTAAATTGTGAACATGGACTTGGGTCCACCTTGCAAGGTAGACCCGGTCCATAACATAATTTGCCCAATTGAAGTGTTGAACCACTTAACAAATAAAATAGGCGCAATTGAGATTTTTTTTTTACTTCTAAAAATTAAATTTGAGTTGAAAACATTGCAATTTTTCAAGACATATTAAAGAACAACTCTTAGTGCATACCATATAAGTAATATGGGATTGAATTATACTAGGAGTTCGAAACTAAATAAAAAATCTCAATCCCACATATTTAATATTTTACTTGTTTGATGATCTAATTATACACGTTTTAAGTTCAACGATCTAATCGACAAAGGAGATAAGTTCAATGTCGTATTTGACACTTTTTCTATATGGTTTTATAAATATTGTCTTAATTTTTTTTTAGTACTATTGACTCTATTACATTGTAATATATGTTCATCTATGCTTTCTCAACCTAAGGCTAGCTCGATCTCATGACCTTCCATTTGGCAAATATTGTTTTAATTAATTGTATAGTTTAAAATGATTATTTAAGTTGATGTTTATACATGCAACATGCAGGTGTTTAATTTAATTTGCTTTCTTTTTATTCTAAGCTGCTGAACTAGTTATGCATGTCCCAGATGTTTAATTTGCTTACTTTTTGTTCTAAGCTGCGCAGCTGAACTAGTTATGCATGTCCCAGTAAACTATATATATATGATAGGGAAAATTGACATATTCCAGGGAGGTTTACATAATATTAAACTCAAATAGAGCTGTATAGTTCTGGAACGTTGGAATTTGATCGACTTTCCACAGTATATGTTCTAAGTTGACCGGCATAATATATATATATATATATATATATATATATATATATATATATATATATATATATGTATGTATATATATGCATAGGCTCTGGTTTGACGAAGGCCTCAAGTGCGAAAGTGAGGAGAAATGTGAGTCTTTAATCTGTCCCGATCAACGGCTCTACAAAAAATAGCTCTCCTAATCTACATAACGCTATCTTCTCTAGTAAACCATCTTTTGTCTACTGTACGTCTTTGCATTCTGTCCAAATCATGAAAGGTACAAAATTGTCTCCTTGAAGGCACAATAGTGTACACTGAAAAGCACAACAATGTGTTTACGGAGGCTCAACAATATGCTCTGAAGGCTCAACAATGTGCTATGGAAAGCTCAACAATATGAACTCCAAGGCAAAAAATATACACTTCGAAGGCACAACAATGTGCTCTGGAAGGCTCAATAATGTGATCTGGAAGGTTCAATAATATAATGTGCTCTAGAATGCTCAACAATGTGCACTCTAAGGCAAAATAATATGCACTTCGAAGGCACAACAATATGCTTTGGAAGGCTCAACAATATAAATTGGAAGACACATTAGTGTGCTCTGAAATGCACAACATTGTGCTCTGAAGGGTATCTCCATTCTTGACCATGGAAGGCCGCTGCTTGAAGGTTCTTTGATTTCTTTGTGATGACCATAATTAGAAAAGGACTAAAAAGACGTAAAGCTACTTAGATTGTCTATAGCTATCCAACTCAAATAAAAAAAGGCCAATAGACGTCTCACAGATGAAACCGAACTTCAAATCTTGTGGTTACCTAAGTAACTATTTTCGACCAACCCGGTTAGAGGTTGTCCCCAATTAAGTACAATACATTTTGATGGGTGAGTATGAGGAGTACGGTGGTTGTCTTTGGCTGGCTTAGTGTTACGTTCTTGACGTCGGTCAAATAGTTAACCTGTCTTGTTAGGACACAATTTTCTATTTATAGGAATAGCAATTTAGGAATCAGAGTTTGTTGTCATATTTCAGAGAGATTTCTTATAATATTTAGAATCCAATCAATTTGTAATCAATTTACTGAGTTTCTTAATAGGGTTAAATAGCATTCAATGCTGCTCCTAACTGTATATTTTTTGAAGTCAGTAAACCTTCTATTTGGAAAGTCACTTCATGCCTTTTTATCACACCGTCATTGACTTCCTAACAGTATATAAACGCTGAAAAATGGCATGTAAATAATTTACAATTTTTACTACTCCAAAACAATCATTGAACTTTTACAGTTTTACGGCCTCTAGCAATGTTTCACTTGTCCCGAACAGTTGCGTTAGTGCCCGTTGACTACAACCATTATAAAAGCAACACATTTAATTGCTGACAAAAATTTCATCAATCTATCAGCACTTAAACTCTTGATATAAGAAATCAAGGGTTGAGTAGATATGATAATTATACTGATCATTTACAGAAGAATGGATCTCAAAATCTTATACTCGTACTATAGGACTAAACTATTAATTTGGATCCAACTCTAACAATTCATCCAAGAATGGAAAAATTACCTGGCACGGATTCTCTACCTAATGAGTGACTGAATCATCTTGATTTATCTTTCTACACTCTTCGGGATGAGTGTAGGGACACTTTTGACAAGGGACTTTGCCTTTTGTGTGCAAGAATGTGTAGATTAAACCGTAGATTTCCATTAATTAATGAAAAAGAAGATACAGATGCAAAGTATTACACTGTTAGTATTACGTACCTAGGTACTATACATACGATGATCATCCATGGCGGCCAACGCATACATAGAAACAAAGATAAATGCGACGGACTGCATCTCTTTAATTAATTAACATCTTTTAAGCATATATACTACCTAGATACTTTCATATTACAGTTCAAACTCTAACTTCAATTCATCCAAAAACAATATAATATTGCAGGTTAAGAAAGACATACACAGCTTCTTTAATTTTTTGGTTATTAGATAGAGAACATACAACATCTGCTTACAGGGACGACAGCGTTCCGGGGCTCGGAAGAATCGACGCCCACCATGCAAGAGACGACGGAGACAGCGGCGGAACCCCTAGCGGGCTGTTAGCATATCCGCCGCAAACGTTGGGAGCAGGAGTACGAGGATGCTGCGGCGGCATTATTATCTCCAGCGTCGACGTTTCGCCGCTTAAAACCGCCTGATCATTAATATTTCCGAAAACATCGGAAACGTGCGCGTCATCACCGGCTGAGAGACTGAGAAACGTTTGCCACTCCGAAGCGGCGGCGGCGGCGTCATGACTTTCCGGCGCGGATTTCGGCTTGAGGTCAAGCGGCGGCGGAGCCACGTCCTGCAACCGCCTGCTGCTGCTGCAGGACTGGAACCCCGGCGCCGTGGTGAGCATCTGCACCGTTTCCTTGAAGTGCAGCGGCTCCACCTTGTAGATCTTAGGCGGCGTCGGCGGCATTGGCGCTATCGGCTTCTTCGTCATCGGCTTCGGAACCCTACGCACTGCATGCAGAGATGACTGGTACGACGGTAACGCCTTCGCCCTCTTCCCTTCCTCCACCTGATACACCGCAAACGGACACGACACCGACGAGGAAGAAGAAGAAGAATACGACTCCATTATTGTCCTTCCTTAATTCTCCCTTTCAGGTTCCTTATTACCAATCTTACTATGAATACTGTAAATCTGTAATATGAAACCCGTACAACCAGATGCATTCATGTGCTCTTATATATATATACACATAAGATAAAGATGCAGGGCAACTCCAACCAATTAAGTTGGTCAACTGATTTAGTAACATAAAATTATAAATTTAAAGAGTCACGACCCGAGGTGATATATGAAAAAATAGGTCTAAGAATGTTAGAAGATTGGATTAAATTTATTGTATGTACGTAAAGATTAGGATCTGACTAGTGCACTGATTACATTCCGTGTAATTTATTTCTATAGTGGTCAGACAAAGTTAAGATCACCTAAATTTAAAAAAAAATTATAAGAATGATTTATTAGTTTGCTTGATTTAAAGATAAAGATGCCAAAATAAAATTAGGTGTAATAAATTCTATAAAAAAAATAAAAATTATTACATTAATTTGATGCAATGACACGTCAATAATTATTTATATATGGATTTATAATGTAGCTAGAACTTATTGCAGGTTGTTTGTCGGTAGCGGCGGCTATGTTTCACCTCATCTGCGGTGGGCAAGTTTGACCTCCATTTTTTAATATTTAATTTCTTTTTTGGGGGTTTCTTGTTAGCAATCTTAGCTATAAACTGACTCAGATTTACAATAATCTATTATTACTTAATTAATTAAGGATTTTAGTAATTAATTAGGAAACATAATTAATCTACTACTCTGAGTTGCATGAAAACGGAGAATTGATAGGAAAAGTGAGATAAACTAAACATATATACAAATATTACAAATATAAGAAATATAAATGTGCATTTGTAAATATTTATTCTTTAATTTATGCATCAATATTAATGGGTTACCAATTTGTTTTCGGAAAATGCACTTTCAATTTCCTTTAGAATTAGGAAAACAACTATAAAATGCGTTCTGTGAAGTTTGTAAATATTGGGAAGAATATAACATTTATAAAACACAAAAACGTTAATTTTTTATGAGGGTTTTCATGCACCATAAATATTGTTTCAAATCATATGTCCTAAAAATGTCGAGTATTTAGTTTCATTTATTGAGAGCAGCACTAGTACTACAACTTGATTTTGATTAATAGTTGTGTATGCAATGTGCTTGATTAGGTTATCAAGAGTTATTCAAGTTATTTGTTATTTAATTTTTTTAATTATTTAACTTACAGAAGTAATATGTAACATATGATTTTTTAATATTTAATTCATATCTTCATAAATAAATTAAAACTTATAAATATTAGAATTAAACTATTCTTGTTAGTGAGAATTGACGCTGTGAAACCCGCTATCATTAGAAAGATCGTATATGAGGAGCTATATCAAAAAATAGTTAAACCACATAATTTTATGATACAATGCAAGAATCATATTTCATACATTATATCACTTCTTTCAGGCAATTTTCTTTTTTAATTACAATTGCTTACTACATAGGTCGGTCCACTTATAAATCTTGTGTAGGTCCACGTGCATGCGTGTTTATTCAAACAGTAAATGATTTAAGATAAATTAAATCTTTTTAAACAACAATAAATCAACGTACGAGATGGGAACATAAGCAGATGCGAAGCATGTCAGCCGTTAGATACGAGTGTGGCAGCCGCCGGAGCCTTGACCTTATTATAGCGCCTCCGCCCAACCTCCACTGATGGCGACGGTTGGGAGACCAAACAATAATTTCAATCTGCTGACTTTATCAAATTGTGATCTCTCCATCTTTTTTTTTTTTTTTGTTCTTCTTCTTCTTCTTCATTTTTTTTTTGTTTTGTTTTTTGTCAATGAAAAAGATGGGAGATAAGTAATCAATAATTTCGTCCCCAACTTGCAATTATCTTAATCTCATAAGTCATAAACCATACGAAATGGGTGAAGGTCCTAAGGGACTACTTTGATATTTCATTATATTTTACCAGTCCAAACAACGAGGGTTACGTTATGCAAGTATAAGAAAGTAAAGTTAATAGTCACTAATACACGCAGACCATATATTAAGCTCTATCTTTAAATAAGAATTCTTTTAAGTTACTTTCTTAAAACCCTTGTGCATAGAGTGTACATGTAATGATGCAAGGAGTGCAAACCTAAAAACCGAATGAGTAACTTTACGATTTATCTTTTCCGGTGATTCTTGAATAAGAGTTGGCTTAGAATTAGATTGTCAAAAATTCCGATACCTAATGCATAAACACACAAAAAAAAACAAAAAAAAAACAAACAAAAAACAAAAACAAACATCCCATTTATTGCAATTTGGTTATAGCCTGTCCCCCCGCATTAAATCCCGTATGGCATAGGTAACAGAATTTGGAGTACAGTATTCAAGCTATGCTTTTATTTGTCAATTGATTGGACTATATTTTAACTTATCCTATTAATAATAAAATATATACGCGATGGCTAACGAAAAGGATCGCAATCGATTTAGGAATGACAGCTCGAACAGCTGTAATAACTATATTAAAAACATGTATACATTATATATATTATCATGTCTTTCAATAATCTTCCATGGTATTGTTCCATGGCAATATAATGGTCTGCTTGAAACAGTAAGCACGTATTACCAGCTTAGAATCCGCTGTAATATGTTGAATATTCAAACCCTATACTATTTCAGATTTTAATTAGTATTCAATTCAAAGAGCAGAGAGTTGTGACTTCATGGGAGCAACTTGCAGCTTTTCAGGGGTCAAATGTTCCAAGGATTGAGTTTGCATGTCGTAAGCAACAACGTCATTATGTCATTTCAAACACATATAGCAACAACAACAATAATCATCATCATCTATAGAAATCAAAACATCAATACCGTGTATAAATATGCAAGTGTAACAAATTTTACATAGTATTATCAAAACATAGTAGTACCAATAATATATGATACAATTTTTTACATCCACATAGTTCTACAATTATTAAACATATAGTATATCGTCAATACATTCGCCACTATAAAAATTGTAGGTTTTATTAGGTTAAATATAATTAACCAAGTCAATAATCTTTGACATTTTGATGTATAGAATAATAGAATCCACGTTGTGTGAGCAAAAAATGAGAAATTTTTGTTGTTGAATTATGTATATCTGCTGCATATTTACTTTAAAAAAAAATACATCGAATTGAAAATTATGTGATTGTTACCTAAGTATGCACATCAACTATTCAAAAGTGTGTATTAGGTAATGTAGTCATATCAGTCTGCAAATCACAAAGACAAGTAAACTGCACTATGAAGATTCTATAGGACAAAATTAATCAATAAAATTGAAAAAATCAAAGTATAAAAATTATATTTCACCATACTAATTCAATAACAACCCCTCTCATGGTTAATATAGTTTTTTTAGGAAATAAATAATGTTTGATACATACAAAGTTTTGTACATCAATCTATGAATGACCAATAGATATAAATAAAATTATGAAACCACAAATGTCAGTTTTTATAAAGTTTAGTTCACATGACATTTGCATGCCTTGGAGAAATATAATCAAAAGCTGGCAGTAATAGTTACATTGTCGTGTATGAGCGTAAATTGAATCTTTTATTTCTTTCCTGATATTTTCTTCCGAGTAAAAAAAATTCGATATATTGTTAACAAAAATTTGTGTGAAACATGTTAAGTCTATATGCAGTAGTTGACATTTTCTATTATATATTCCTATTTGTATTCAAGTAGTTTAGGTTTGTTACAACTTCCTGCTAGTTCCTCTCACATGTATTCTATTTATAGTTGATTCATTTTATTCATCAATGTACAAGCTATATATTATCTCAACATGGTATCCAGAGCCTAAAATCTCCAACGAAAGATTTTATTTTATTTTGGTTTTTGCTTCCTGTTCCTTTCTTCTATCATCCATGGCTACCACCACTCCTACAATTACCTCGTCACCCGATACGACCATGACTGAGGTTGTCCAATTAACCACTCATGCTCACTTTCCCATCAAACTTACATCCACAAATTTTTCTGTTTGGAGACGTCAAGTCCAGGCAACTCTTATTGGCTACAATCTGCACGGCTACATTGATGGCTCAGTCACAGAACCAGCCAAGTTCACATATACTGCTAACACCAGCACGAACCCGTGCCATTTAATTTGGTATCGCCAAGACCAAATTATTATAAGCGCACTACTTGGGAGTTGTTCTGACATGATACAACCCCTTATCTCTTCGGCTGCAACGGCCCACGACGCATGGTAAAGGCTTGTTGCCAGTTATGCCAGTGCCTCTCGAGGTCGAATTATTTCCCTTAAGGCAAAGCTGACAAAAAATCCGAGAGGTTCCCGGTCTGTCACGGACTACCTCAATGATATGAGGTCCATCGCTGGCGATCTTGCGTTGGTTCAAAGTCCAGTCTCTGCTGAAGACCTAGTGGTTTATATTCTAAACCAGCTAGGGGAGGAATACAATACCATTATCTCTGCTGTCCGCATACGAGAAACACCTATATCTTTGGGTGAATTAAGTGATGTTCTGACCGACCATGAACGACAGTTAAAAGAAGCGGATGATGCACGCCAATCTCTTCTTGCCACTGCTAACGTTGCGCAAAGGACATTCTCTTCCACACGAAACAATCAGTCACCGAACTCTACTCGGAGGTTTCGTAATAACAACAACTCCAATCGGCAAAGTTGGTCACAAGGGGGGAATAATCGATTTGGGGTTGTATGCAAGTTCTGTAACTTTCCAGGACATGAAACGAAAGTATGTCGAAAGTTGGCAAGATTTTTAAAGGAGCATAATGTTATACCCATGCAAGCCTCTACGCATCTATAGTCTCCTACAGCCAACTCCACGGTTGGTCCATCTCAATCATGGCTATTTGACAGCGGCGCTTCCCACCATGCCACTCCGGATATCACACCTCTGCAAACCTTCTTTGAATACAGTGGCCCGGACGAGATTCGCTTGAGTGACGGTAACTCCTTAACAATATCTCATGTTGGTCGGTCTACCATTCCCACCTCTTATTCTGCTCTCACTCTTGAAAATGTTCTACGTGTCCCCAAGTTACAAAATAATTTAGTTTCTATATCCCAACTCTGCAAAACTAATTCAATATCTGTTGAATTTTTTTCTTCCCATTTTATTGTGAAGGATCTGCGAACGGGGACATCGCTAATGCGGGGGGAGAACGTTAACGGTGTTTACTACGGTCCAATTTCCTATCGGCCAAAAATAAATGTTCTACGCCTATCCCGTGTGTCTCAATGGCATCACCAATTTGGTCATCCATCAAATAAAACATTGCATCTTATTTTAAACCGTTGTAATATTCCTATTAACAAGTCATTGTTACAACAGTTTTATTGTCAATCTTGCAGCATACACAAAAGTCACAAGTTGCCATTTTCAAAAAATACTCTTGTTAGTAATAAGCCCCTGCAATTGCTTTACACTAACGTATGGGGCACCACAGACAAATCTGTTGATGGGTGTTTATACTATGTTATTTTCGTTGATCACTTTACGAAATACATTTGGTTGTATCCATTAAAACGAAAATCAGATGTGTTTACAGTTTTTCCTCAATTTAAACGACTGGTTGAGAAGTACTTTGGTCACACCATTATTTCTGTTTACTCAGATAATGGCAGTGAGTTCGTTAAACTCCGTCCGTTGTTCAATACTCATGGTATTTCCCACTTTACTACCCCTCCTCACACCCCAGAACATAATGGCACTGCCGAACGGCGACACAGACATATCGTCGAAACCGGGTTGTCATTACTTCATTCTGCGGCCCTTCCAATTTCATATTGGACCTATGCATTTCAAACGGCGGTGTACCTCATTAACCGACTCCCGACACCGGTCTTAGGTAATAAGTCTCCGTTTCAGATTATGTTTAATCAATTGCCTAATTATGACAAGCTAAAGCCGATTGGTTGTCTTTGTTTTCCATGGTTACGTCCATATAACAACAGAAAACTCCAGCCAAAATCCCGAGCTTGTATTTTTCTGGGATACGCTAGCTCTCAATCGGCCTACCAGTGTTTAGATTTTTCCTCTAATCATATTTTTTTGTCTTGACATGTTCAATTCTTGCCTAATATCTACCCTTCTCAAGAGTTGCAGCATAAAGCAGAGGTTGTTGTGGAGCCATCAGTTGTGTTCAAATCTTCACCTACAGAGTCTATGCTTGGGTCCACGTTAAATCCCGTTCACTCTCTGATAATTCAAACGCCAACTACATCTGATGATTGGTCGATTTCTCATGTGGCTGCCTCCCCTAATCCAAGCCACCAGTCATCTCCTGCTCCTAATTCCACCCACGTGTCACCTGCTACTGACTCTCATAATCCCGGCCTAACAACATCTGCCTCCACTTCGCCAACATCTGCTGCGTCACCTACTGCCTCTCTCAATTCCGGCTACCCCTCGTCACCTTTGTCGTATCATAATCCTAACCCATCGTCTTCGCCTCATGATCCCAGCCCACCTTCTTCGCCTCATGATCCCAATCCACCTCCTTCGCCTCATAATTCTAGTTCTTCTAATCCATCTTCTCAACCTGCTGCCCTACCGCAACAAATCTTGCGGCGATCCACACGTACCCGGCGTCCTAACCCCAAGTACATTGGAGACCACTATATCAATGTCACTACAGCCCATCTTTTACCACCCACGATAGAACCGACTACCGTCACCCAAGCACTAAAAGACTCTCGGTGGAGGAAGGCTATGGATGAAGAGTACCAAGCCCTGCATCGCTGGAGGAAGGCTATGGATGAAGAGTACCAAGCCCTGCATCGCAACAAAACGTGGATGGATGAAGAGTACCAAGCCCTGCATCGCAACAAAACGTGGAATTTAGTACCTCCTGGCACCGGGGTCCCGATAGGATGCAAGTGGGTTTTCCGTGTCAAACGCAAGGTGGATGGTTCGATCGATCGTTATAAAGCGCGACTTGTCGCGAAAGGTTTTTTGCAAACTGCAGGTCTTGACTATTATGAAACTTACCGTCTAGTCATGAAACCAGTTACTATTCGTGTGGTCTTGACTATTGCACTGAGCAACCACTGGAGTTTACGTCAGTTAGATATAAACAATGCGTTCTTGAACGGAACATTGCATGAAGAAGTATATATGGACCAACCGCCCGGCTTTGTTGATCCACAATTTCCGACGCATATTTGTAAATTAGACAAAGCATTGTATGGGCTTAAGCAAGCGCCCAGAGCGTGGTACCAGGAACTGTCACATTTCTTGTTACGTTGTGGCTTTTCTAAGTCACGAGCGGATGCATCTTTGTTTGTTTACTTTGCTGATGGTGTTGTCGTTTATTTCCTGGTGTATGTTGATGATATCTTATTGACAGGAAATAATGAGGCCTGGCTAACACGATTTGTAAAGACTCTGTCTGCACAATTCTCTCTTAAAGATCTCGGTGACTTGCATCATTTTTTGGGTGTTGAGGTAGCTCCGGCACCGGATGGGATCTTCTTGTTACAAAGTCAGTATGTTACTGACATTTTGTTGCAGTTTAAGATGGATGGTGCCAAAGAAGTTTCCACGCCACTGGCTTCTTCAGATAAATTGGTGCCGGCCCAGTCTGATAGTGACCGATATGATGTCACTCAATTCCGGCGTCTTCTCGGTTTGCTGCAGTATTTGGTAATCACGCGACCTGACGTCGCCTATGCAGTAAACCGCCTATCGCAGTTCATGCATGCTCTAACAGATACACATTGGCAGGCTGCCAAATGGCTTTTTCGTTATCTCAAAGGCACGGTCTGTCATGGCCTATTTCTACGAGCTGGCCACCCACTTTCTTTACGGGTCTACACTGACTCTGACTGGGGAGGTTCTTCTGGTGGCCGGTCCACTACTGCTTACTTATTGTATCTGGGCTCGAATCTTATTTCCTGGAAATCCACTCGTCAGCGATCCGTTTCTCGATCGTCCACAGAGGCCGAGTATCGTGCCTTGGCGAATGCCTCGGCAGAGGTTCTATGGGTTAAACATTTGTTACAGGAACTGCGCTTGAGTTTACCTCAACCACCGATTGTGTTCTGTGACAATCTGAGTGCTACTTATGTTTGTAAGAATCCCGTGTTTCACTCCCGCATGAAACACTTGGCGCTAGATTACTTCTTTGTTCGCGATTTGGTCGCCAATGGCTTGCTAGTTGTGCGTCATATTCCTTCTTCAGGGCAGCTAGCTGACTTACTCACCAAGCCACTTGGGCGTCACTCTTCCTGCTCTTTCGGTCCAAGATTGGAGTCTCCGACGGATCCTCCATCTTGCGGGGACGTGTTAAGTCTATATGCAGTAGTTGACATTTTCTATTATATATTCCTATTTGTATTCAAGTAGTTTAGNTATGGATGAAGAGTACCAAGCCCTGCATCGCAACAAAACGTGGAATTTAGTACCTCCTGGCACCGGGGTCCCGATAGGATGCAAGTGGGTTTTCCGTGTCAAACGCAAGGTGGATGGTTCGATCGATCGTTATAAAGCGCGACTTGTCGCGAAAGGTTTTTTGCAAACTGCAGGTCTTGACTATTATGAAACTTACCGTCTAGTCATGAAACCAGTTACTATTCGTGTGGTCTTGACTATTGCACTGAGCAACCACTGGAGTTTACGTCAGTTAGATATAAACAATGCGTTCTTGAACGGAACATTGCATGAAGAAGTATATATGGACCAACCGCCCGGCTTTGTTGATCCACAATTTCCGACGCATATTTGTAAATTAGACAAAGCATTGTATGGGCTTAAGCAAGCGCCCAGAGCGTGGTACCAGGAACTGTCACATTTCTTGTTACGTTGTGGCTTTTCTAAGTCACGAGCGGATGCATCTTTGTTTGTTTACTTTGCTGATGGTGTTGTCGTTTATTTCCTGGTGTATGTTGATGATATCTTATTGACAGGAAATAATGAGGCCTGGCTAACACGATTTGTAAAGACTCTGTCTGCACAATTCTCTCTTAAAGATCTCGGTGACTTGCATCATTTTTTGGGTGTTGAGGTAGCTCCGGCACCGGATGGGATCTTCTTGTTACAAAGTCAGTATGTTACTGACATTTTGTTGCAGTTTAAGATGGATGGTGCCAAAGAAGTTTCCACGCCACTGGCTTCTTCAGATAAATTGGTGCCGGCCCAGTCTGATAGTGACCGATATGATGTCACTCAATTCCGGCGTCTTCTCGGTTTGCTGCAGTATTTGGTAATCACGCGACCTGACGTCGCCTATGCAGTAAACCGCCTATCGCAGTTCATGCATGCTCTAACAGATACACATTGGCAGGCTGCCAAATGGCTTTTTCGTTATCTCAAAGGCACGGTCTGTCATGGCCTATTTCTACGAGCTGGCCACCCACTTTCTTTACGGGTCTACACTGACTCTGACTGGGGAGGTTCTTCTGGTGGCCGGTCCACTACTGCTTACTTATTGTATCTGGGCTCGAATCTTATTTCCTGGAAATCCACTCGTCAGCGATCCGTTTCTCGATCGTCCACAGAGGCCGAGTATCGTGCCTTGGCGAATGCCTCGGCAGAGGTTCTATGGGTTAAACATTTGTTACAGGAACTGCGCTTGAGTTTACCTCAACCACCGATTGTGTTCTGTGACAATCTGAGTGCTACTTATGTTTGTAAGAATCCCGTGTTTCACTCCCGCATGAAACACTTGGCGCTAGATTACTTCTTTGTTCGCGATTTGGTCGCCAATGGCTTGCTAGTTGTGCGTCATATTCCTTCTTCAGGGCAGCTAGCTGACTTACTCACCAAGCCACTTGGGCGTCACTCTTCCTGCTCTTTCGGTCCAAGATTGGAGTCTCCGACGGATCCTCCATCTTGCGGGGACGTGTTAAGTCTATATGCAGTAGTTGACATTTTCTATTATATATTCCTATTTGTATTCAAGTAGTTTAGGTTTGTTACAACTTCCTGCTAGTTCCTCTCACATGTACTCTATTTATAGTTGGTTCATTTTATTCATCAATATACAAGCTATATATTATCTCAACAAAACATTCTCATTCATGAAATGGATCAGGTTAAAATAAAAATATAATACTTATATACAAATGTAATACGGAATAAATAAAATATATATACCTTATTTCTGATCAATCAGTATTACATTTGAGCATATAAGTATAATATTTACTTTTGATCGATCTGATCTAATCCGACCCGTTTTACTGATACTTATCTGTGAGACGATCTCACATAAGTGCGACCCTGTATTGTTATACTCTAATCTAATATACGGAGTAACATATAAATATATTATATATACCATCTAACTATTAATTTAACCTTTAATTGAAATTAAACGTACTCCGTATCATTTATTTAATATAACATATAAACGTGGCATTCAACATTTTGGAATCCAAATTCAAAGTTCAAACTACTGTTTATTGGGTGGTACGGTCTTTGGTTCTGAGATAGATGAATGATGTTCTGTTCTACTGGTATTTCTAATTTCTAGAGCATTATTATTTGCGTTCAGACTTCAGACTTTGCAGAATTGCAGTTATATGATATGATGACTCCATGAATGTTCATCATTACTATTTCATTTTTGTTTTCTTCCCAATCAAATCCTCCTTAAATGATGTTTGCAATTATCAACCAAGTAATAAATAATACTCCATACTCTAACAACATCCTTAATAGTAGAGTTAGTTTACGATTTTTGAGAAATTTTTGTAAGTGTGATTAGGAAAGAGAAAATGGAATGTGAAGAAAAAAATAAAACTAATATAATTTTTAAAATAAATAAATAAAGTCACATGTCAGGCACGCCTGACACGCACAATAGATGAAGTTTGTGTGCTCTTTGATCAAGTTGTGTCAGCTAATAACCCCGACTTTGCTGAAGAACCCAAACCCTCTCTCTCATGTCATAAACCCCTAAATAACCACTGAATGGTCATACTCTAACAAAGCATATTTTTTGGATAACAAAGGAGGAAGAGACTCTAAAAAATTGGAGAGAGTGTATTCAACTAGATTTAATACACTTTTAAGAATTTTTATACATATTAAATTCAAAAAAAAACAAACAAACAAACAAACAAACAAAAGTCTATTGGTATTGGGGGCAAGTCTAAAGAGGGGCAATGGGGGCAGCTGTTCCCCTCACCCACCCCAACCCCATTACATATACTCCGTATGTGTGCGTATGGGGGCGGGGGGAGGGGGAGATCAGGTATATGCTTTAGTAAAACTAAATAATATATTATTATACATTAAAATTATTATTGGAGGTTAAGCTAGATAGCTTACTTGGTAGTTAATGTTTGTTCTCTATTCGACACCTAGGGATCAAATGTAATTGATTACATTGTTTGTTGCACACCTTAAATATATGTTTCAGTTTTATCTTTATCAAACACACTTTGAATATATAATTACATTTTAATTTTATCTTCTCATTATAATTAAAATTGATATTTTATAATTCTATTATGAATATTATATTAATACATCGATACTATATATAAAAGTAAAATTCTCCTATTTCATTTTCCCGCCTAAACTTTTGTAGTCAATTAATTAAATATTTTATTGGTCAAATAATTATTAAAGCTTATTTCGTAAGAAAATGTAAAATGGAAATTAACTAATACCTATTAATTGGTAATATTGTTTCTATATTCACGTATCAATACTATTAATAAAAGTAAAATCATCTCCTTCAACTTTCCCGCACAAACTAATCTTATTAATTAATTGGTAAAAAAAATTAATAAAGTTTAATTGGTAACAAAATTTTATTTACCAAATTCTGAGAGTAATTAAATCATTATAATTGTGAGAATAATGAAAACAAATTCTGCTGAATTTTATTAAAAAAATAATTTATTAATTATTAAATAATTTACACCAATAATAATAATAATTCCAATACTTATCTATATTTCTATATCTTTTTTTGAGTTCATATTTCTATATCTATACTACTATAAATAAAAATAAAATCATCCTTTTTGAAATTTCAGCCCAAACAATAGTAAAAATAAAATGAAAAAGAAAATTGATTTTACTAATTGATTGGAAATATAAAAAGATCCTAATGAAAACGGAAATGGAAATTTTACAAATTGAAAAAGGATATTACTAATTGACTGAAATTATTTAAAAATTTAAAAAAAAATTCACTTTCCCTTTGAAAACTTTAAATAATTAAATATGGGCTGTTAGATTTTTTATAATAATTACAATTAATTCATTCAAATATGGGAGAGGAAGAAAAAACTAAATACTATATGGTGAAAATGAATATACTTAAGGTATAAAAGTATAATTGCACATATATTAGTGTAATTGGCTAATAATAATTGCCTAATAATTATTATGGTAAGTAAACTAAACATTGATCGTTGAATTTATTTTTATAATAATTATAATTAAATTATTTCTCATTTTTCCCATATTAATTTTAGTAATAATATAATTACATAAGTCATACTACATATCGATCTTTTTAAGATAATTGTAGACAAACAAACCATATAACAATCAATTAATTGAGTAATACTTTTTACACTAATCTTATAATCAAATAAATATATACGTTCAATATTAGAATTTTTTATAATTTCATCTTTATTTTTATTATCTAAATATATAATATCTAACTCAAGCAAGAAAAACATAATCGATCCAACCAATTTCATCAATTGCGCTATATAATATTTGATGTTATAATTTATATAATTGTATATCTATCCAAATACTAGCACGAGCAAAAATACTAGTCACATTAATGACAAATCAAATTCCATATTTCTTCCTATTCATTTGCACCTAACTCATATAGTCCTAAAATGTAATGAAAGTCATTTATTTAGGAAGAAATGAAATAGGATGAAAGTTAATTCACACTATTTGTTTTAAATCTTCTAAAATATTTCATGATTCAAATCTTCTAAGAGCTTTTGTTGTTTTCATAAAATCTTTACTACTTATAAAATCTTCTTAAAATTTAGATAAATTTGAGCCAACAATTATCAAAATAAATTTTCATAGCTTCTCTTTTTGATTCTATTAGCTGCTCTACTTTTTTTTCGTCCCAAATAAACGTTTTTTAGGTAGCATTATCCAAATAAAAATTACATCACTCATTAAAGAATTATATATTTGAAAAAAGAAAGAAAGAAAGAAAGAAAATAGAATAACAGCTTACAAGTTAAAACGGACAACGATATAGGATACTAGGATGTATAGAGACGTTAAGATAATGAGATATAATTAAGAAATTAGTGATTCTAAGTTATTTGATTATGGAATCGAAATCTGCCGTAATAGGCAAATCCAATCTCGATGTTTTGTATAGAGTGTTTGGTTGTGAGGGAAGAATTAGGAGTGAAAAGAATTACATCTTATATTTTTTGAGTTTCTTTTCAGATTACTAAAACTTAGAACCGGATAACACAAAAATTATTGACATAAGGTTCTCGCAAAATGCTCTGGAAATCGGAAGAGGAAACAATCTTGGCAAGCCCCGTCTAAAAGTTTAATTTGGACCTTCATTATTTTATTTCGAGATACAGTCTAACTATAATAGTTTAACTCATACGAGGTATGCAATTAATGAAGTTTAGATGTTAGCCATCTCAGCTTAATATATTGTAATTGATTCAAAATGCTAAGCATTTTAGGCTTGTTGAATGCATGTAGAATATAGGCAGTTGGCTCCTCCAATTGCCATTAACACATAACATTGATAAGCCAAAGCTGTCCACACATTGCTTTGTTCCATGGTTGACAAGTGAATACTTCCTAGGTTGATTCAGCAATTATAATCCGCTACGTGATTACTCATGTATTATCCTGTTGATAAGTGTATTTAAGTGATAAATACTTTGGTTTTATGCAAAATGTGTCTTAATTCATTTGTTTATGTCCTTAGCTGTATAAATTATTGAATTGAAGACAATGCATGTCTTTCGGAGCATTTTGAATGAATCTCGCACGAATGAGAGCTAAGGTGAAGCTAAGAGCATGACTAAAATACTTCAAAAGGAGTCAAAGAATGGCACTTTCAGTGGATTTGATCACATGAACAAAACAAGGGAAAAGTAGAGCAAAAGACCAATGAGTTGTAATTCCCGCTAAACATGGCGACATCTTGGAAATTTGACCATATCTCACCCTAGGCATATCCAAATGAGGTGATTCTTGAGCCATTAGAAAGAAGACTTAAAGGGATATAAAGACATCAAAGTGTAGATCCAAAGGAAAAATGGTCAAAAGATCAAAGAGTTGTAATTCTGGCTAAATATGGCGACACCTTGGTAATTGGACCATATCTCCGCATAGGAATATCCAAATGAGGTTATTTTTTAGCGGTTGGAAAGAAGACTTCAAGAGCTACAACTAGTATGAAGACATCAAAGTGTATATCAAAAGGGAAAATGATCAAAATCAACCTACAAGTCAGACCAACGTTGCAGGAGGATTCTCGGCGCGTCGATATTTGGCAGAATACCCATTTTTTGACTTTGTAATGGCTCAACGCGTCGAGAAGTCGCAGATCTGAAATATTTGCTGCTCGGAATTGTCTGTTTTGGGATGACACACTAACTCCCTTTCTTGTGTAGATTATATTGAGAGAAACCCATTTTAAATTGTAAAATGAAAGAGGCTTGAGGTTTTTGCGTAGACCTTATGGCCGCTGATGGGGATTGTTAACGAGGATGGTCCGGAATTGGCTTCCCAAGTTGGTAATTCATTAACAATTGATTAGATTTGGTTCTTTGTTCGGATAACTCCTTTCTTCGTATTAAAAAAATATAGTAAAATGAGGCTCAATTAATTGTATTTAAATTAATTTTTGTCTTGTTTTGTTTTTGTATTTATCTCAAAGACAAAAAAGGTTGTCCCTTTGATTTATGTTATGATCTTTGGGCAAACCACTTAAAGCCATATAAGTGATTGTTATGTTAGGCGGTGCATCCGATCAACTACAAAAGTAGATTCCTCTCAAATTTTATGCTACACTCAAAAGAATACCCATCTTATTTACCAAATATATTTAATTTATTCCATTCTATAATTAGAGGTTTTTCTCATTAACTTTACTTGCATCAATCTCAATTAGATTTAGTTAATATCTAAAAGAATATTTTCAATGCAAGATAAAGGTAAGTGGACCACTATTTTGAACTTTGCAAAATATTTATGTCATGGCACCGATATAGTCGGAGAAGGAATAGGCATTGAGAATTTTGTGACCTCAACTTCCACATGATCACATCACATCCATTTCATGAGAATAATGTGTTACTCTTTTTTGACTATACACTTGACAATGGTGGTAAGATCATCAACCATTGCCAAAAGTATATATGAAATGCAATATATATAGAGTTTGACTCTCATAAGATTTAAGAACAATACTTCACGTAGAAGTGTGGGCATATATTAGCTAGCAATCTAGTAAATTTAACAGTTAGAAAAATAAAGAAAAATAACAAGAAAAAAAAAAAGTGAAAACTTGTAATATTTATGTCTTTTCTTATTTTTCATTCTAAATGGATAGATAAGATCAAATTAGTCCACAATTCTCATGAAACACCTACTTCTCATCTAATCATTATATATATTTGGTCATGTTTGGTAACATAATTAACTTATAAGTCAATTTTGGTTTGTTTGACCACTATTAGTTGTTTAACTTGGTTAAACTGACAATATAAATGTTTGATTAATTAGTTTTTCTGTAACAACTTATTGCTTCAAAACGTTAAAATTTAAAAAGCTGCTTTTAGCTGCTTTTTTGATCGACTTTTTGAGAAGAATCATTTTTACAATTAACTAATGTTATCAACTAGTTAAACTCACTAATCCAATCAGTTAACAACTATTTACCAAACACCCCATTTACATATATCAATCCAACTCACAATGAGGTTTGAAAATGACAAGAATACCCCTCCAAGAGTCTCTCAACTTTGGACATCATTAGTGTTGTGGCCCAGTGGTATTAAAGTATAATTAGCCCACTTTTTAGACACAAAGAACAAATTCAATCGTCATGAATTCCCACCACCACCACCACCAAAATGTCCATCTTTTGAGAGGATCTTTTGTTCCACTCAAAACTCTTTATAGTCCTTTAGTTAAATCCTAGGATTTGACACAATTATTTCTTACCTGTATTTAATTATTTGTGGTTTAAGGTTTATCTATGGATTTTAGGTATAGATTTGTCCGAGAATTTTATCTCTCTATTTTTATTTAAATTTTTAAATATATTTAAGAATATTTTGGTTCGAATGATGTGTTCGGAATGTTTACAATCGCTAAAGGATTGCTTGTGTTTACTTCATTTTATTCTTTATTCTCTATTTTTAAATTAAATAAATATATAAATAAACACATGATCTGTTTTTATTTCTCCCAGCTGTTTTTTAAAATTTCATAAAAAATAATGTTATTTTTCCATCCTAGTGTTACAATAAAACTTTTTTTTATTTATTGGTTACTGTAACTTGACTGACTCCACCTAAAAAAACCAATCATATATTACTACATGAGGAAGTTAATATTAGGAGGTAAAAATTGGAAGCAAATGTAGCATTACTCTTTCTCCTATTAGTAGACACATATTCTGTCATTTGATTTTTGAGAATGTAAGACTCTTGGAGGCGGTGTGAGTTATTGAGAATGAATTTATAGTTTATTTTTTGTCACATCCACGAAAATCTCAATCCTTTTTTTTTCAAATCATTAAATAATATAAGATTTTCGAAAATGTAAAATTAAAAACATGATAACATAAACAAAACACATAGTAAACATCATATGAAGGAACGAGTTGAACATACAAGTTGCCTGAGCTTACCTTAAAAGACAAATTATATAGAAGCTTACATATTGTCATTAAAGAATCAAGTTGAAACTATTTTGAACAAAGTGTATTATTTCCATCTTCATTAAAAACAAAAACAAAATGAAAGTATAGAATATAGTTGTGAGTAGGAAAGTATAGAATATGTTGGCTAAAGTCGACCATGATATATTGATGTATACAAAATGAAAGTGGAAGATCAAGTCGTCACCCCCACTTACAAACCAAAGAAGAATTTCTCCAGAGTTTATTCTTCCAAGATAGATAGATGCCATTGCATGCATAGACCAAACTCTTCTCAAGGTACCTAGTATTTACACAAATCCACTCCACTCAATTATAATCTCAATTTTCAGCCTAATGCTCATGGTTTCACTAAACAAAAATTCAGTAACATTGCTCGCATGGACAACTCAACTTGCCACAAGGATAAAGTTTGGGAAGAATGACCAAAGATCGATCGAGTCTCGCTAATGACAGTGTGGGGGTAACCTCTCAAAGTTAGTGGGCTCCTTGTGCCCAGTAAACAAAGGTCTAGCCTCTATGTTCAGTTACCATGACTTATATCTTCACAGATGCTTTGTCGGGCAGGGCATGAGGGCCATTGGGATTGGAGATTCAACCTTTTGGGAAGAGAATTCAGTCAAATTGGTTCGAGAATTGATTTGATAACCACAAAATTCTAAATTCAACTCTCCTTAAGGACTATTTATTAGTATTCTTAATTTATGTTGATCAGTTATGAACAATCTAAAATGATTTACCTCTTTGAATAAATTCTACAGCCTGGCCAGGATAGGAGATATATAACATCCATTAAGGGTGTGTTTGGAAAGCTCATTTTCCAAAAAACATTTTCCTTTCCAATGTTTGGTTGCATTCCAGAAAACTATCTTAATGTGTTTGGTTCATTTTTCTGGAAAATGAACATAATTATTTTTCATTTTAAATATTTAAAATATACAATGGTAGTGGTGGTGGGTGGGGGTGGGGTGAGTAGTGGATGGTGGGGGATGTGGGGTGGTGGTAGCAACGAAGGCAGGGGGTGATTTGTTACTCCACTGCTGCAAACAAAAAATGACTCCCCGTCCAAAAAAAGAGAAGTCATTTCCCTGAAAGGATTAGCTATTTTCCATTGACCAACCCATTGTTTTCCATTAACTTTAAATTTTCCTTGTTGGCAAACACTGAAAACCCAGAAAATGATTTCCATTTTCCAAGTTTCCAAACACATCCTAAGAGCAAAATGTATTTTACTATATATAAAAAGTGAAAAGCTTTAGTCCTACATTAGTAAATTGTATTTTTGTGCTCTGGGGACTGGTACTTAATGCATAAGGTACAACCTAATAAAGCACAAAGTTTAACATGGCCTTTTAGAATCTCACTATGCAAAATCAATGACTTTGTGTCTTTTTTTCCCTACTTCAAAGAATCAAACAGCTCAGGCAGTCAGGTAGGGCAGCTCACATTTTCTGTATCCACTAATACATTACTGGCAATAAAAACAGAGTTATCTGGCCAGCCAGGTCTGATCAAACCTTTCTTTTTATTTGAACCCTAAACGTAAGGGCCCCTCACGCCCATGTTCTCGGGTTCTGTGAGAGGTAAATCATGGAATGTGTCTCAGTGACGCAAGGTCTGAGTGCTTTGTTTTTTTTCCAAAGGTTTATTCCTCTCGCTATGAGGATTCAAACCCGGGTATTTTCTGGGCACTACACTCACACTCAACCTTTCGACCACCGAGCTATGCCCCTGAGGGCATCAAGCCTTTCTTTTTCATTTCAATTGTGGCAGAGAGAGAGAGAGAGAATAGTCCTGTCCTCAACACTCACCACAAAAGGATAAAGGCAAAGTACATCATCATTCACCTCCTCTGATCAGATCATTCCAAAAATAGCAGCACTATATGCACATAGTGGAAAGTGCAAAACATCTCATTTTATTAAAATCAAGAAGGCCAAGAAACTCACCACTGTCCATTAGTCACACCCATGGGCATAAGTTATGAAGATGTTGGCAGGGCAATGAATACAATCAAGGGAAAGACATGTACTTATAAGAATTCTTGAAACTAAGTTTTCATATGCAGGAGATGGTATTGGTCTTTGATTCTACAACTCGGTAGCAGTTCAGTTGGCTGAAGGCCACTTTGGTGTCTACATTTTACATCGCTAAAGGAAAACCAACCAAAACCCCCCCGGGGCATAGGGAAAATTGGGAGGTTCCTGCATCACTAAGGAAAGTAAGATCGAGGCTTTTGTGGAGCAAAGCAACTGGTTAACAATTACAATTACAATTGCGAGCTCCACAAGAATGCAGCAAAAGTCTAGCTCTAGGCCTCTAGTTTCAAGCATTTTCCTTTGCCCCCATATTCATTTACAAGGTAAAGTCTTCCTAAAAGGGTAGGGTCTAAGAAGCCAATGCTCTTTCGGCATTTATTCAAAACTTTCAACAGGAATCACTAGCAATGGGGTAATAAACATTTAACTTTTAAAAAGGGACCATTCGGGTGCTTTTGTCCGCATTGTGACTCTTCTTATGATGAAACCAATACCTGAAAGTTGATATGTACGCGGGGCTGAATTCGTACCCAAACCATTTGGAGACCAAACCATTTGGAGATGTGCTTTATTAGAATGGTGAAACTATTAGCTTCGGACCCCAACTGTTGTAGTTCGTCGAGCTTCGCCCTGGTAAAGGGAGGAGGCAGTGACATAGTCTTCAAAACCCAAACCTTCTTTCTCCTTCACTGTATCGTCCTGTTAAGTTTGCACTTGGAAATGAAGATAGTATCTGAATAATTTAGGCTGCATAGCTTCAAGAGCTCAGAAGACTGTTGCTTTAACACTGGGCTGCAGCCACTTTGTATAACAAGCAGAAGCTTCGCTGCAAGGCCAGCATCCACTGCGACTGATGAGCACTCCTCGGGCGATAATTTACACACTGACCATAAAATTGAGAGAGCATACTGTGTACAGCTTTCAGAAACCTTCATAAGTAGTTTCACCATGGTCCGTATAGTATTTGAACAATCCTTCAAAGCCAATCTCCCTTCAGGCACCGAAGACAAGGTATCCAAAATAAACAGAGCGAGTTCTAGGCACTCCGGATTCATACCTGGCAACAGTTCCATCAATTGAGGAATCGCTCCAATGCTAACAACCAAGCTTCTTACTTGTTTATGCGAGCAAATTAATTTGAGAAGTTGAAGACCATGCAAGTGTACAACCGGGTGCCTCTTATCCCTCACGAGCCTCATCAAAGCAATTAACAAACTATGACTCGAGACAATTTCAATCCGAAAATCACTTTCCTCCATCAACAATTTAATCAATCTAGTGCAATTGACTTTGGTTTCTATAGAACCCTCGTTCAACATATCCACAACCAAAGAAATCTTGGAAGGCTCCATCAAATTCCTCCTGGACTCCGAATCAAGATTCAAATTAACAAGAATCGCAACCACCTCCGAGCCAACCGCATGAGAAGTAAAAGGACCGAGCAACGAGGAAAGTAGCGTTATCCCGCCTTCATCAACCACTGTCTTCCTAGCAGTGCCATGAGACGAAACGACTTGGTGGAGCTCCTTGAGGGCTTGAACTCGAGCCTGGCCCTTTACCTTCTTCAATGTGTCGAGAATCTCCAATGCCCTTCCCTGCACATCCTCAGACCTCTTCTTCATCTGCAAGTACTTCTGCCAAAACCAAGTGCAAATCAAATGGTAAAGGGTCTTGTTGGGAGTGAGTGTGTCATCCCAAAGCTCCTGCATAGTTGTGGGGCAAGTCAAGTGCCCCAAGCTGAACCATTTGAGAATGTTGGACCTCTCATAGGTCTGCCCAGTGCAAAGGGTCACAGGGTCCTGCATAGGCTCAAGCGAAATCGGGCAAATGAACACACTTGGAACCTCACCCAAATCCATCTCCTCTATCACCTTCTTTAGATCCATCTTCTCCCCAAACGCCACCGGCCCACCAAAACCTCCACCTGCAATTCCTCCCAACACTCCATCCTTCACAGCAGTGTCCAGATCTAGAACATGGGCATCTCCACCACCCTCAAACTCAACCACCCTTTCACCCCTCCTTGAGGCCACATACATAGGCATTGTGAACCACTCACCCTTTCAACCAAAACACCAAATCCAAACGCAAACAAAACACAGCCTCCTTAAAGCTTCCACTCACCACCAGCTCTCAATACAGCACATTAGTTCTGCAACGCCAAATGTGCATACAAAGATATGATAATAAAAAATAATAAGTATCTCGCTTTCATTGACAATAACAGGCAACACACAATGCGCTCTTTCAAAGGGAACATCTTTTATTCTCTCTCTCTCTCTCTCTCACTCACTCACTCACTTTATCTGATCTTCTCTTTTTCTGGTCAAAAGACTCATCACCATCACTATACATAAAATATACAGTATATATCAAAAAGACGATACTGATTGAAAATCTAATTTAAAAAATTACACTGAACAGAGATCTGAACCATTACGAAAAATAATTGACACACATATCAGAAGAACCCAGAAAAATGAGGAATTAGGGCATACCAGCAAGAATGAAACAGAGGGAGATGAGAGAGACGGAGCCACATCCATTGCTAAACACTGTTTTTTTCTCGAGATTTTCTTTCTTTTGGTTTAGCTGAAAAAATAAAAAATGTCTTGAAAGGAAAATAAATATTTTTTCCTTTTATCTTTTTAATAAAACTATCGGATTACCGGGAAACGAAGGGCTATTGCCGGTAATTAATCCCCACGGTCCACACGCCGCACGTACATCTCGCCGTAATCTGGTAATCTCCCGGGCTTGGATCTTGCTTCGGCATTGGCGCAATTATTAACAGCAGTGTGAAATGACATTTTGGCCCATGGGTAATTTGGGAATATTCCCTCCCTTTATTAAATATCCCTTTTCTCTCCGTTACGGAGTGTATAAATGAGAAATAGAATGGAAGAAAAAAAAATAAAAATAAAAAGAATAAAAGAATAAAAAAAATCCAAAGCGATGAAATAAACAGAACAAAACGTTACCTACTGTATACCAAAATTGAGAGAAAATGTCCGAAGGGTGACAAAGTGGATTAACATGATTATTGTTATGAATATAATTATTTATATGTGGTCATTATCCCAGTTATTGTATTTCCGGATCCATGAAGGGTCAAGTGTCCTTTGGAGTATCGAAGGGTCAAGTTGGTTTCCTATATATATGCTCATATGTATTCATTTGTATGACACCTCTCTTAATGATATCAATAATAATCACTCAGCTCCCTTCTCTCTATACTCTTGTTCTGATCTAATCCTTTTCTGTTGGTTGCTTGCAATTCTCCTAATTTCCTTCTAGTTTTGTGCATTTTCATTTCTATTTACAACACGTTATCAGCACGAGTGCTCTAAACTAAATGCACAATAGTCTTCTCCACCAATTTTTTCGGCGAACATCAATTTTCCAGCCAAGCAAAGAAAAGGAAAATGAAAACACAATTTTCCCGGTGAAACTCAGATCGAAACTAGCGGTCACCGTTCATGACCACCACGACCGTCGCCCCCGGCCGAAAGCAAAGAAGAAGGAAACCAAACCCAGCCGAAGGCGCCACCACCACAACGACGCCACTACCACCGATTTACTCCGTTGTTCCTCCATCCAGCGAAAACAAGGCAACAGTAGCATGCTGGACCTCATCTCCTCCTCTGGTGACGGCGAACAAATCAGACAGTGGCAATCCGACTTTGCGGCGGAACTGTGACAACGGCGATCTCGGAGCAGCCTCGCAGGTCGCCATTTCCTCCATCGTTTTCGCCGGTCACCGCCTCCATCGCCTCCGTTGTTTTTCGTTGGTCGCAGTCCAGGTCGCGACTACCTCCATTGTAGTCGCCGGCCGCAATCGCCGACGTCTCTCTCTCCGGTTACTTTTGTCCAGAAGCAAACAAAGAAGATGATGGACTGCAGTCACGACATGGAGTTGATAGAGACCCTTGATTGATTTTAATCTCCCGCGTAGGATGACATTAAGTTCCGCTACATTACATCATTGGCAGATTAATAAAATTAGATATGCAGCTGATATAGGTCATGACCGCATAATTATGGGTCATTAGACTGAGTAATTTTCTTCCTGAAGAAGAAATTGAGTATATTATGTGATTCTTTAAAGGATTGCGAATGGAGTTATTACCCTCATTTAGAAGGGATAATATGTACCATAAGTGTTCTTTAAAGGGTTGCTACTGTGCGTAGAATTGCTACATTTGATAATGTTAGCCCATGCCTAAAAGACGAAGTTTTTGAAACGAAAGACTTGGGAAACCCCAAGTATTATCTCGACCTGAAGATCGAGCTTCTTCTTGAAGAAGTTTTTATACACCAGTTAGCCTACTTGAAAAATGCCTTGAAGATTTTATATGAATAAGTATCATTTAACGGTTATATCTCTTGAAGTAGATAATGAATCGTTTAGACTCATGATACTTATCACACTAACGGTTGTATCTCTTGAAGTAGATAAAGAACCGTTTAAGCTCAAAGAGTATAATAAGGATATCGTGGAACCAAAAGTCCATTAATTCATTATTGTTGGAGCACCATATAGGGACCAGAAGTTCCATAATCGCATCAGGCTTGATATTTTATGCGATGAAATTGCTAGCAACATTTAGTGCTCCTCCTATAATGAAATATTGGAATGGTGTTTAACATATCCTCCAATATCTTTGAGTTAAAAATGATTTTGGCATTCATGTGAGAAAATGGTTTTAATGGGCTACTTGGGTACTGGCTATTATTATTTGATCCCAACGATGCCAAATCCCCAAAACTGGTTATACTAGATTTTATCACCATTGTCTTATAAGGAGACAATAAAGATAGTGTTGCATCACTAATAAATGGGTATATTATAAAGTTTTACTAGACATTATGATGTCAGTATTATACCCACGTGAGCTCTAGAAGAGTCACGGGATTATTCACCCCATTAATAGTTGGACATATTTGTTCACAAAATCCCTTTCTATATTTTGGATATATATTTCATATAAGGGATTTGAAGAATGTTATCTTCAGGGGGAGTATCATTTACTTGAAGTATGAATATTATGCCCTGAAGTTTATATTGGGGTTATGGTTGCACTCTTTTTCCCTTAGCTAAGTTTTTTCCCACTGGGTTTTCTTAGCGTAAGGTTTTTTAATGAGGCAACCGGTGCAACACATAATTTAACATATATCATGTACTCTTTTCCTCATTAGGTTTTTCCCACTGGGTTTTTCTAATGAGGTTTTCCTCATTAGGTTTTTCCCACTGGGTTTTTCTAATGAGGTTTTTAACGAGGCATTTTTCCCACTGGGTTTTTCTAATGAGGTTTTTAACGAGGCATGATTCCCACTGGGTTTTTCTAATGAGGTTTTTAACGAGGCATGAGTCCCACTGGGTTTTTCTAATGAGGTTTTTAACGAGGCATGAGCATGGTATAGTAATCTCAAAAGGGGAACATTACAGAATCCTGAAGATTATACACTGAAAGTTTATGACTGGTTATCCTGAAGATTAGACCCTGAAGGTCATGAATGATTTGTGGTTGTACTTTTTTTTCCTTAGCTAAGTTTTTCCCACTGGGTTTTCTTAGCCTAAGGTTTTTAATGAGGCAACCCTATATAACAGATACTTTGAAATACATCATGTACTCTTTTTCCCCTTGACTAGGTTTTTTCCCACAGGGTTTTCCTAGCAAGGTTTTTAATGAGGCATGAATATGGTGAGATAATGGCCAAGGGGGAGTGTTATGAATATAATTATTTATATGTGGCCATTATCCCAGTTATTGTATTTCCGGATCCATGAAGGGTCAAGTGTCCTTTGGAGTATCGAAGGGTCAAGTTGGTTTCCTATATATATGCTCATATGTATTCATTTGTATGACACCTCTCTTAATGATATCAATAATAATCACTCAGCTCCCTTCTCTCCATACTCTTGTTCTGATCTAATCCTTTTCTGTTGGTTGCTTGCAATTCTCCTAATTTCCTTCTAGTTTTGTGCATTTTCATTTCTATTTACAACAATTATCATATTACAAAGTTATAAATTTAAATTTTATCAATATATTTTCGATCAAATTCATTGCACTAAATTTTTTTAAATACAATTTAGTGATTTACTTATCATGTGTGACTTGTATATTACTACACATGTACAGGATTTATCTAATACATACCATATATATACTGTAAATTGAACAATCGTCGATTTGATTGTCAGAACCTTAATTATCAGTGGATAATTAATTATTGGACATAAATGAGTAAATGTACTAATTGATGAGTTTATTTTTAACTTTTAAAAATTTAATGACATAATTATATTTCCGTACAAAATTTCAATCAAAAATTTTGAAGAAACGTCCACTAACTTAATACTCTTAACATGCAAAAACGATATTCTCCTGAGTTTATCAATAACACAATTTATTATGATTTGGGTTTGGTTGCGTGACAATGAACTCATTCATCCTTAACCAAAGATCAAATGTTCGATTCTTGGCATTGAGTATTAAGCAACTTATTAAATTTCCATGCCAGTTGTCACACTCAAAGAAGTACATACAATTTAGCGAGAGAATTAGTCAATGTTTTCGGTCATAAAAATCCTTAGTACACCCAAAAAAATAACACAATTGATTGTATGTTCTTTATCCTAACTTTCCAATAAGATCGTATAGCTTGTTTTCAATACAATACATTGGAATCCCTTAATTAGCATCATGTGAAATTATGTTTTTTCTTTAATATTACATATTGGAATTTTATGTGTGAAATACTCTCATGCAAGAGGAGCAAGTTTTCTCGATTAGTTTTTTTTTTTTTTTTTTACAATGACATAATTAGGAGGTTAAAATGGTCTTAGCATTGAGAAAGACGTCTCTCACGTGGGTTTGCAAAGCCCAAGGTCCATTTTATAATCGTCGAGGGGGGAAGTCCAAAGCAGCGCCGCACGAGGACGAGGAAATGGGTACGCGCCAATAAAAGGTTAAAAATAAATTTAAAAATAATTTATAACAAAAAAAAAAAAAAACTCAAAAGATATTCAAATTGACAAAAAATTGTATGAAATTATCCCACGAATAATTAACCGTGAGATATGTTAGATTATAAATAATTGGATGTGTAAGTAGTATAATTTTAGTTATGAGTATTATAATATTTATCATTTGTAATAATCAATTTTAACTTAAATACTATAAAATTTGACATATAAATATTACTCCTTATAATATCTATCATAAGTATCGATTTATATTTAATTTAAATTGGTATTAAATTTTCTCTAATAAGTATTATAATTCCATTCATAAGTAACAGTTCACATATAAATATTATAATATTCATATTAAAGATATATTTTGTAAATATCAAAATTTTAGTTATAAGTATTACAATATTTATCATTAATAACAATTATTTTACTATAAATAGTATCACAATTTCAAATATAAATATTACAATATCTACTAATTTAATAAGAGCCAATAAAGTTAAGCCTACAACGTGAACAAAAAATGTTGGTCCAATTATTTGTTGAAATGAATGGTTCATATTATTTTGATTTTAGTTTTTTTATTTTTTACTACTTTACCCTTTATTATACCATTTTACTTTTCATAAATACATCTGCATTCCTTTACAGCACGTTTGGTTCACGGAATGAATTTTGAGGTAATAGGAATGCTATTCCATAAGGAATGGAATAGGCAATGAATAGAAAAGAAATTGTATTCTAGTGTTTGGTTCGCGGAAGGAATGGACTTTAGGAGCCTTAATTGCTCTTAGTTACAAGTTTTTTTTTAAATAAAAAAATGTATTATTATTATTATTATTATTAATTACATTTTTAATATATAAATAAATATATATTTAAATAAAAAAATATTATATATAAGGATTATAATATAATAAAAAGGGTATTTTTGGTATTATAGTATAAAAGCTATTCCCAAATATTTGGGAATAGCTAATACCAGGGGGTCCCCTAGGAATGGCTATTCCCCTTGCAAAGGGAATAGCTCATTCCCGGGAATGCTATTCCCAGGAATAGAATGACGAAACAAACAATGGCATAGGTCTATTCCCGGGAATGGTATTCCATTCCCGACCTATTCCACGAACCAAACATGCCGTTAGTGTAAATTTTAGTAACGGGATATTCTGTTAACTATTTATTATTCTTAACTTACTCATTGATTTCCCTAAGGAATGTGTTAGGTTCGAACCCCATATTATGTGAACCATGATTCACACAGTGTTATGTAGACCATAAAAAAAATTATATTTTTAATATATTAAAAGTATATTATTTGTGTATTGAATTTACATTTGTACTTTTAGTATTCAAATAATGTATTTTTTTTCTTGAATACAAGATACATTTTAATATACTAAAAATATAGTATTTGTATATTGAATGTATATTATTTGATAGTATACAAAATAATGTACTTTCAAATATTATACTTTATGTATACAAATACTGAGTAATATACTTTTTATTTATAGTCCACACAATAATGATTGATCCCAAACAGAATTGCATAATTGTAAAACATATATTATGAATATGTTAGAGTGTATTAAAAAACACAATATAAAATTTGACATGAACTTTTGTCAATTAATTAGTTAGGTTATTTACATTGCATTCAAATATGAACATCAGATATTACAAAGTTGAGCATCAGATCTGATATTACAAATGGAGTTTTTTGTGGGCCCAGAAAATGAAAGAAATTACGCGCATAAGCTGCGTTTTGCACACAGATCGCGCCCATGATGGAGTTTTTTTTGTTCACAAAAAATTTTATACTTATGAAGATACTCTTAGACTCTTTGTTAGAGCAACCACATTTGTGGTTTATTTGAGGTTTTTGTCAACCAAAAAAAACAATCAAAGGAGGGTTTTTAAACAAATCGGGAAGGGAGTCTTTTTTCTCCTACAATGATGAGTTCTTTGTGCGTCCCAATCAAAAGCCAAATGAAGCACTGCTGCTGGACTATTCACAATCAGTTTTTTTATCCGCCTTTTCTCTCTCTCTCTCCGCTATATTTCCTTGCACATGCAATGGCATGACAAAAACTATGTAAAAATCTCAACAAATGAGATTGCTCTTAGAGCATCCATTAGAGTTTTTGGAATAGTTTATGAGGAGGTTTAATCTTATGTAGAAAAGATAGAGGGTTGGAGAGAGAAGACAAAGGTTCTTGCAAGAGGGGTGAATTTTTGGAATCATTAACTCATCGGCAACCGCATGAAACATGGGTTTCCAAACAAAGAAGGAATGGGTTGGGATTCCATACAGGAAAAAATACAAAAGCTTAGGCGTGTTTGAAGTTTCTCTTTCTTGGAAACAAGCCTAAGTCTTAGGCTTTAAGTTTTATATTTAAAAAAAAAATAAAAAGAGAGAGAGAATACAGAAGAACCAAATACACATGTTTATACATACATTAAGTATTTTTAATGATTAGTAATAATTGTGTATAGTTAATATGAAATGTCAGCACGAATCCATCGGCCCGAGATGCAATTACCTTCGAATAGCCATAATTGTAAAAGATAATTAAAATATTCATTACTATTCGAAATAAAATTTTCTAAGATAAATTGAATTCATTTATTCTAATTAATAAATTACAAATCAATTTAGCTATCTAAATTGTTAAATTATTTGTTTACACTATAATTAATTTAGGAAAATTATAATTTATGCCCCTCTATAATATGTCAATTATCAATGTCACTCCTGAATTATTAGTGGTGTAAATGTTTCTCCTCAATTTTCAAAACAGTACATATATATATATATATATATATATATATATATATATATATATATATTGCTCCTTCCGTACCGTACGGGAGGGCCAATATATGTACCGTTTTAAAAATTGAGGGGAAACATTTACACTTGGGAGGGACAATATATGTATCGTTTTGAAAATTGATGGGTAACATTTACACCACTAATAATTCATGGGTAACATTGATAATTGACATATTATTGAGCGGCATAAATTATAATTTCCCATTAATTTATTAATTGTTATTCTTTTAATAATTTTATATATTCACCTATAATTAAAATGCTACATACACACCTATACCTATAATGATAATAACAATTAAATTGATTATTACATTAACACGGCTATCTCGTAGGCGTGACATTTAAGTTAAACTGGACAAGCCTAGTGTACACTTGCCGTATTTACTACTATTATTTAAAATTAATTGTAAAATAGACAAAGCTTAAGGGTTAGGCGTTTTTCAAAAGATGCCTAAGAGTACCTTTTCCTAATCTCATTAAAAAATAAAAAAAATAAATAAATAAATAACTCCTTGTTTGAAATCCCACCTTCTTCGCCCTCCTCGCCGATGAAACGACCCGAAATTTTGTCTCCTAATGTGGGGCCCACTTAACTTGTAAAGAAAAAAAAACTACAACTAGTGTGCGTGTACTACACTCATCCACTGGGCGCGTTGAGGATGGTTGCTAACTGGCGACCACCCTCATTTATTGCTTTTTGTTTTTATTTTCTTATTTTTCCCCTCCATTATCTTTCCTACTTGGATTAAAAAAAAAAACGTGTGCAAAAACTAAGGGCATCCACAACAATGCACTTTTTAAAGTTTTTGGAACAATAATAATTTCAACATTTGGTTTTTGACGGATGAGAAACATAGATTTTAGCCACTTTTTTCTCTTGCAAAACAATATTTTTTGCAAGAGAAGAAAAAAATAGCACCGTAAATTGTGCGTTTGGTGCACTTCGCGCCCCTAGCGGGAGTGTGTTCACCACGCACCTGCTAGGGCGCGCCAGAGTGGCTGCCACTCGCTAGCGGCTACTTTGACTATTAGACCGTTGATTTCTCTTTAAAAAAAATAAAATACAATTGTCAAATTCTTTTTTTTTTTTTTTTGCTCTCATATTTTTGTGTCTCTCCTACATAATCTTTTTAAAAATTGTGTAAAAATCAAACTAATGAAGATGATTTTATAACATAAAAAGATTACGATGGAACCGATGATGAGGTCAGGCATATAGCTCAAAAGGTTTCAACTAGGAGCTTGACCTTGAGAGTTGAGCCTTGACTGTACTCATATAGCATATAGCTCAAAAGGTTCCAACTTTTTTGGTCTTCTCGTTTGACTAGACTAAGCCCCACCATTTTTTGCGTTCTCATCACTCCCAAACTTTAAAATTTTTAATTTCATTTTAAAAAATCAAAAATGTAATTTATTTTTTAAAATTAATCAAAACTTAGATACAAACGAGTAAAAAAATAAACTTTTATATAATATTATTCCATTTCCCCAGGCCCCTTGTGTTTGCTTGCACCAATAGAACACTAACACATTACTGTTCTTCCTGTTCTTGAATCCTGATCTGTGCTATAGTTTATTCTGTTTTTATTTTTTAAAATTTTTTTATGGAGTTGTTTTTTAAAAAAAATTCCGTAGCAGTAACTTCACGAAATTGGATAGGCAAACGCTCAAAAAATTTACTACGCACCGCTTTCTGCGTGAGAGAGAGAGAGTGATGCAGTAATTTTCGGATGGAATAAAAGTTACTTCACGTTTTATTGAATATGGTGCGTTTTGTTAGGAGGAATTTTATATTTACTCTTGATTTGTACTCTTATTTTATATTCCACTAGTATTTTCGCCTGTGCGTTGCACGGAATGGATTTGTTATAATATTTTAAGAATATTTGGATCGATATACAATTATATAAATTATAACATCGAATATTGTATAGCGCAATTGATGAAATTGGTTGGATCAATTATGTTGTCTGGTGTTTTCCTTGCTTGAATTAGAGCAAATAATTGTTCAATTACCGGTGCGATGCACAAATAAATTTTTTATTATATATTTAGATAATAAAAATAAAGAAAATTATTAAAAAAATTCTAATATTGAACGTGTACATTTATTTGATTATAAGATTAGTGCAAAAGTATAACTCAATTAATTGAAATATATATGACTTGTTTGTCTACAATTATCTTAAAAAGATCGATATGTAATATGACTTATGTAATTATATTATTACTAAAATAAATATGAGAAAAATGAGAAATAATTTAATTATAATTATTATAAAAATAAATTCAACGACCAGTGTTATTATCATAATAATTATTAGGCAACTATTATTAGTCAATTACACTAATATATGTGCAATTATACTTTTATACTTTAAGTATATTAATTTCACCCTATCGCATTTAGTTTTTCTTCTTCCTTCATATTTGAATGAATTAATTGTAACTATTATAAAAAATCTAACAGTCATGTTTAATTAATTTTTTTTAAGTTTTTAAATAATTTTCAGTCAATTAGTAATATCCATTCCCTTTTTCAATTTGCCTAATTTTCCTTTTCCATTATGATTTTTTTATATTTTCAATCAATTAGTAAAATCAATTTTCTTTTTCATTTTCTCTTTAATATTGTCTAGGCAGAATTTCACAAAGGATGACTGACTCGGGAGAAAGCCACATACAATTGACCCTGACTAAAGACCGATTTTTTTAGCAATAACCCAACGTGAGTTAGTGTTTGGCCTTAGCTTTTGTTTATAGTCATGGCATATGCAAATATCAATGAGAATTGTTTATGCTGGAACTTGAAGGACAATCAGTGGTTCTGCCAAATCAACATTATAGTAAGGCAAGACAGAATCCACGTGCTCCTCCCATAGAGTAACAGTGAGCCGACTACCCCTGAGTAATGAAAACAACAATGAGCATGATGATGCCTAAATTTATACTTAAACAAATCAAAAAGACATCCAAACAAACACATACCGAGAGTCTTCAATGACAAAATCAATCAACCTTTGAGGATTTGAATTAACTTGGACAACTTTTTGCTCATTAATGAAAACAACACGGCCAATCAAATCTGCAAAAAACCAAACAAAAGATTTGCAATAAATGACCTTTTGTATCCTATATTGCGAAACTAAAATTTATATATTTTGTAGCAACTAAATATTTAAAGTATTAATAAGAATGCATGTATATTTAATATTATTTTGGTCTAATAAAATGTTTCTTGACAAAAGATTTAAAATTGGCATTCATGAATGTATACTATTAGAAATTTAGTATAACAAAAAGAAATAAAAACACCAAAAAAAAAAAAGAAATAAAAACACATCTAGTATAGAATAAGATTTAAAGAAGAATTTACCAATTAGCAATTTAGCATATTGCTATCCACTCCTCCGGGAGCCTTCAATGTTTCTTGAACTTAACCACAAACTCTTTAGGGATTTGTAAATGGATACAAGTTCTCTGAAGAAAGAAAAAAAAAATATTGAAATGCTCTCCAGGTGCAAATATTAAATATGGCTACAGTGTTCACTACAAAATGCCAACCACCGCAAAATTTACACAACCTTTTTTCCTCTAATTCATAGAACAAAATTCGGCCACGATATAGTCACAATCTGCTCTCCCTAATTTATATACACTTTTAAACTTAATAGCATTTACCTGGGAGTCATGGAGTAAGCACTCCAGTGTGTGTTGGTTGATTGTGGAATGTGGATATTCCCTTGACAAATAACAACGCATTAGCCGGAGTCTAATACAACTCCTTCTCGTCTTGGGAGATAGGTCGGAAGCAGAGACAAAAACAGACCCCATTAGTGAAAGAACAATATTGTTGAAAGATTTGCGTGACAATATCGTTTTACTATTTCAATTTGTGTGAGTAGGTTATAAAATTTCTAATTGATGAATGTATTTATAATACGAATTGACGGAGGAATTGTAGTATACGAATTGTATTGGAATTGTAGTATAGGAATTGTAGAATAGTATACTTCATTTTGTAGTATTGGATTTCGTGTTTTAATAGCAGATTTATTTGATACGAATTGTATTGGAATTGTAGTATAGAAATTGTATTGTTTTAATATTATTCTATTGTTTATACGAATTGTATTGGAATTGTAGTATAGAAATTGTATTGTTTTAATATTATTCTATTGTTTATACGAATTGTATTGGAATTGTAGTATAGGAATTGTATTGTTTTAATATTATTCTGCAGTATTGGATTTCGTGTTTTAATAGCAGATTTATTTGATACGAATTGTATTGGAATTGTAGTATAGGAATTGTATTGTTTTAATATTATTCTATTGTTTATACGAATTGTATTGGAATTGTAGTATAGGAATTGTATTGTTTTAATATTATTCTGTTGTTTATATGAATTGTATTGGAATTGTAGTATATGAATTGTATTGTTTTAATATTATTCTATTATTTTAATGTACAATATTTTGGGCGGGAAGGAAGATTTCGTTTTGGAGGATTTTGTTTTTATATATATAAAGATTACGCAAACCATAATATTAGGAATTCTATTTGAATTTACAATTGTATTAGGGATATGAATTGTATTACCATATTTTACAATATTACGCAAACCATAATATTATAGGTCTGTTTTGGGAGGGAAGTTAAAACTGAGGATATTGTTTTTATTAATAGTATAGATTGCATTGTAGAGAAATATATATACTGAATTATTACCATTAGTAATTCTAGTCTAAAATTGTATTACGAATAGGAACGTAGGGAAGAATATATTTTATTAGGAATTCTATTTGAATTTACAATTGTATTAGGGATATGAATTGTATTACCATATTTTACAATATTACTCAAACCATAATATTAGGAATTCTATTTGAATTTACAATTGTATTAGGGATAGGAATTGTATTACCATATTATACAATATTACTCACACCAAAATATTATAGGTCTGTTTTGGGCGGGAAGTTAAAACTGAGGATATTGTTTTTATTAATAGTATAGATTGCATTGCAGAGAAATATATATACTGAATTATTACCATTAGTAATTCTAGTCTAGAATTGTATTACGAATAGGAACGTAGGGAAGAATATATTTTATTAGGAATTCTATTTTAATTTACAATTGTATTAGGGATAGGAATTGTATTACCATATTTTACAATATTACGCAAACCATAATATTATAGGTCTGTTTTGGGCGGGAAGTTAAAACTGAGGATATTGTTTTTATTAATAGTATAGATTGCATTGCAGAGAAATATATATACTGAATTATTACCATTAGTAATTCTAGTCTAGAATTGTATTACGAATAGGAACGTAGGGAAGAATATATTTTATTAGGAATTCTATTTTAATTTACAATTGTATTAGGGATAGGAATTGTATTACCATATTTTACAATATTACGCAAACCATAATATTATAGGTCTGTTTTGGGCGGGAAGTTAAAACTGAGGATATTGTTTTTATTAATAGTATAGATTGCATTGCAGAGAAATATATATACTGAATTATTACCATTAGTAATTCTAGTCTAGAATTGTATTACGAATAGGAACGTAGGGAAGAATATATTTTATTAGGAATTCTATTTTAATTTACAATTGTATTAGGGATAGGAATTGTATTACCATATTTTACAATATTACGCAAACCATAATATTATAGGTCTGTTTTGGGCGGGAAGTTAAAACTGAGGATATTGTTTTTATTAATAGTATAGATTGCATTGCAGAGAAATATATATACTGAATTTTTACCATTAGTAATTCTAGTCTAGAATTGTATTACGAATAGGAACGTAGGGAAGAATATATTTTATTTGGAATTCTATTTGAATTTACAATTGTATTAGGGATAGGAATTGTATTACCATATTTTACAATATTACGCAAACCATAATATTAGGAATTCTATTTGAATTTACAATTGTATTAGGGATAGGAATTGTATTACCATATTTTACAATATTACGCAAACCATAATATTAGGAATTCTATTTGAATTTACAATTGTATTAGGGATAGGAATTGTATTACCATATTTTACAATATTACGCAAACCATAATATTATAGGTCTGTTTTGGGCGGGAAGTTAAAACCGAGGATATTGTTTTTATTAATAGTATAGATATGATTTGATTGCTCAATTTGGTGGGGGTCATGATGTTTATCCATTAATTTTTTCTTCCTCAAATCAAATTTAAACAAAAGTGAGAGTAAAAATTGGGAGTTGGGGGTACATTAAGTATTTTTCTTTTGTTAGAGCATTCTCAATTGTAAATTTTAGGAGGGTTATTGTGGAGCCAAATGCAATGTGGAAGAGAAGAAAATGGAGAGGAGAGATAAAAAGTTCTTACCGGAGGAGTAGTTTTTTGTCTAAACAGTGAACCCCACCAAAGATTTTTTTTAAAAAAATAAATAATTGTTGATGCGCGTTAAGCTTCAACGCCGTCAAGTGAGCGCGTTTACTACATGCGCCCACTAAGCGTGAGGGTGGCCACTAGCTGGCAACCACCCTCTTTTATTTTTATTTTTTTTGCTTTTGAATTATTATTTTTTTTTGACAAAAACTCAATTAGTGGGTTTGTTCTTAAATTAAGAATCCGACATGTTGATTTTTTGAGTACTACACAACAATTGCCTCCACTAAGACTCGAACCCACTCCCATCATTCATGTTAGAGTGTTTTCCGGCCCATCATCCATGTTGATTAAATAACCACCCAATTAAAATTCATTATATCTAACCAACATTTTTACACTCAAATGCTTATAATATTATGTGAATGAGTGGATAAAGCGTAATTTTTTATTCAAGGTTACAAATTATATTCACACAACACAAGTGTACATATATGTCTAATTATACCTCTGTTTTTATTTAAGTGGTGTTTTTAGTTTTGTTTGACGAATTCTTTTTTTTTTTTCAAAAAAGGCGTGAACCTACACTTTCTTAGTCATTTGCAAACCACCAAATCATTTTACAATCGTTATATCGTGGACTAGAGTTCATCGTACGCATTACTTGTAACAAAATGAGTTAATATACAATACATATTCGTATCAATTAATTAATCACTTAAAATAATTTTATCACATGCAACACATTACAAATTTCACAGTTAATATACAATTAGAATTATGAATAAATTACAAATCACAATTTTAATTCAAATCGAAAGATAAAATTAAAATATAAACATATATTTAAGGTGTCTTAAGCAAAGATAAAATAAAAATACATATATTTGAGTTGTATGAGGGGTTGCGGCAAATAGGGTAAATGTGTAGTTAGTAATGTTTGATTCCTAGACCTTTCATTAAAAAAAAAAAAAAAAAAAGCTACTAACTACTAACTACTAACTACTAACTACCAACTACCAACTAAGCTATCTAAATTTCAACAATTTGTATATATAATAATATATTATTTATTTTTATCAAATGATACACACACACATGTATAATGGAGCTGGGGTGTGTGAGGATCATGGTTATTTTGCTCAAAACAATCCCTAGTCACTCCTTGAGCGTTCGGGTATTAATCGGCGTCTACGCGTCCGTGTATTTTTTTTAAATTTGTTTAATATTTTAAGACTAATAATTATAAACTATTTAATACTTTAATAATTATTACTAAAATATTAAATATTAACATAAAAAAATTTAGAGTTTGAACAATTTAAGGTTATTTTGCTTAAAACAATGTCTTTTGCATGAAATAATTCATTTAAACAACCGAACACTAGCTAATCGCGGTTGACTAGGGCGCTTAAGCAGCATAGTCGGCCGCCTAACCGGCTGACCGCCAGACCACCATTTATTATGATACGCTAGGTGGCTGACCGACGCCTAGCGCCTAGGCTAATCGGCGCCTATGCGGGATTTTTGTAACACTGAGAGTATATAATTTGTGATCATTTTATTGTAAAAAATGAGTGGTTAATTTTACATATTCCATAACTTAAGAATTGATTGTATACCACTATATAATTTATAGGCTGATGCATGGTAGTTTAATTATATTACTGTTCTACAAAGAATGTCTCAGATTTCCAAAAAAATAAAAAATAAATAAATAAATTATAGATTAAAAATGTCATTTTTCATATAATAATTATTTTACAAAGAAATTTGAGTTACGCCTTTTATAAACAACACTAGTTTTCACGCGCATAGGGCGAATGAGATAATGCCTAATGTTTATTTTTAAATAAGTATTTCAAAGTATATCAATGCAAGATTATATAGGAGATGTTCATAAGAAGTTGAATGTTGAATTTGTTTATTTAAATCGGTAATTTAAAGTTTATGAATGCAAGATAATATATTAGAGATTGGTTATAATTGTCACTAAAATAAATGCTTGCGATTTTGTAAAAACGCTAATCTAAATACTTAGTCTAAAAATGATAGTATAAATAAATACTACTTTTTTGTTTGAATTTCTCTAAATCTTTTTAATTCTCTTTCAGGTAGCATTGTCATTGTTTTTATCTTCAGTACTTGCATGTTTTTTTTTTTAAATTTATTTATTGGCATTTGGTAATGTGCCATGTGCAATTGAGTTATTGTGGTAGTATAGAGAGAAACATCATGCAATGAAATTATGATGTAGGAAGTTGTGGATTTGTCACGTTGTGTTTATATATATGACTGAGATCTTAGTTGTACTATGAACTCTTGATCTTACAAGCACTTATTGATATTTGGCAGTGATAGTTTTTCCCCTATATGTTTCATATGCTGTGAGATGTATGTCGTACATTCTCATGTAAAAGCATTGAACAAAATATTACTACCTCCGTCCCAAAATGGTTGTCTGATTCATTTAACGAGGATTGACTGAAGTTATTTTTAATCCAATTTTTAATAATATTAATTTTAGCATTAATATATAAAATTTATATATTTAGAAATTACATTAAAAGTACTATTAAACACAAAAAATTAAATTTAAAAATAATAAAAAATTACTAAAGAAAATAAGTAATGAAAAAAAAGTTGGTTTGACCAATGAATAGTAAATAGGACATGTAAAATGGGACAGGGGGAGTAATATTTATTACATTTGTAGAAGGTTAATGAGTAGTATATTTTGTTCTAGTTTCATAACTTGTTTACTTGATAATAACAACAATAATTTTGCAGGTAGTTTGAATACTGATGTTGCAATATGCCTGGTTTCATCAACAGTTTGTACATCTATTTTGCACATGTTTATTTTGAAATTCATAGTTTGTAATTAGTATGAATTACTGTAGTATTTGATTTTGTGTGTGCATGTGTGTGCGGTTTTTTTTTTTATTAATTTTTTTGATTTGATACAAATCTTAGATTACTCACTGCTGACATTTCATCACAATGCATGCCGTTAAATAGTTTGCCACTTTGTACATAAACATTTTTAAACAGTGGCTATATCGAATCCTATATACCAATTATTTTTGTTGTCAATATTGGTGATGATTTTGTCTTTAATCCAAGCAGGTTGATTGTAGAAAATGAAATGAATTGTAAATTTATATTAGTTCTAATAAATTTAAAGAATGCACAATAAGTATTATATTTTACATACAAGATTAATGAATGTTGCAATGATAGCTATTTTTGAAATTTCTTCATTTTCCGAATTTGAAAGATTGATTCCAACAATGTTGTAGTCTCAGCATATTTTCAATGCATCAAGTGTGTCACAATGTTCTATTGCCCTACATTGACATTTTTAATAATAAGTTTTAAATCAATTTAGTGGGTTATTTGAATGTTTGTTTGTCAACGAATCCTCCCTAAGTAGTTAATATGATTGGTTCCAAACTATTTTTTTTATTTAAATTTCCTTGTTATTAAAATAATACTTGGTAAATAAATATATAACATTATTTTGTAGTATAACTTTGATACTTAATTATAAGATAGTGTAAAAAGAAAACAATGAACAATGTAGTGAATATAATTAATTAATAAATTTAAAGAATCTTTGCATTGTAGAAAATATAGATAATATAACTAATGAAATTCTCTTTTAAAATTTTTTGATAATGAATAATTTTTTTTTTTGAATAAAGGTATTGTTGACATTGAATTATAAATTAAAGAAATGCATATGTATTTTTTTGTTGTAGCTATTAATTTATTTAATTTAATAAGCGTAATAAAGTGTGGTACTTACTTTTGAATAATATACTCTAACATATTCGTAGTATATGTTCAACAATATGCCAACTTTGATTGGAATGAAGTTAGAACCTCAAACCTTTTTTTATAGAAATTAATGGGTAAGTTAAAAGTTAACGGAAAATTTAACATATAATCATATAATTAAGAATAAATTAGGAAATCTCAAGAAAAAAATATAAATCTAAACAATCTGACCCATCCATTTGATTTAATAATTTGACTGCTATTTTTTCTACCAATTATACGCATAACTTTCTTTTGCTCTTATTAGTATAGTAGATAGATAGATATTAAGCTATATGTTTTTTTTTTTGCCACCTCACATTTAAAGCATAATTAATATTCCCAGACACGTAGGAATCAATGTCAATTTCTTTAACTGTGAAAGTATAGGTGGTTGAGGAAATGTCCAAATCTCTCAAAGAAACAAACCGACTTCATACTACATACTGTTTTTTTTTAATATAAAACTAAAAAAATATAAAGTATATTAGCTCAATAACTACATATCTATTTATGTGTATTTTAGTAGGTGAACATTTATATGAAGAACAGAAGAAAAAAGCTTATTTTTCCATAAATTTGAAGCCAACATGCTTACACATTCAGGATTTTGTAGTATAGCGAATTAGTGATATAGAATATTGAATAGTTTAATTTAAAGTCAATATAATATGAATCATAATGTTTATTATACGGTAATCATATATTATATTGGTGTTAATAAGCGTAATGCTTATGTTGTGGAGTTGACTAGACTCGACTATATACAGTAAGGTCGATCACTTTGCTTACACTTAGTGTTGTTCCTGGAGTAGCAAGTAACCCACGCAGACTTTTTGACCTCATTGCAATGGAAACGACTTGTGAGTATATTACGAGGGCTTTATGTCCAATGAACTTGTCTTTTCGAAGTTGACATGACGCTCCATACACTTTGCAATACCGATCTGAATTACCAACTCGCAATGGACACTATAGGCTATGTTGAAATACTGACACGGGTCCATTAAACTCTTATAAATACCCCATGCTTCACTCCAAAGAGGGAGAGAGAAAACTCAAAGAATTCCAGTTACATGTGTACTTCCTGACCGTATCAGTTGCATATTTGGGAATTTGCACTGTCAAGTGTGTAAAGTAGATGTGTTATTGAGGAAGAAAGTACATTTTATACGTGAGTGATTCTTAGGTCGACTTTATCCTTGCAAGTCTCTCAATTTGCAAAATTTCCACATCACCTCATTTGCAATTCATTTACTATTCACACTACATTCATACAATCCAATCAACTTTTAAAAGTGGATCCCAATTTCACATCACTTTAAATAAAATAAACAAAAAAAAAGAAAAAAAAACAAAAGAAATAAATAAAAAATAAAAAAAGTACAAAAAGCTGCCGCTGCAACAAATTTTTGTACGCATGCAAATTTGCATTCCAGGTCATCAACTAAAAAAAATTGTGTTAATAGCATGCCGCATGGGCTTGCCAATGTGTGAATTGCCGGGTTAGGGTTAGTCTTAGTACACACACACAAAAAAAAAAAAAAAAGTTAGTAGATTTCATTGTCAAGTAGGTCTAGGCGTCTAGCAAGGTAAATAGCTTTTTCTTGAGGAGTAAATTAACTTTTATAGCATTGGATTATGAAACGCATATCGAAATTTTAACGACAAGGGATACATGGTAATTAGTTTATTTATTAGCCCAAATAGCTCAAATTGTTCTTGGGTGATAAATTATGAATAGTGACATAGAATCGAGTCATGAAAATTGCAATGTGAGAGTTTCACCAAATGTACCAGCTCATTGTGAGTAACAAACACTAGTCCTCTTGCATAATAAATCGATGAGTCTCACTTGGTTCTCCCACCTAATAGATCGTTAAGTTATCTTGATTTATTTCTTTTTACTATTTTATTAGGGACTGAAGTGTATAAGTCATAGGGTTAGAGAATTTTGCATTTTCGCCTTTTGTTAGCCGGAGTTTGAATTTATAATACGGTCCACTGGGTAGTTATATGGCCCAAAACGTTCTTTACACTGGTCTGAAAGTCAGCTTCACCTTCTTGTTGCGTACTTCCGTTACCGCCATTGAAATTAAACACTAAACCCTAAACCCTCGTCACCTTCTCAGCCATGGCGGAGCTGAAAATCTCCGAGACGCGGGACCTAACCCGAATAGAGCGCATTGGCGCTCACTCGCATATTCGAGGTTTAGGCCTCGATTCTGCACTGGAACCTCGAGCCGCTTCGGAGGGAATGGTAGGCCAGACGTCGGCCCGTAAAGCTGCCGGCGTCATTGTTAAGATGGTCCAAGAAGGGAAAATCGCGGGGCGGGCCGTGTTACTCGCCGGCCAACCGGGAACAGGCAAGACTGCCATTGCTATGGGCATGGCCAAGTCCCTGGGCCAGGAAACGCCGTTCGCGAGCCTCGCAGGGAGCGAACTTTTCTCTCTCGAAATGTCGAAGACCGAAGCCCTAATGCAAGCATTTCGGAAAGCAATTGGAGTTAGAATCAAAGAGGAGGCGGAGGTTATTGAAGGTGAGGTTGTGGAAATCCAAATTGACCGCCCGGCGGTGGCGGGAGCAGCGTCGAAGACAGGGAAGATGACTCTGAAGACAACGGATATGGAGACAGTGTATGATCTGGGGACGAAGATGATTGAGGCTTTGAGTAAGGGGAAGGTGCAGAGCGGGGATGTTATCGCCATTGACAAGGCCTCCGGGAAGATAACGAAGCTGGGGAGGTCATTTTCCAGGTCTAGAGACTATGACGCCATGGGACCACAGACCAAGTTCGTGCAATGCCCCGATGGGGAGCTGCAGAAGAGAAAGGAGGTGGTGCATTGCGTTACACTCCATGAAATTGATGTTATCAATAGCAGGTTAATATTTCTTTGCCTCTGAAATAGACTTCCTCAACTTTATGAATATACTTCCTTTTAGTTTTTTCTATTAGTTGATTAAACCTATTCTTGATTTTCCGATCATCTCTTCATGCTTTCAAAACTTGGTCATCATGCTTATTTTGCCTTTTATGTTGATAACTGAGAACTCTCTTATTGGCTTGACTGTATACATGAAGATTGTTATAAACTGAATTGGCTTGCTTTTGGTATTCTTTTAGCTAATTTGTGGATAAATGTGTTTTTTTCCTGTGAATTTTGTCTTCCATAAGGTTTTTGTTTTTGTCTCGTATATGTATAAACAATTTAGAAGACTTGGTATTTTATATCCTCAAGTTGTTGATCATCATGTTCTCAGTACAAAATTCATGGCTAAACGGGGCAACCCAGCCAAGTTGGTTAAACTTGGTAATCACAAGTTTACTAATTCGGTTCTAAGCAAGAACGGCTTATTGGCCTTCTTGATGCTTCTGGTTCTACTAGGAGTCTAGGATATATGAATTCGGTATCTTGCCAATCCATTGTGCTCAAGGACTTTAATGGCTGTGCGCATTCTATTTCAAGAGTATCGTTCTATAGCTTTATTGTATTAATACAATCATCCATATAGAATTTGTAACGAACGTCTCTAGGATGAATGGATGATTCACCTGCGTTTGCATAATGACAACCAAGCTTTAGAGTAGTTGTTTTTATACTGAATGTGTTGTCCCAATACCCCCAAATGGTGTCATTTAATTGCTCTCTCTCAATTCCAGAACTCAGGGATTTTTAGCTCTTTTCACTGGTGATACTGGAGAAATTCGAACTGAGGTCAGGGACCAGATTGATACGAAGGTTGCAGAGTGGAGGGAGGAAGGTAAGGCAGAGATTTTGCCAGGCGTTCTGTTTATAGATGAAGTGCATATGTTAGACATTGAATGCTTCTCCTTCCTTAACCGAGCTCTGGAGAATGAAATGGCGCCTATATTGGTTGTTGCTACCAACCGTGGCATTACTGCAATCCGAGGCACAAACTACAAATCCCCACACGGGATTCCCATTGATTTCCTGGATCGCCTGCTCATCATCTCCACACAACCTTACTCGGAAGAAGAGATTCGCAAGATTCTGGATATCAGATGCCAAGAAGAGGATGTAGAAATGTCTGATGATGCAAAGTTACTGTTGACAAAGATTGGGGTTGACACCTCTCTGAGGTATGCCATCCACCTCATCACTGCTGCTGCTCTAGCTTGCCAGAAACGGAAGGGAAAGGTTGTTGACATGGAAGATGTTAGTCGAGTTTATGAGCTCTTCTATGACGTGAAAAGATCAACACAATACCTAATGGAGTATCAAAGCCAATACATGTTCAATGATGTTCCTTCTGCAGAGCTTGATGAAGATGGAGCCACCCCAATGGTTTCATAACAAATCACCATTTCCTATTCATTGGTCGATTTAACTTTTCTTTAAGTATTTTCTTTAACATTATTTATAATTTTTAAATTTAAATTTTATATTCTAATTTAAGTCTTATTGACCAAAGCAAGAAAGAGTAACTTGTTATATGTTTGCACAGGCGACTCAATTGTTTTCTGGATGAATTGTGGACAATGCTATAATATCAAGCCATAGCAGACTAGCAGTCATATAATGGGAGTTTGCCCCAATATGGTGATTTCTTGTTCTTTGGGTGAATTGTGGACAGGGATATAGAATTGAGCCATAGCAAACTAGCAGTTATACAGTGGGAGTTTGGCCGAATAGGTGATTTCTTATTTTGGGGTGAATTATGGACAATGATATAGAATCGAGTCATATCAAATTAGTATTCGTACAATGGGAGTTGGGCCCAATATGGTAATTTCTTGTTTTCTAGGTGAATTGTGGACAAAGATATAGAATCAAGCCATAAAAGACTAGGTACAATGAGAGTTTGGACCAATATTGTGGTTTCTTGTGGGTACCAGACATAGGTCTTGATGTGAACTATATAGAGGAGTTGGCACATTTCTTAAAAGGATTGACCTTGGTCATTTGCTTCTCGATATTGACCGATATGGCTTTGAGAAATCGCTTGCCTTAGTGGGGATTTGACGAGCGGTTACCGACCTACACTGATCACAATTGATCGGTGTTGCGTCTTATTACAAATCACTCCAAAATCTTGTCAAGAGTCAAATTACATAGTTAGGATTGTGATGACACTACAATATTGATTTAGCTGTTGGATCTACAAATAATAGGTGTAAGTCATGCCAGGGCCTCAACATGTGTTCTTACCTTCCGGTCTCATTAAATGCATCTTGCCCTTTGACCTCCTCTATAAAACGGTCATTAAATGCACCTTGTGAAAAAAGGAGAGAGATTGAAGCCCATTGCTTCCTAGATTATATTCATGTTCAAGTTACGAACACATAGGAATTTATATTATCAGATCTTCTCACCTAATGTGATATTAAATTATCGTGATTTACTCTTTCACTATCCTTTTGACCCTCTTATAAATGAGAGAAATTGGCCTTTCGTGGAGAAGAGTAAGTTGTTATATGGGCCCAGCCCAAATGGCCACTACAAGTTGGGCCCAAAAGAAAGAATCAATTCTGCCATTGAAGCTCGATGGTACTGGTCACTGACACTCTGACAGTAGTCCCAGAGTGGTCACACTTCCGGCCAACTGACACATCATACCACCAATAATTCTTGTCAACAAGAAGCGACTTTATGAATACACATGTTCATAAACCCTAGGTACCTTCGCTTCTTCTCCCAATCATCTGCCCCCTCTCCCCCGACAATTAATCCTGTGATTTGTGTCTTTTAATTGCATCTGGATGATTGGATTAACAGATTCTCACTTCCAAATTCTCAGGGAAACATGTGCCAAAATGGAGTTTTCACTGAACAGAAAATGGGATTAAGGAAGAACAGCAAATACAATACCCTAGCATCTATATAATATTTGATTAATGATTCATAATTTTATGCTAACAAAGTACAAATCCTGCCGGAGAAGTTTAATTACTTGGGGAAATCATACGGCAATGGCACGACGGAGGCGGTGTCCAGTAGATCCCTGTGCATGAAGCCATAGTTCCGAAGCACCTGGTTATCGGCGAAGTTCAAAGCTTTGTGCATAGCGTCGGCGCAGGTCTCGGCGGAATACATCTCGTTGTGGTCGCCGCTGCAGGGCTGGCAGCCGGTGAAGTGCGTGATAAACGGCCGTCTCCAACCACTCCTCCCTTGGCCGGCGTTTTTGAGATGCTCCTCCCACTTATCGGCGAAACTCTCGCTGACCTTCTCGGCGTGGCGGCGCCGCAGCTTCTTCCCCGCCGCCGTCTTCTCGATCCCTAAATACATGTCGGTGATGTTATCCAATTTCCCCACGATTTCCACCCAGTACCCCTCGAAGTAGTAATCGCTCTCCACGTAGATTTTGTTCCCCCATTTTTCTTGTTCCTTTAAAATTAGGTAAATGAGGCCGGATTGGTCGTCCGATTCGGGGAATATCTTGTCCGTGAAGGTTTTCCGGAGAGTGTTTCCCCAGTGATCGTATTGTGGGGAGTGTGGGCCCATGCTGGCCCACACGTCCATGAAATCCATGGCCCACTGGCAATTCCGGATGAGAAAGACGCCGGCGTTAACGCTGGTCCAGCTCTTCTTCTCGAAGATCATGTTGAGCCAGCCGTGGACGACGAGGTTGTGGTTTTTGTAGCGGTGGAGAGGGAGCTTGAAGTCCATGTCGGTGAAGGCGGCGTCGGAGTCGACCCACCAGATCCACTCGGCTTCCGGGTGGGCCAGCATGGCGGCCCGGACCGTTGGGACTTTGGCCCAGTAAGAGAACATTTTGGGGTGGAGAAGGACGGTGTTGTAGAAGATATCGTAGCCGTGGAGGCGGCAGTAGTCGACCTTGTTCTTGAAGAGGCGGAGGAGCAAATTGTCGCCGACCGGGTTCTTGCAGGGCGAGGGTTGTGAACCGGTCACCACTAGAACCCGGTTCGCCGACCCGGGGATGAACGAGGGGTGTTGCTCTAGCCACGCTTTCCTCTTTTCGTCCCAATTCTTCACCGGCTTCTCGATGGTGTACTTCAAATCCGGGTCGTCGTAGAAATTGTTCTCCGGCGGGTCGTCGCGCAGGTTAAACCCCTGCGCGTAAGAGCAATCGCCGGCGCCGGGAACCGCAGACATTTTCCCTGGAAATCCTCCGTTAAAATTGGGATTTGGGGCAACAAAAGCCCAAACCCCCCAGAGCAAAAGAAACGCCACAAGAGTCCCGCCGGTGCACAGAAAAGCATCGGAGAAAACCGCCGTTTTGCCTCTGCTCTTTGACATCGAACTCGAAGAAGCCATTTGCGTCGTCCGCCCTAGCTCCGAGTACATTATATTATATCCTCCCAAGAAAACCCGAAACTGTCATGACCTCACCGCTGTAAATATTAAAACCGATTTTGGCTGATAGCGAGAAAGAAGACAAATGGGGCAGATAGCAGATGGCAGTGAGGAAGAGAAGAAAGATAGATAATGAGCTATCCTTCCATCACCGGCGGTGGGTGGGATGCTATTTTTAGGTGAATGGGGGCGTGGCTTTTAACGTGAGCAGAGCCTTAATCAATGGGTTTTCCCAAAGTACGGTGGGGCGTTGGGCCCCAAAATCTCCGGCGAGGGACGCGTGTTATCGTACCGACACTTTTCGCCGTTGATTTCTCTCTGTCACTTTGGAGAGATTAGGCATTTAAGCTGTCGGCTTTGTACCGCTCCACTCATAAAAACAAATCATTTTATTAAATAATGAAAGAATTAGTAACAACCTTAATCACAGCTCCTTTCTAAAGATTCTAATTTCTGACATTCTCTTCTTCAAACACTCTGTATCTTGTCTTCGGGTTCGGGATTAGAGCTAAATAATACAATTATCGCTCCTATCATACATAATACACAATTCTTAAATATAAATAATAAAAATGCAACATTCAGTTTTTACTATAATACTTTTTCTTTTTAATGTTTAGCTATGGATAACTACTTCAAATATTTTTTTTTCACATGCAATATGATACTCCGTAGTAAAGTATTTTGAATGAATCTAGAAATAGTATTTTTTGTACTAAGCACAGTCATCTATGTTATTTGAATGGTACGATGTTAAATGCTGTCAACATTTATTCTTCTCTTGATACAAAAGATCACTTAATCTACAAATCTACACTCTACTATTTTATGTGGTTGTACAACTTTGTATGATGAACTAATAATCTTCCTACTGGGCACTTCTAGGCCAACCATGTGGGCTAAATGAGAACCCAAATAAACATAGCACATGAATCCATTAAGTCTCGTAGTATTCTATGTTTCACAAAAACGTGCGTACAATTAATTTTTAACTAGAAAGTACGAGTATTAATAAAAACATAATTAATTGCTTTCAAAAAAAACATAATTAAAAAAAAAAAACTAAAAAGGAGGAAGAAGAAAACAAGTAGGGTGGTTGTCAACTCGCTCCCAATGCTCACTAGATATACACACTAACACACCAACGTTTTAAAAACCTGCGAAAAAGTCCAAAAAAAATGAACCAAAGGTAATGCTTCTACACTATCTTACACAGGATGACAGGACCGATTGTTTACATTTTACCATTTTAATCAAAACTAATATTTAAAAATAAAACAAAAATATCATTACAATTTAAATATTAACAATTTATTATTATTGAAGTATTCATTTTTACACATTTTAGGCAATGCCTTATAAATAGAAGTACCTATTAAAATACTTGCATTTTCTGTTTTATTTACCTAATGAAGGTCTAAAAGAAAATGCACAATGTTTTACTTTACAACGGGTATCAAGACAGTGAGACAGTGTAAGTCTTTACACCTTACACCCACCATCATCATCTAACTCAAATTATTCAATGGGAATGGGACCATATACAGTCATCCTTGCAGCATTTAGATAAAGAAATCATGGCCATTTCTTACCTTTTCTTGCCCAGTTAACATCAGCATCCTTGCAGGTCCCGCCATTTGAGGTAAACTAACCCTGCACGGTAATGGGTGTAAGCCCCTGCCACCACCAGTACGTGGAAGAGCTGGTGGCTGTGCCCGGCGATGTCAAACTTCCCGGGCATCCATCGCTCTGGGATGCGCATGGCATAGACCAAGGCTCCTATCCCATAAAATGCTCCCATCAGGACTTCGTATCCTGTTGTGTGAAGTGCCTCAGGCTGGTTCCAGTATAAAACGAGCTTGTGTAGGATTGGTGCTACACCTGATACGCCCATGGTGAAGAACAATGCAGCACGGAAGGTGCGGTATTCTGGGTTCTGGAAGACTGGGAGAAGGGAAACCAGGATTGTGCCGATTCCTAGGAGGGTGATGAATCCCAGATAGAGGTTGCAGAAGAAGGGGTAGCACATGAAGGAATAGTAGACAGGAGGGTAAAACGAAGTTGATATCAGCGCAGCAATGCCAGCATAGTCGAGCCTTAGCATTATGTACGATAGGCGTTCTGAATGGCAGGATAGTAAGTGGCATGTGCTGCTCGCTAGCAAGCAAAACATTGCCCCGCCCAAGAATGCAAAGAATGGCCACCGTGTGATTGGTCTGGCCGTCAATGGCGCTATTATGCTCACCAGATCTTCCTTCATGCTACTCTGCATTCAATCAAGTTAATAAAAGAAATATCAGCCACCGCAACTAGAGAGGTCAGATGGATCTTAAGTCCTCAGGAGTGCACATAAATAATTTGTGTAATATGAAAGCATTTCCATTTACAAAACTAATCAATAAGATAGGGGGAAGGAAAACTCACAGGACAGATAAAATGAAGTAAAATAAAGAATTAACTATTTCCACAGAACCGTAAACTATGTTTTGCCATATTAAATTCTTCTATCATACAAGTGCTCCCAGGTTGGAACTCTTCTTTATAGCCTATTTAGCTCATCCAGCAGACGAGCAGAGCTGCCTAGAGAATAATTATGCATACCCTAAACGGAGCAAAGCAGTGTTTGGGTGCAAAATAACACAATTACTATGTAGCATGGCATACAAGGGTAAGTTAACCCCATCCAAAAATATTCATTTACTGGAGATGAAATGAAGAAGGAATATATGCATAAGTTCTATCAAATACATGGAGCTTTTAAAAAACTAGTTAGAGGCACTCAAGAAATGAGTGAGGATTACCAGAACACAAACATTGGTATGGTTGCTGTTAGAAAAACACTCGGGTAGGCAGTTAGTGAGAAGTTGTACAATATGCCAATTAGAAAGTGATGGAAATGTAGTCTTCAGTTCTCCCTGAAGCCTGTGCAGCAGGGATGGTAGACAAGAGTGCAGATCAGCTTTTCTAAGCACATCAGGAAGATTTTGTAAAGTTGGAAAGTCTACAACCTCTGGAATCTTCATTGCAGTATATATAGTCAATGAAAGGAAGAGAAAGAACCCCACCAAATGCCTGCAAAAAGCCAAAAAATCATGTTTGGACTCCAAATACTGTGTTAGTAATGGAGCATCTAGATATTTACAAATCCAAGACAGCAAATAAGAATGAGGTTATCACTCATTTCAGTTACAGCAGCAAACCAATATCAGCAATCAACAAAAGATTAATCATATGTATGGATGGGAGAAAAGAAAATGGGAATAAAATTTTAGCTTCTTTTATTTTGATGAGAAAGAAAATAGAGGAGAAAAAACTCCACTTCTCCTTCTTCTCATTTTTTTAATCCTCAGCCAAACACAAATTTTCTTCTCTGTTTTCTTTTCCCTCATATTTTCTCTCTCATTTACTTTCCCCACGTTCTACTCATTCAAGCATAGCAGTAAGATGGGGGTAACTCCAGCCAAGTTGGCTAAGGATACAAACTTGTAACCACAAGGTCACAAGTTCAAATCCCAACCTCCTTGGTTTGAGCTGGTCCGCTATGGGCAACCTAGGCTGGTTTACCTCCTTGTGGTCCTTTATTGGTTAGGGTCACAATGCGAGGTTTACCCAGTGCACACCCTCGGGTAGTGGCTGTGGGTTTCCCTTGTCACCCAAGTTAAAGCATAGCAGTAAGGTAAATGTTAAAAACAATGTATGCAACAAAGAGCTTTTCCATGAAAAATGCCAAGTAAGAGGTTAATCCAATTGAAGCTACTTATGATAGGTATCGTTCTGAACCAAGGTTTGATTTTGATTGGCAGATTATAGAAGTACTCATCATAACCAAGCAGAATTTGCAGAAAGAAAATGTCTCCAGATAAGGATTTTGTCATGCATGTGCAGCTGATGGCACAAGGTAAAAGAGTTTATCTTGTATACCGCCATGACTTTATATCAATACCAGAACTAAAAATATGGAACACAGATGGTTAGTTTCTAATACACGGGTAAAGTTTAAAAGAAATGTAATATACTCCTTAATAGAATATGTTTAAGCAGCTAAATGTAACAGCAGATCAAATGGGAGTTAGTTGGCACTGAATGTGAGAAGATTTTTCCAGCTAAACAATGCTCAACAGTACAATTTTCAACAATCAAGATTCAAAGAGTGTGTAACAATCCCTTATTCTAATCAAAGTAATCAAAGCAGTTTTAGTTCCCAAAACTAGGTAGGAAAGCATCATGCAATTCATGCCAAAAACCAGAGATCGTGGGAGCTGTTGTATGAAATGCACAAGCCACTACATTTTGAAAGTTGTGTATGCACAGCAACTTGCAGATAACATTACATCTTCAGGAAACTAAAGACTTCCACAATCTCATCTGGAAACTTCACAACTTCACCAATTCACTGATAAGGTGCAGCAGAACCAAATAGCACCTATCTTATCCTTATTGATGAACACTCGATATAACAAATGCTTTCCTTGTCAGATTGGGTTTTCTTATGTGGTGCAAACATGAATTGTAACAGATCATAACTTCTGAATACTCATTCAAAATGTCCACAACACGAAACTCCCCAGCAGACAACAGAAACTTCGTAGCTCCGAACCATCAACCACAAATTTAACACTACAAGTCTGAGATTCACATTAAAACTGAAGACAGAAAGGGGAAAGGGAAATGAATTCTTACGTCCAAACATTGAGGGTCTCGTTGTGAATGGTGAAGACGCTGAGCAAGGCCTGCTTCAAGGGCCATTCGGATCGGTAATGGCCAAGAATAAACTCGTTGTCCTTCAAATATCCAGGCAATGAGTGATACTCCACCAACTGATACTTCACCTTCTTCCACAACCTCTTCCCTTTTCCTCCCCGCGAATCACGCCCGTATTTGCCGTCATTTGACCTACAATCGTCGCTCATCACCTCAAAATTCCCTTGACCTTTCTCCATCCTATCTCCACTGCCAAAATTCATCCAAAAAAACAAAGAAAAACAAAATACAAACAAATTTCACATACAAGCAAATTAAATAAGCCGATCAGGAATTCAAATTCGATACGAAGACGAAAATTCACGCAAAATTGGTTGATAAAACATATGCACCTGGAAAACAAGAGAGGACGGAATGACGTGAGGGATTCTGCGAGCGCAAGGAAATGGAGGAAATGAGCCAAGAAAGACGGGGAAAACAATGGCAAAAGATCCTAATCACTCATCCCTCATTTAGTCATAGAGATTGTATGATATTACAAACCGATTTCTTGCTTCTAAATTTGTAATTGAGGGTTACGGGATTGACACGATTCATGAATTTACAGGAGAAGACAGAGAAAATCGTAGAGGGGATCTTAGAATCATTTTAGAGACAACGCTACAATATTGACTTACCAGTATTCAATTCATAAACCACCGGTAAATGAATTGCCACCGATGAAGATATTTAATACTCCATCTAATTTTCATTTATGTTTGGGTGAAGATGCATCATCACATTATAAAGATCATATATAAGTTCGATCAATTAAATATTAATAAGAATTAAATTTATAATCAAAAGTCATCTTTATTTACTCGATAATCTCTTATAAAATAAATTATATTTTTTATTGACTTGATAAATGATAATTAATTATTAATTGTTGTGATTTTCTTTTTTTTTTGAATACACTCTAATTTATTTATAGGCATGTAACATGTTGGCATATGCGAATAATTTATGATCCCTCATAAAAGTATCACCCAGTTTAATAAGACAAATTACTAATTCCTTGGGTGCAAAAGTATAATTCCTTGCCCTGGGTCACACTTGGTCATACAAAGATTTTGGAAAAGTTAACATTAGGATGACTCAAATATCTTTTATATGTGAGTACGAGTGTAGAGTATCCTCCCTATAAGTTCTACAAGATGATGAAACTCCAATACAATAATTATTAAGATTGCCAAGGACCTTGTGGTTTAGTGGCATCAAACCCTTCCCTTTAGACGGAAGGTGGTGGGTTCGAGCTTCAGTGGAGTCAATTTTGACTCTTGTGCTTGCTTCAATAGGTTGATATTGAGAAAGTAGTTATAAATAGAGGCTGGTTCGTTTAACGAGGCTTGACTGAAATAATTTTTAATCCAATTTTTCATATTATTAAGTTTAGTATTAATATATAAAATTTATATATTTAGAAACTACATTAAAAGTACTATTAAACACAAAAAATTAAATTTAAAACCAATGAATAGTAAATAGAACAGGTAAAATGGGACAGAGAGAGTACAAACTAATGGAGTCAATTTGATTCGAGTTTTATCTAAATGTACCAAAACTAAAGGCGTTTAGCAATATATATATATATATATATATATATATATATATATATATATATATATAATGTGTAATTCAATTAAATTATTGATTTAAACTTTTAGTTGATACATGAGATTATCTAACATATATAATTAAAATAAGGCTCCTGATAGGAAATATTTCCCGAATTTGACCTCCTTTTACAGTCCTTAACCGACGGGTCGGTGTTAAACGGTTTGGGTCAAAGGTCATATAGTCAGTTAATATTTTAGGCCTATATAAAGGCCATTAGGAAGGCCACGGTGGGCGCTGTGCTATTTTCTCCTGGAGGTGATTTTGTGGCGGCCTTCAATGGTCCATTACAGGACTGTTTCTCCCCATTAATGGCCGAATCAGTGGCATGTAAAGAGGTGCTTTCTTGGATTAAGGATCGGGGTTTGATGTCGGTCGCCCTTTACACGGATTGTGTCAGCCTGCAACGTCTACTCTCAACGGATCATACATCTCTTTATTCTTATGTAGCGTTCTCTGTTAGTGCCTCTAAGGCAATAATTTCAACTTTTGAACATTGTTCGGTGAGTACGGTTCCTAGGTCTGCGAATCTAGCCGCTCACTCGCCTGCTTCGTTGGCCCTCACTCAGGCTAACTCTTTGTTCTGGGATTCTATCCCACCCGACTCTATTGCTTCTTTGATATAATATATTGCTTTTTGGTTGGTTTTCAAAAAAAAAAAGGCCATTAAACTCTCAAATAAATGGGTTCCATTTTTCTATCCCTCTTCTCTACTCTCTCTCACTTTAAACATTTAATAAAAAGGCTCCCTTAAGCCAAATTTCCAGATTTTTCCTCTCTCAATTCTTCATACATTATACACATTCAAAACACATTGAACAATTTGTTCCATCAAATGGCACCGTCTGTAGGGACTGAACAAGAAAGTCATGTTCTCTATTTCAATTCAATCGCTTTCCCGAGTTTATCCTTCAAGTTTTGTGCCACGAACCTTACAAATTAGAGTCATAACTGGACTTCCACTTACCTAAACGCCCATCATCATCACTGGTTTCATTTACTTGTAAGCCTAGCTTCTTTGGCAGATGAGCATTCCCCAACTTCTTCCACATGCAGACAAGAGACGAGGCCAAGCTGGAAAACTTGGTCACCGGTCACCATCCTCTCCCACGCCATCATCATCATCAAATCTCGTCTTCACCGTGCTTCATCACCTTCTTCATTGCCACTTCAAGAAGTGCCATGCATGTTACCACCACGACCCTCTCCCTCGCTCTCTGTCACTGACATCCTCACCACTCATTCCATCAAGGTTTGTGTAAGTTTTTCACATTAAATCTATTGATTTGCAACCTTTTTCTGCTGCTATGTTACTGCGATAGTTGATGGTGGGTTGAGAAAGCGTGGGAAAACAGAGATGAACATAGACATATGAGTAAGATGAAAAAGTGTTTGATGTTAGATGAAGAAGAGAGTTTGATGTTAGGGATGATGGATTACAAAGAATAAACTAGTCAATTTATAATTAGGGTCCGTTTGGAAAGCAGGAAAATGACTTCTGGAACATGTTTTCTGGAAAATGAGTCATTTTCCGGAAAACAGTTTCATTTTCAGTGTTTGGATGTATTATGGAAAACTGTCTTTGTGTGTTTGGTTCATTTTCTGAAAAATGGATAGAATTGTATAATTAAACATTGTAATTGTTTTATTTAAAATATAAAAAATTATAATAGTTATTAAAATAATGGTATTTAATAAAAAAAATAGAATTTATAAAAAATAAAAAAATAAAAATAAATAAATAAATAATGTAGCAAAGATTTCCGGCGGTTTTTCCACCTCCTTGGTCCATGGTCATGGGTGATATGGCTTGGTTTTGGTCAAAAACATGCAAAACAGCTATTCTGGCGATTCCGTAAAATGACTTACGGAAAAAATTTTCGTAAGTCATTTTCCGGAAAAATGAATTGATTTTCCTTGGTCAACGGAAAACATTTTCCGTTGACCATATTTTCCAGACGTTGCCAAACACAGAAAACTTGGAAAACATTTTCCGGAAGTCATTTTACAGGTTACCAAACACACCCTTAATTTCAAGTAGTTGAAGAAGAAACACTACATTCACCGTTGTTTCAGCTTTTAGTTGATTAGCTTAATCAGCAAATGTCAATCAGGCATTTACCAAACACTCCAAAACATATTATTGATGAGTCAAATAGTAAAACTTGGTCAAATCAACTAATTTGTGGTTGATCAGTCGGTAAACACCCATGTAAGAAAATAAGTGAACAAGAATAAGTTAATTTGACTCATAAAGCCATAAGTAGTAAATATGATAAGTAAAATGAGATTACACCTAGTAATTTTTTTACCTTCCATAAAAAAAATAGTCCATTGACAATGAAAATTTGAAGTCACTATCTAATGGTATGTACTAGGCACCTCTTATGATTCCACAAATTAGGAGATGTAAATAACATTAATAAAATCTTGTGAGATAGACTCGAATGTAAATTAAAAAAAAAAAAAAAGTTTCTTCAAATAATATCTAAACATGACGAAGAATTTTACTCTCCAAAAATAAACACTTATCAAGATCACCAAATTAGAGTTACCCCATGCGCATTCTCATGTACGGGTACCACTCTCTCGTCACTCAACTAAAAAAAATAATAATAATAAACCTTCCGTTTTCTAACATTCCAACCAGAACGGAATAACACAGATACATCAATCATTATTCGGTCTATACGGAGTACACGCACGTTTCTTCCGCTGGAATTCCTTGTCATGTCGGACTAGACATTGGAACTTTCCCCCACAACACTCATCACTATCATCACTGCCCTTGTCGTCTCTCACATTGCTCTCAGAGCTATCACTGATCTTTTCAAAATGCTTTTGCAGAAAGCTGTAGCATCTCTTTACCATCTCCTGCAACACAAGCATACATTACTTCACCGACAACAATAATTGGATCAATTTGTTCGATGTGTTCATCGTCTTCGAAACAGTTCGAGAATATATACACATCACTCACCTTGCTCAATCTTTCGTCGTCCGCGTTCTGTCCCGTCGTAAACAACAAAGCTGCTACTGCTATCGTTGATGGAGAATATTGCCGGAACTCTGGATCTGTATATGAAATTGAACAGGAACGTATCATTATTGTCTGCAACCTTCCATTGACGATGATGCGTAAAATACAAATTCGTAATATCACTATCAGTTTGATTTTTTCAGTTGAAAAAGAACATATCATTCAATTTGGTATGAGCCAGACCAGTGAGGATAGTATTATGTATTACCTTGGCAGGCCCTGAGAATAACATCTGAAGTGTTAGAGATGAGTTGAGTGGAATGTGTGTTTGGAATTGGTGCTTTTGCAGCGTAATGATGGAGGAAATCGAACGGCGTGATGATGCGCAGTCGCCATTTGAGTCCCGCCATGATCAAGAGCTCCATCCTCTGAATGGTTTTGGGCATGAACACGAATTCCGGTTTCCAGATTTGTAAATCCATCAGAGATGGCACCGCGGTTTCCTCCATCTTGGCCGCCAACGACAGGCAAGCAACCGATGCCAGCTGCCACGCCCACCCTTCCCACTCCTTCTGCAGCAAACAGACATTCCGATCAATCGATCATCGAATAACGTATACGTCTATCAAGTATTACGCTAGGCGGATCGTATCTAGCTAGCGGACAATTCGATGAACTTACTGGAAAATGGTGAGACGACAGAAAGCGGTTGAGATAATTCAGCGCGAGATATCCGGTTTCGCCTCTGAAATTGTAGTAACGATGCACCTGCAGCCAAATTCTAGCGATTTCAGTACCTAATACACCATACATTTACCAGTAAAATTCAACGGTGGATTCACCTGGAGCATCCATCGGACGGCATTGCGTCTAGCAGATTCAAATTCCTCGTCCCGCGGCAACTCTCTGTCCACGTCCAGACGCTGCATCTGTTCCAGTTCCATCCGAAACATGTTATCAATGGAGCTATCGCCGTCGTGATCGTCGCAATCGCCGGGAAATTCGAAGTCCAAACTAGAAGAATTATCGGAAAGAGCTGCTTCATTGCAGTACAGATCAGGAGAACGGATCGCGGAGTCGTCGTTCAGTGACGCCGGCATTGAAGGTTTCAGAGTACTGCTAACAGGCGTGTCTAGCTAGTGCAGTAGCATATCATGCTGTTATTGTGATCGTCAATTCAGTTCGATCTAAGACACTTATTTGAAGATACACATATTTGGTTGCTGGTTGAAATGACTGAATTAGGGACCATAAGAACACTTATTTGAAGCAAAAGATGAATCACGAGTCGAGATTCTAGCTGAATGTTGGATCAATAATTAATTTCATGAAGAAATTCTTCATGGGACCCAAATCTTCCTTTTTTGATGCTTCATTTCAATGGATTAAGCCTGGTGGACCACGATGAGTACTCCCGGTGAACCTTCGCACAGGAGCATCCAAAATAAATGGGGACAAAATGTCGAAAAAAATATTCTCAGCACAGAAGTTTGATCTAACTGCGCTAACATTATATTGCAAAATACTGTTTGCAAAGGACTACGTAATCTAGTCTCGATCTGAAACTTTTTACAAGAGGTTTCAATATCTGTTCTCTGATTGTATATAATTTTAGGAGAAATGACAAATTGTTACTGAATTATAAGAAAATTATTTTATGTGAAAATGAAAGTTTTAATCTCTTATTTATAACTAACTATAGTTTAGATTTAATTTTTTAATTAGTATTAAATTCAAAGAGCTAAATTTGTGTCAATGACTTTCTAGTGGCACGAAATGGTTTGCTCAAATGGGAGTTTCAATTGGGGGGGTGTTGACTCTTTGTGTAATATTAGACAATTAAATAACTAAGTTTGTAGTTCAGTTATAACTAACTTTATTAGCTCCTCAATTATATCCTCATCACTTTTTTGTCTTTTGACCGTTTGCAAAGTAATTTTTTAACCACTTTATATAAACTTGATGGAAAATATTATATGTATACTAAATTTTTCTAGTCTCACACTCAAAATATTGATGTAGACACTTGTAATGAGGCCACATGAAAAAATAGCTTATCCGTGTTCGCTACATCAGGAGTATAATTTAGGGTGTGTTTGGTTTGCACATGGAATCGGAACTGGAATAGGAATCAAATACTTGATAATGATAATAAATTTTGATGAAAGTATTTTGCATATTTGGTAGTAGGGTTGACTTAGGAAAAATTACAAATATTATTGTTTGGTTATGTATGATCCTACAATGTGAATAAGGGTTTTAAAAAAATACAAGAACAAACAATCAAGACAATTTATTCTAATAAATACATCCAAAACATCAATATGAACAAATATATATATATATATATATATATATATATATATATATATATATATATAAAAGCACTAATTCAAACTTAAAAATCAAATTACCAAGTAGGAGGGTGAATAATGGAATGAAATCTTTATTTTATTAGGAAATGATTTTTATAATTAAGAGGTAATCAAATCTAATAGTAGTGTTCTAAAAATCATGAACCAAATGGTTCACACATGAGAATCGGAATCGGAATGGGAATCAAATACTTAGTAATTGTATGATTACCAATATTGTCGTTAGTTATGTATTATCTTATAATGAGAATAAATATTTTAAAAATACAAGAACAAAAAATTTATTCTAATATAAATACATTCAAAGCACATAAAAAAAAATAAAAACAAAAATATAAAAGCAACAATCCAAACTTAAAAACCAAATTACTAATTAGGAGGGGATAATGGAATGAAACCCTTATTTTATTATGGAATGAGTTTTCTAATTAATGGGGTAATTGAATCTCATAGTAGTGTTATTGAAACATGTCAACTAAACAATAACAATTACTTTAATTCACATTTTTAATAACTAAACCCATGAACCAAACACACTCTTAATCCTATTTCATTCCATAATATGCAACCCTAATTTGTTATTTCGTTATTTGTGAAGGGATCATTTTTGTGGGCAAATTTTTATATGGACTACAGGCCATATAACTGTATGGACTATGAATAAAAGAGTTAATTTCATAAAAGGTCCTTCGACTATTGACTTTTACCAATTTTTGTTATTGACTTTTAATTTGATCATGGTTGGTCCTTTAACTATTAATTTTGTACCAATTTTAGTCCTTATGTTAAATCTATGTTAAATAGATGTTAAAATTGATGGCAAAAATGTAAAACTAAATATTTGATGCTTTTATATATTACTGCAATGTAATATATACTCCGTAATAATTTTAATTATATATTTTATTATTGTATTAGGTTTTTTTTTTTTGGGCTTTATGGTACAACTCATCCTATCACTTTGATTACCAAAATTTCAACTAGAAAAAAGGCAAATTAGAACAGTAAAAAATTAACATAGAATAAAACAACAACAAAAATCATACTAGTGTCCTTTTCTACCATTTTTGCTATCAAATAAAGAAAAAAGCACCTAATACAACAATAAAATATACAATAACACTCCACATCCAGTTAGAGAATTTACAAAAAAAAAATTACAGAGTATATATTACATTGCAGTAATATATTAAAGGCTCAAATATTTGATTTTACATTTTTGTCCTCAATTTTAACACCTATTTAACCTAGATTTAACAGAAGGATCAAAATTGGTACAAAATCAATAGTTAAGGGATCAACTTTGGTCAAATTAAAAGTCGATAACAAAAATTGGTAAAAGTCAATAGTCGAATGACCATTTTTGGAATTAACTCTGAATAAAAAATACATTTTTAATATATTAAATGCACATTATTTGAGTATTAAAAATGCATTATTTTGTATACTATCAAATAATGTATATTCAATACACAAATAATATACATTTAGTACATTTAAAATGTTTTTATTTCCTGATCCACACACACACACACATATATATATATAGTTCATAATCTATGAAATAATGATTGATTTTAGTGTATGGTAATAAATCTTTGGCAATTTATTTTGTGGACCGGGGTCTACATTACAAGATGGACTCGAGATTTGAATGTTCACAATTTACCTTTTAAAAATTTACAATTCGTATACTGCGAATACACAATGTAAAAGTTCACAATTTACCTTTTACAAATTCATAATTTATATATTACGAGTACATAATATTTACATACACAATTTATATATTTTAACTTAGAAACACAATTTATATTTTAGAAGCTCACAATTATAATACTAAAAATATATAGTAAGGTATACCTTGTAGTAAGGTGGAATGGTATAACAAATCTTAATATTTCGAGTCTTTCGGGTAAGAATTAATGAAAAAGCTGAGGGAAAATAAATTGGGCTGCCCGCTTAAAAGCCCAATCCAAAACTTTGAATTCGGGAAAAAGATAAAGAAGAACATTCAAACTGTCCGTATACTCGATAGGTTCCATCGCTACTTCCCGACTCGGATTGCAGGAACAATGGCAACTGGCCATGCTACTGGACGTTCTCTACCGTTTCCGGCGCTCATTTTTGTATTATCGCTCTTCACTTCACGCTATCTCGTTTCCGGCGACGAACTTTCCTTAGGTAAGAACGCCCTCTGCATTTCTAGGGTTTGAAAATTTTTCATTTTGCTTTCAGTTTTTTTTTCTGCCTTCGAAGTTAAGAAATGCTGCTTTCTAGATTATAGTTGCTTCATAAAGGTAACACGAGCTGCGTATTAGCATTGTGGAATGAGTAATATTATATAAAATTCATATCATGGAACATATCTGATCTCTGCCACTTTCTGTCTCACATATATTTATGCTTTCCTGTTTCCTGCAGCTGTATCTCAGCTTACCAGTTTGGAGCTTTCTCCTGCTTTACCAGTGGAAAATTCTCCAGGTTCTAGGCCTGGAGCTAAAGTACTCTGTGAAAGAGTTCAAATTCGTGGCTTGCCCAGGCTTAAAAATCTTAACAAATATGCCAATTCAGTGATAGTCAACATTTCACATGTAACTACAGGTGGCCGTCTGCCTAATGTTGAGGTCTGTTTCCATAGGTGAGGCATATCAGAACAATTGAATCCTCTGCTCTTGCATATAGTGTGTCAGTTAGTTTTCTCAGTATGATGATTACAACATTGAAAGACCAATGTATACACCCAAATTACATACTCAACAGTGAAGATCTTTAAAAATAACAAATAACTATATCAACCTCTAAATAACAGGGACCAAGTTTCCTGCAAATAATGGTACTTAGACACCTCACATGGGATTGCTCCAGGTGGGGATTGACCCCGACCTCATTCTAGGGGGGCCTCAAGCTCAACTATTGGGCCAAAGCCATCAGTGGCAGCATGTTGATTACATATAATAAGGATTTTTTTTTGGAGTAATTAGTAGACAGAAATGAACTGGAACTTGATACATTGCAGGAACCAATCCCGTGGTATAGGGATGTGCCCCCAAAGCCAATGGACAAGAATAACAAAGGGGTCATTGATTAGATCAATGTCACCTTTTGATCACAAGTTTTTGGATTTCCGGATTTTGGGCTCTTCTAAACAAACCCTTCAGGTGTCCCTACATGAAGGTTAGTTCTGTAATCATGAAATTAATTTCCCTTTGGTTTCACATTTTAACTTGTTGTATAATCTCAAGATCTCTATTACAGAATTTTACTTGTACCGGATTGTTTTTTTGGTACTTGGGATACTGTTGATGGCGGTGGCATCCTCTCTTAGCAAGTCTCTAGTATTCTACTACAGTGGTGCTATGGTTGTTGGGATTTTCCTTGTGATATTAATGGTCCTATTCCAGGTGAAATTCAACTACAAAAATATAGGCATTATGTTGATGCTCATACAATTGTCATTGATATGTCTGCAAAGAAGCTGATTTATTTCAATTTAAAAATTATACTTGAAGAATTGAAGTTTTTAACTTCATGTTAATATGCTTTTTGATGCAAATAAACAGTATTGACGACTGACAAATTTTCTTTTCCCCCTTGATGCTAAACTTGTTTTAAACTTTGAACTGACATTTTGTCAAATGTAATGGCAGGGGATGAAACTTCTTCCAACTGGTAGAAAGAACTCACTAGCAATATTCATTTACTCATCCCTTGTGGGTATCTATCTTTTTGTCAGACTTTTCCATTGTCATGCAAAATGTTGTTTTTCTAAATAATTAAGCAATCTGCTTTAATTTCTATTCAGGTTGGTTTGGGGTCTTTCTTACTTCGCTATGTGCCAACAGTGTTGCGCATGATACTTACAGAGATTGGTATTGGTGAAGACATGTACAACCCTGTATGTAAGTTTCTAATTATTAGTTGTACTCACTCACCCAATGTTTTTACAGGAGTGAAAGAAACATTATGCCATGGGCTGTGTTTCTTCCATTCAGTGATGTGACCTCATTGACCCCTGATGGTACAATCATGTTTCGCAGCTGGCAATTTTTTTGCTCCTTTTCCTTGTAATTGCTGGAGCTTGGTTGGGATTTTGGGTGGTTCGCAAACTTGTACTCACAGATGATGGATCAATTGATATAGGCGTATCTCATTTTATTGCTTGGGCAATACGAATTGTTGCCTCAACTATGATTCTTCAGGTTTTTTGTTATTTTTAATGTTATCCTGCAGGCACATTCTTACTTCTAATCACCTTAAGAGTTGAAGTTTTTAAATGTACACTGAAAAAGTAATTTTTTTTCTAATTCTTCAGAGTACCGTAGACATTTTATTGGCTGCAGAGGCATTGGTATGTGGAATTTTGGTCTCATCAATATTGAGAAGACTCTTTCATCTCAAATTTATACGCTTGATATACAAGTGAGTTGCTTGCTTTTCTTGAGCAAACTTATCTTTCATTCTATGTGTGTGCCTCATTGTCTCTGGATTTTATCTGGGGAATGGGATACTGGCACTCCCCTGTGGTATTTTTCTCCATTAATTTCTAGTTTCTTACGCTATCCCGTAACTTCTTGTGTAACACATCTAGGAAATCATCAAGAATGATTGGGAACATCTGTGAAATATTATTGGATCTGTTTACACCAACATACAAGGAGTCATATCCTAGACCTCCAAGCAATGGTACTTACCAAGGTTTGCTTGCTTTTATTTTTGTGTGAATACTCAATGCTGTATGTTAAAAACTAATTGGATACGCAGACTAAAGTTCCCTCCACTGTACATTATTCATTCTGTTTTTCCTTAACCAAGCTATAACTTGAACCTTACTGATTTTGTTCCACCAGTAAGATTGTGTATTCATATCATGGATAATTTTCATTTTTACAAGCATGTTTCAAAGCTTGAATATTTGCAAGCATTTGGATCTTTCTTTTTCTTATTTTTTACTTTATGAGATAGGTTGTGAATACATTGCTGGCTGGATTAGTATAGCACTCAACTTTGCTGAACTTCCATTTCTTTTAATTGTTTCCTTCTCCATCTCAATGTTCTTCCAGTACCTGTGAATTTGGCTTTCTATTGTGCTCGTTTCTTTTTCTGGGCTTTGTTGTTCCGCGTTGCCACACTGTTTCCTCTCGTGTAATTAAATGAGATATAAATTTTATTTGTTAGTACTCATGCTGCTCTTTACTGGCTATATGTTTCCGAATTCTACTAACTTGAAATTACTTGCTGGACCCAAATTGATTGCTCTTAAATGTTACCATTCCAACAGGTTCAACCAGCGGGTCACCAAAACCTTTGTCAGATTCAGATACATTCTACTCTTCATACCACAAAACTCCAGAACGAAGAAAAATCTCAAAGGAGGATTTGGAAAAACTCACACAACAGACCACAAAGAGGGCCATGGAAGAGCTGGTTGCTTCCCCAGATTTCAGCAGATGGGCTGTTGCCCATGCAGACAGGATTACTTTGGCACCCAAAAAAGCTACTACACCTGATAGGCAGCGAAGGTGGTACCATTGGTCTTAAGCAATTAATGTCGAATTCGTATTGCCATCAGATTTGTTGTAAACAATGTTGGAGCCTTCTGCATTTCTATGCCAACAATGTTGTATAATGTACAACTGTCTTTGACTGAAATCTAACTAGGATAGTATCATTAACGTAGTAGATTGTAACTGTGGCGACGATTATATCAACTATTAGCTTCATAAATTATAAATATGCGTGATATGCCATGGAAACATGGAAACTTTTTGCCCAAAGTCCTTCAAATAGACTCATTGCTACTCTCTTGTCATCGTTGAAACGCCATGAATCGCTGCATCGTTATGGTGCAGGATGAAGATGAGAAATGAAGATGTGCATGAAATGGCTCCTTGAAACTTGGATGCTGCAATGGCAATGGAATTTGTAACAATTTGAGTTGCTCGTCGTCGGAGAGATGCGATGAAGGTTAACAATTTATGAAAGAAGCTCAGCCGTACGCGGCGGCGCAGCGGGATCCGCCGAAATCATCGATACTGCTTTTTTGTCTTCCATAATTTATGTTTAAGCTTGAATTAGGAAAATAAGGATTGAGTACTGGAGAGCTGCTATTTTGTATCTGTAAATAAGATTCACCGCCGGCCAAATGACAGACGGTAGAAATCTCGCGCGACGAAGGTGGGGTCCATTCAAATCTAAATGACTAAATCCCTCTCCTCTGAACTTCAACCACCTGTTTTACCTTCTTCTACCGTTGCCGCCAAGCCAATACTGGACAGCACATTGATTTTGCTGTGCTTTCTGCGAACCCTAATGTCCATGCCGTCTGCGCTTTCTAGACCATGCATTTCTATTCAAAGCCAGCGGCCACGGAGGAGTTTCTCCTCTACTGCTGGAGCTCGAAACAGCTTTCATTTCGGTGAGCGATCGGTTGGTGTTCATTCCGTAAGTCTTTCGTCTTTCAGTTGTGATCGGGCCATGAGATTGTTGTCTCGTTGCAAGGTTTATGGGGAGACGGAAGGCGCCGGGATTGACGCCAGCAGCGCCGTAAAGGATGAGCTATTCGTTAGATTTTTCAGGGAGGCTTGGCCGTATTTTCTTGCACACAGAGGCAGTACATTTGTTGTGCTAATCTCTGCTGAAATCGTTGATAGCCCTCATTTGGATCCGCTTCTTATGGCAAGTCTTCAATGTTCTTTTTGCATTTTAAGACTTACTCTACGTTCTTCACATAATTGATTGATTCCAACGGGCAACCGAAGGTTTAGTTAGAGTAGATGCAAGTTGAATAAATTTTGATTGCACTTTCCACCTGTTCCTACTTCTCTTTTTGCTTTTTTTTTTTTTTTTTTTTTTCTGCAGGAATTGTTTTGTTATTAGGTTGAACCTTCTTTAGTTTTACATTGGATTTTCACTAGTGCTTGCCCACTTTGAGTGAATGTTTTACACAGGATATCTCTCTCCTTCATGGTCTGGGAATCAAGTTTGTTCTTGTGCCGGGACTCATGTGCAGATTGACAGGCTTTTGGCTGAGCAGGGTGAGTTTTAAATGCTGCATATTTCTCTCTTTCTATGTTTTGGCTTGCATATATCTAAAGTATAGCCACTTACATTGTTTCTTCAATGGTATCCTGATCTGGTAGCTAAGAAGTTTTTTTTTTTTTTTGGTTGAAATCTTTTTGTATGCTCATATGAATTAGTACTACGTATTTTCCATGACACTGATGTTATCTGCAAGGCCATCTAGTGTGTGTCTCAGTGCCTGCATGATTTCTCCTTGGAGTGGCAGTGGCAATTGGATGTGTTATTGTGGGGAAGTCTAGCTTTATTCTTTTTCCACTGAAAATAGCCCTTCTAATCTTTTGTAAGACTTTAAGGAGATGATGCACAAAGCCATGAAGGGACTTCGAATCAGTGAACGCAGCACAGTTTATTAACTAGTAGCAATTTAAATGGTATTCTAATGAGACAATGAACTTATTACTCCGTATTTCTTCTGGCAGGTAGTGAGCCCAAGTATGTAGGTCGCTACAGAGTGACAGACTCTTATTCTCTTGAGGCTGCAATGAGTGCAGCTGGAAGAATTCGTATTATGTTAGAGGCAAAGTTGTCACCTGGACCTTCTTTGAGTGGTGTCCGCAGGCATGGAGACAATAACCGTTGGCATGATGGTGTCAGTGTTGCCAGTGGTAATTATCTAGCTGCTAAGGTGGGTGTTTCATGTTCAGCACATGTGTTTCGGCCTACTTTTCTATATCCCTTTTTAATTTTATACTGTCAACTGCAAATTAATCATTTCTCAAGTTTATTTTTATTTTTATTTCTTTCAGTATGTTAGGTACCATTTAATCATACAGGCTAACATATATCTTTTACTATACTCTTTCATAGAGAAGAGGAGTTGTNTTTTTTTTTTTTTTTTTTTTTTTTTTTTTCTGCAGGAATTGTTTTGTTATTAGGTTGAACCTTCTTTAGTTTTACATTGGATTTTCACTAGTGCTTGCCCACTTTGAGTGAATGTTTTACACAGGATATCTCTCTCCTTCATGGTCTGGGAATCAAGTTTGTTCTTGTGCCGGGGACTCATGTGCAGATTGACAGGCTTTTGGCTGAGCAGGGTGAGTTTTAAATGCTGCATATTTCTTCTCTTTCTATGTTTTGGCTTGCATATATCTAAAGTATAGCCACTTACATTGTTTCTTCAATGGTATCCTGATCTGGTAGCTAAGAAGTTTTTTTTTTTTTTTTTGGTTGAAATCTTTTTGTATGCTCATATGAATTAGTACTACGTATTTTCCATGACACTGATGTTATCTGCAAGGCCATCTAGTGTGTGTCTCAGTGCCTGCATGATTTCTCCTTGGAGTTTTTTTTTTTTTTTTTTTTTTTTTTTTTTCTGCAGGAATTGTTTTGTTATTAGGTTGAACCTTCTTTAGTTTTACATTGGATTTTCACTAGTGCTTGCCCACTTTGAGTGAATGTTTTACACAGGATATCTCTCTCCTTCATGGTCTGGGAATCAAGTTTGTTCTTGTGCCGGGGACTCATGTGCAGATTGACAGGCTTTTGGCTGAGCAGGGTGAGTTTTAAATGCTGCATATTTCTTCTCTTTCTATGTTTTGGCTTGCATATATCTAAAGTATAGCCACTTACATTGTTTCTTCAATGGTATCCTGATCTGGTAGCTAAGAAGTTTTTTTTTTTTTTTTTGGTTGAAATCTTTTTGTATGCTCATATGAATTAGTACTACGTATTTTCCATGACACTGATGTTATCTGCAAGGCCATCTAGTGTGTGTCTCAGTGCCTGCATGATTTCTCCTTGGAGTGGCAGTGGCAATTGGATGTGTTATTGTGGGGAAGTCTAGCTTTATTCTTTTTCCACTGAAAATAGCCCTTCTAATCTTTTGTAAGACTTTAAGGAGATGATGCACAAAGCCATGAAGGGACTTCGAATCAGTGAACGCAGCACAGTTTATTAACTAGTAGCAATTTAAATGGTATTCTAATGAGACAATGAACTTATTACTCCGTATTTCTTCTGGCAGGTAGTGAGCCCAAGTATGTAGGTCGCTACAGAGTGACAGACTCTTATTCTCTTGAGGCTGCAATGAGTGCAGCTGGAAGAATTCGTATTATGTTAGAGGCAAAGTTGTCACCTGGACCTTCTTTGAGTGGTGTCCGCAGGCATGGAGACAATAACCGTTGGCATGATGGTGTCAGTGTTGCCAGTGGTAATTATCTAGCTGCTAAGGTGGGTGTTTCATGTTCAGCACATGTGTTTCGGCCTACTTTTCTATATCCCTTTTTAATTTTATACTGTCAACTGCAAATTAATCATTTCTCAAGTTTATTTTTATTTTTATTTCTTTCAGTATGTTAGGTACCATTTAATCATACAGGCTAACATATATCTTTTACTATACTCTTTCATAGAGAAGAGGAGTTGTGGAGGGAGTTGATTATGGATCAACTGGTGAAGTGAAGAAGATAGATGTATCTCGAATTCGTACAAGGCTTGATCGGGACTGCATTGTGTTAATAAGCAATCTTGGTTATTCTAGCTCTGGACAAGTATTAAATTGCAAGTATGCTATATTTGATATCTCAGCAACTATAATGTATATTTTTTCCCTTTTGGATAGTTGCTGTTGGTTCTAGTGGACTGATATATATATGTGCTACATATGTTGCAGCACATATGAAGTTGCTACAGCTTGTGCTTTGGCCCTTGGTGCAGAGAAACTAATTTGCATTATAGATGGTCCTATTCTGGATCAATCTGGGCGTCTTATTCGTTTCTTAACTCTTCAGGATGCAGACTTACTGGTCCGTAAAAGAGCTGAGCAAAGTGAAACAGCAGCTAATTATGTGAAAGCTGTTGGTCAGGATGAACTTGCTCAATCAGGCTATAAAGGTTCAAATGGGTCTGTTCATTCTGAAAATGGGAATGGTTTAAGCCATAGATATAATGCCACATTTCAGAACGGTGTTGGTTTTGACAATGGGAATGGACTTTGGTCTAGTGAACAAGGTTTCGCTATTGGAGGACAAGAGAGGCTAAGCCGATTATATGGCTACCTTTCAGAATTAGCAGCTGCAGCTTTTGTTTGCAGAGTAAGTCACTTCCTCTCCCATTTCCCCATGCCAAACCACCTCTCCCTCAACAAGACAAATAAATAATATGATCTTATACTCTATTACTCCTTTTAAAAAGAAATTTTTTTGAACCCTATGAGTTTGAACTCTCTTGAAATATACACATTGAATCCTAACATATATTAAATGTTGATCAGAGAAGTTTGATTTATTCTAAAAGCCAAATGCATTAACTATTACATCACAAACTTGACCCCAAATGCCAAAAACTAGTCAAAAGTTTTAGATGCAAACTACATCCATATGGCCTGTGCAGCTTGAGTGTATTGATAGTTTAGTGTAAACCCTGTGTAATCATGTTACTAATTTTTCCCCTCAGGGTGGGGTTCAAAGAGTTCATCTGTTGGATGGCACTATTGGTGGAGTTTTACTTAAGGAATTGTTTCAAAGAGATGGAGTTGGTACAATGGTGGCTAGGTATGGATATATGGAATCAGTATATGAGTCATATGCTGAAATTTCATTTGTCAAATGGGGTTTTTTTTGTTTTTCTTTTTCCAGATCTGGAAACTCTATGTATGAGCTTGCTTGAATAACAGATGCCCACTTAGCTTTCATTTGCCAATGTTATGTTATTTAAGTCTCATATAGTCATATATTCAAAGTTTTGTCATCTAAGTCTTCTGGATCTCACTTGTGGATGACTAGTCAATTCCTTGGCCATCTAAGTATTGGCCATCTCAGTTTGTGTTCTTAACATACTTAGATGGCCAAAAATTTTGATTTGTTTTAGTATGCCTTCATCAATGCCTGTATACCTAATAACCTAACCTAGCACTTCTATATCACTATTCTAATATTATCAGCTAATGGGACTACGGGAGATTAATCTGGAATAATCTCTTTTCTTCAGATTTTGTTACTTGTACTCATGGTGAAGTGGGATATTAACTTCGGAGTATTATATTATAGCTAGATTGATGAGTAGGGAACTTGATTATATTGTTACAGTAGGGTAGGGAATGTTTTTCTGTTGTTAGTATGTTTCCTACCTCTAATTTTTGCAATGAATATGTATCAGTGACCTTTATGAAGGAACAAGAATGGCAAGAGCAGATGATATTCCTGGAATAAAACAGTTATTGCAGCCTCTAGAAGAGTCTGGGACTTTGATAAGGAGGACAGAGGAAGAGGTATAATTTGGTCCTTGTGCTTTCTTATTTATCAATTCCGACTCTTAATCCATAATTGACCTGTTCAAACTAAGAAAGATAATAGGTCGCTCCCACTTGGAATCCTTTGCTGGGTAGGGTCACAAGGCAGCATTTACCCAATGCACATCCTTGGGTAGTAGTTAGCAACATTTACCCAATGCACATCCTTGGGTAGTAGTCGTTGCGGTTCCCTCGTCATCCATAAGTTATCCCCATTCTTATTGTGTGTTATTTTATTCTAGCTACTCGACATGTTGGATTCATTCATTGTTGTGGAGAGGGAGGGTCAAATTATAGCATGCACCGCTCTCATTCCACACTACAAAGAGAAATGTGGAGAGGTTGCTGCTATTGCTGTTTCTCCAGATTGCCGTGGCCAAGGAAAGGGAGATAAATTACTTGGTATGACAACAAAACTCTAATGGCAAAACCATTCTACCCTTCGGACTTCATTTGCACAGAAACCATGGCTCAGAAAGTATTTATTTATCCAATAACTCATTGCAGATTTGCAGTTTCAATTACTAGAAACAGATTTTGAAAAATTAAAAATAACAAAATAAACTCCTAGGATCTTTGGCTCTTTGCTGTTATCCTGTGTTGTAGTGACCAATGTTCCAAAGCAATGTTAGCATGAGTTCTTGTCACAGAAAGATTGACAGCTAACTGCTATATTTACAGATTACGTTGAGAAGAAAGCATGTTCTCTTGGACTGGAAATGCTCTTCCTCCTCACTACTCGCACAGCTGACTGGTATGGGTTTCCTACATTATATTCAGAAATGGTATTCTTGTTGACAATTCGCTATGCTTAACAGGTTTATAAGGCGTGGGTTCTCAGAATGCTCCATTGACAATATACCAGAGGAAAGAAGGAAGAAGATCAACCTCTCGCGTAGATCAAAATATTACATGAAGAAGCTGCTACCTGATAGGAGTGGTATTCGCCTTGACAATGCTTTCACGTAAGAACCATATCTGACTTTTGCTGCTAGCAATGCTTTTTATAAGAATGTGGTAAGAACCATATCTGACTTTTGCTGCTAGCAATGCTTTTATAAGAATGTGGAGAGAACACGAGTATTAGTATCATAGAATCCATTTCATACACTGGATGTTGTCCTTTTGCAGCCTATAACATATGGTTGAGAATTGAGACATGTCTAAATGCAGAATTTTTTTAAGTACCGCTGACTCTATTACAAATGCAGAATTTCTTATTGAATAAAAAATTAATTTCCCATACAAAGGTTCGGTAAAGTTAGCTTTATTAATTTCAAGAAACTTGGCTTGGGCTCATTCCTGAAGATACCCAAACTTTAAAAGTTAAGCAAGATGAAAGAGACACTATTGATAGCCTGAGAGAGAATTCCAACTCATCCCTCCATCTTGGGAGGGCCTCTCCACTTGAAATTGTCAGCATAGGCCTTAATCTGCAAACAGATTCACAAAAAGAATTGTTGATAATAATGTGTCAATTTACTGAAAAGTGCATAGGGGAATGAGAAGCCTTCAAACCTTTAACAATGGTGTTTGGTGTTTCTTGACCTGCAGATATAAAAATAGGTTAATTAATATAATTACTACACATTGATGATATAATACACATTTACTCACACACCAATGAACTAAACAAGTGTAATGACTCCAGTAGTCTTGTTCATTTATATAGAGTGCTATCGGTTTCAATCATAACACCAATTGACAAGCATTCAAATCCTACTGTCTCAAATAGCAAGGCATAAATTTACACTGCACCAAATGGTTGTGCATATATAAACATGGTATTATTGATTTTTCAAATGTTATAGGTTCTAGCACTATAGCTTAGAGGTTGCAAGAAATGTATTTTTCAAAGATAGATATGTATCCCTAACTGAATGTTTTGTCAAGACTGGTCATTTCATAAAGCATTCATTCCTAATGAGGTCAAAACAATTTTTAAGATACATCATATTTGGATGCAAGCATGCATAATTGAATTACTGTAAGGAGCTTTAAAACACAAGCAAATAAAGAATAAATAAAGAGAAACAAATAGTGATGAAATTCAGTACCGAATACTCCCATCCATGTCTTTCAGCAAATGCTTTTGCAGCATCTTCACTGTCAAAACTCAGCGCAGCATCACCAACATTGGCATATGCATCCCCTGTGGACGTCCAACCCATCAATGGGTTTTCCCATCTACATATATGTAACCAAGAAAATCGTTATCCTTCAATGTGTATCTTACCAATATAAACTGTTTAGATGTGCAGTTTTCAACTTTAAAAAGAACAGAAACGGTTTTATCATGAAGTCCAATACTCCACAGTAAAGAAGCAAAAATGAAGCATACTTCTGAGTCGATAAAAAGTTGATTTTCCATCTCCCAACTTTTCCAGATCCTTGCTGACTAGCAGTTCGCGCAGGAGAGAAAATAACAACCTGATAAGTACCATTGATGAATAAAAGCAAATGAGGTCCCATATCCATGCAAACTAACAAAGAAAGTATGTATGAACAGATACTACATTGTAACAGAGTCAATAGTATTCAAAAGAACAATGGCATCACTGTTTTCACCGGAACTGAAATTATTATTTTTTTTTTAAAAAGAAAAGAAAAGAAAAAAAGAAAAAAGAAGCAATTTACAACATGAATATCAACACAATAGAGTATAGACAATTAACAGCCAGGAAAGTAAACAACTTTACAATTGCTCATTATTTAGCATATTGAACCCTATTTTGTGCCCAGACTTAAATGTTGGGCTGCAGGAAGAGTTCATAATACAATAATTGCCTGAGAAAAAGATTTTCTATGAAATAATGAAATTACAGGGAAAATCTCAGCAGTCCAGTTTCGTAAAAATTCACACAAAATAAAAAATAGTAATACATGAAGTAGTGATATCACTGATACTTAGATGAGATGCCAGTTAATACGCAGATAAGAAACCAATAGCGAACCGCTGAAGCAAATACGCGGGAGAAAAGCCCTAAAATGAAACGATACAAATGTAATCTTTAGGCAACACGGGAACCTGATTACTCCTAGATATTCGATTCAGGTCACATTCGATTAGAAAAATAAGCATATAAAGCAAAGGAGATGGCATTACGTACCTTCCTACGAAGATGTTCTTGGGGTATACCGGAGACCATACCGATCTCCCCCCGTTGGATCTCCACGAGTGAGTCCGAAGATGCAGAGAAAGACCTCGATAAAGGAGTCAGAGGGACTCGATAGAGCTGACGCGAATGCGTCGCTACTCGCCGTAGGGAGCTCGCCATTTCCCGGAGCAGAGATGATCGCCAACCTTGCGCAGAATGGGCGTATACACGAAAGCAACCCCCGACTCCTCAGTAATAGAAATTATTTTTTTTTTTAAATTTTTTTTAAGGCAACAGTATGAAAGGTATAGAGTTAATACCACAAGTAGTCCTTCAATTACGTTTATTTTGTCACATATAGTCCTAAACTTTAAATTTGATCATCTGTAGTTCCCAAGTTTCAAAATATTATCAATTATGGTTTTTCGAGTTTCAAAATGTTACTAATCGTGGTTCAACCAGTGGTTTGCTCAATTAGCATCGAGTAAATGAAAGGCAAAAATGTCATTTCATGTTATTTTTCTATTTTTAAGGTGTGTTTGGAAAGCAGGAAAATAACTTTTGAAAAATGAGTCATTTTCCGAAAAATAGTTTGATTTCCAATGTTTGATTGCATTATAGAAAACTGGAGTTTTTTGCATTTTTAGTCCCACGACTATAGTGGCACTTGTAGTATTGGTCCACGACTTTCAAACTTTGCAATTTTGATCCATGACTATTGTTTTTTTTTTGTTGCAAAAATGGTCCTTCCGGCACCGGAAAAAAAAACCGGCGAATTTTCCGGCAATTTTTCGCCGGGAAAAAAAATTGACATATTTTTCGTCAATTTCTCGCCGGAAAAAAATTCTCCTTTCAAGTAAAATTAAAATTGAAAACGAAAAAGTAATGTAAATTGTAATCTTACTTGAAAGGAGAAATTTTTTCCGGCGAAAAATTGACGGAAAATATGTCAATTTTTTTTTTCAGGCGAAAAATTGCCGGAAAATTCGCCGGTTTTTGTTTTCCAGCGCCGAAAGTACCATTTTTGCAAAAAAAAAAAAAAAAAATAGTCATGGATCAAAATTGCAAAGTTTGAAAGTCGTGTGGACCAATCTTACAAGTGTCACTATAGTCGTGGGACTAAAAATGCAAAAAATTCTAGAAAACTGTTTTTATGTGTTTGGTTTATTTTTCGGAAAATGAGTAGAAATGTATATCTATATATTTTTATTATTTTATTTAAAATATAAAAATATATAAACTAATAATATTTATTATAAATAAAATAAATAAATAAATAAATTAATTAATTAAAAAAAAAAACATGCATCTTCGTTGCTCTAGTTTCGCCGGAAACCAGAGCGAGGTTTGCTCTTGTTTCCTACAGAAACCAGAGCAGATCTGCTTTGGTTTCAGCCGGAAATCAGAGCCGGCGGACTGGTTTTCGCCGGAAATCAGTCCGACGGACTAAGAGCCGTCCCTCTCTCAAACAAGTGAACAACGCCATTTTCCTTGTGGCGGAAAATGACTTCCGCCCAAATTTGGCGAAAGTCATTTTCCGCCAAAATGGCCTTGTTTTCCCTAGTCAACGAAAAATATTTTCCGTTGACTGAGTTTTCCAATGGTTGCCAAACACCCAAAGTCCGGAAAATGATTTACAAAAATAATTTTCCGGGCTTCCAAACACACCCTTAAGTGAAAATATAGCATTTGGACATAGCAAATGCATCTGTTTTCTTTCAGATTCTTCTTCTCTAAACAACTGTTAATTCCTTCACAACAACTATGGTATAATTTCACAATATGAGAGGAGACTATCGCTTCATCTCCTTCCACAATTTAAAAGGAAATGGTTGCTTCGTCTCCTTCCACGTTCTAGAAGGAGACAACAGTCTCATCTCCTACCACAATCTAGGAGATAATAGCAGCTATGACAAACCTTATTTATGAACTTATAGCTTATTTTAAGCTACTAATATTCTATAAACTCTGTTTGGTAATGTTTTCAAAATAAGCTAATAGCTTAAAATAAGAGCTTATTTTGAAAAAGGTATTTTTAGCTATGTTTGGCAAACCTAGCTGAATATGTAGTTGAAAGCTGAAAAGTAGCTGAAAACTGAAAAGATATAAGCTTGAAGCTGCAATCTGAAGAGTTGTTAAGCTAACTGTTATGCTTAAAAGTGTTTGGTAAAATTAGCTTTTTGATAAGCTGATAAATGTAAAAAGAGTAAAAAGGACATCTTCATACAATTTAAATAGTTTTAAATTTAAATAGGTTTGTTTATATATTAAAATACTATAAAATAGTGAAATCAATATATTTTAATAAAATATAAAGTAAGAACATATATTTGAAAAATATAAAGTAAAACAAAATGTTTATAATTCATAAGATTAGTTCATACAAAAATCAATGTTCAAACACAAATGTCAAATTGAAATTACAACCAAACATATTAAAGAGAAAAAGTCAAAAAGATTTAGCCAAAAAATGTTTTAATTGGGAAGGGTAAATGATGTCATTTCTTTAAAATTATAAGGTTAAAGATGGAAAAAAAAAAGTTAGGAAGCTACTAGCTTATTTTGAAACGCTACCTTAGGTAGCGTTCAAAAATAAACTCTTATTTTAAGCTACTAGCTTATTTTAGGAATATTACCAAACAGAGCTTATAGCTTATTAGTAGCTTAAAATAAGCTAGAAGTTCTTAAATAAGCTCTGCCAAACAGAGCCTAGGTATCTTTTAAAAAATAAGCTAGCAGCTTCATAATTTTTTTTCCATCTTTATCCTTATTATTTTAAATAAATGACATTCTTTATCCCTCTCAATTAAAACTCTTTTGGCATTTTCTACTCAATATTTTTCGTTGTAATTTCAATTTGACATTTGTGTTTGAATAATAATTTTTGTATGAACTAATTTTATGAATTATAAACATTTTGTTTTACTTTATATATTTTCAAATATATGTTCTTACTTTATATTTTATTAAAATATACTGGTTTCATTATTTTCTATTTTAATATGTAAACAAACATATTTAAATTTAAAACTATTTAATTTTTATGAAGTTGTCCTTTTTAGTCTTTTTACATCTATAAGCTTATCAAAAAGTTAATTTTACCAAACACTTTTAAGCATAACAGCTAGCTTAACAACTCTTTAGATTTCAGCTTCGAGCTTATAACTTTTCAGGTTTCAGTTATCTTTTCAGCTAGGTTTGCCAAGCATAGCCAATCGCTTCGTCTCCTTCCACAATCTAGAAGGAGATGGTCGCTTCGTCTCCTTCCACGCTCTAGAAGGACACGGCAATCTCATCTCCTTCTACAATCTAGAAGGAGGCGTACGACGACCTTTTCTTCTTTTAAATTTGGAAGGAGACGTGTGCACCGTATTCTTCCAGACTGGAAGAAGAAAAAAGGTGATACCATGGTAACCGACAATGGTTGTCGCCTGCCATGGCAACCATAATCTTACATTTAACCAAAAAAAAAGAAAAAAAAAAAAGAATTAGCACATCCACGAAGTGAAGAAATGAAGAATAAGTAAATTTTAAAATTTTAACATTACTATTATTATTATTATTATTATTATTATTATTATTATTGAAACAATGACACATCAACTTTGGGAAGTTAGATGCTTTTAACCGGTTACCTTATGGTAACATGATAAAAGTGGTTAGGAACACTTTTATTATAAGTTTAAAGGGCTAATTGAATCTTTTTTTTTTTTTTTTATAACTCAAAGGGTTCAATTGTATTTGAGTTAATACCCAATATAGTTCTCGAATATAGTGGGTTTACTCCATTTATTCTTAAGTAATTTTTTGTACTTAATTTAGTAATCGACTTTGATGATTTTACGCAATTTAGTCGTATGTTAACAATTTCATTTATTGGCTATTAAAAGTAGGGCCAACAAGGTAATTTCTCATCCCTCCTCTTTTTTTGTTAGATTACCTTCCTCTCCATAATTCGATGGGGATGCCAGACAAAGAACTAGAAGCAAATACGGTACACACAAAGAAACCATACTTAAACTTTTTTTTTTATCTGTTCAGGCACAACACAAAGGGTCAATACCGCATCAGTGACCTCCCATATGGGAGAGTCACTACATAGTGAGAGAGGAAAAATGATTTTATTCAAGTAATCATTTTTCTCAAAATATTTTTTTTATTAACACTGTTAAATAGGTTAATGCACAATTTTTACAAATTTAATTGTCTAATTGAAATTTTTTAGTTTGATTGTCTAATTGCACTTTGGTATATATAGTTGGAGGGTCTATTTGACCCTTATATATTATATTATATATATATTTGATATACAATTTGTATTTTTCACCACATTTGTTTATTTTATTACCAAATCTCTAAGATTATCATTATCCCTGCAATACTCTCTTACTTCCACATCATCACATTTTTAAATTCTCTACTATTTTCTCTGCATCCATGCAATACTCTCTTACTTTCAAAAATAGTCTCACTTGCCTTTTATATTATAAATATAATAATAAAATAACAAATAAAAAATAAAATAAAAAAAGAAATAAAAGTCAATTGCAAACTTGCTATTATAGCAATCTTGCAAGCCACATAAGCTAACAAAATAAAAGAAAAATAAAAATAAAAATAAAAATTCACATTACCTTCCACATCATTTTGAAAGGGGTTCACTTGCTGGGATAAGGATAATCTAAGAGACAAAATTTGAGATATATCATATTTTAAATTTGCGTCATAAATCTTGACACTTTTAGGAAGAAAATCCATATTTTAAAGTCAACTAAAAATATAACATGACTTAGGTTGTTTTCAACCGAAAAATTAATAAAATGATAAGCGTGTCAAAGAAAAAAAATCACATGCCTTTGGGAACTATGTCTTTGATACCATTGAGATGATATTGGCCCTCTTTTAGCAAATAACTATATTGATGTATTGTAACCCTCATCCATATAATTTATTGTTATATGTAGTAATTGCAATTAGGTATCGATGTATTTTCTTTAAAAAAAAAAGAAAAAAAAAGAAGAGAGAGCAAGAGAAGGATATTGAGATTCCTACTCAAATTTCCTAATATCTTTTCTTTTTTTAAACGTAAAAATACAACTTGTATATTAAGAATGCAGAACCAAAGTTTCAATACACGGAAGAGGAGGATAATCCCAAGAACAAATAACGCTATAGCTAAAACGTGTGCGCTCCAATTAACATTCATCCTCACATGACGGACGACCACATTACTTAGGCATTGTAATATCCTTGTACAGACTCTGACAGTCACTGAGCACCAACCCTACGTAGCTGCAGTCCCCATCCTTGCATGTTTTTTATTTATTTATTTATTTATTTATTTTGCGTGCTATGTCGTCAAAGACTCCCAAGCAGTCTAGCTCCACAATTACATTGACCAAAATGCTCTCCTTAATCCATGACAAAACTTCTCTACAAGCAATCACTTTTGTCATCAAAGGTTCTGAGTGACACCACAACAGCCTCCAGACATCTAGAAACGTCCCTCTATCTCCCAGTAAACAAAACTCCATAGTCCACTCTACCCTTGTCAAGATATCTATAACCAACAAGACGAACTATTTCAAAAATGATAAATTCCATATCCATATCTTTAATGTTATAATGATAATATTTACATTTCTTAACAACTTTTTTTTTTGAAATACATTTCTTAACAACTAATTGTATTGATATGCGGATTATATAATTTCCTGTTTTCATTCTCAAAAATAAAATACAACCTTCTAAGAAGAATTTTAATTTCTTTTTTTTTTTTGAAACAAGAAGAATTTTAATTTCTAAACCAATATTTACAAGGTCAACAAAATGCACTTCAATAATAATAATGTTGAAAACCGGGAAAGAAGAAATATTCGGTGCAGTATATAGATTCTATGACTGTGTACCGCAAATGAGCAAAGGATTGCTCCTACCTCATTTAGGGTTTCAGATGTTTTTCATTCTCACTGTTCTCCCAACTACCGAGTGCAAGACGATATTGCCTAACTTCAACGTGACGCCGACATACCTTTGACTCATCAGAGATTCTGCGCCGCCCCTTCTATTTGGTACAGTAATTTCAAAGTTATTTTTGTCTACAAATTCGACTAATTTAGCTTGAGTCGGTGTTCCTTTCCTTTTTTTTTTTCCCTCTCTCTAAATTGTGCTGCTAATGATGTTGTATTTGATGTATGAACATGTTTACACACAAAATTTACAAACTAAACCATTAGATTCCTTGGTGAATTTCCTAAATTTCGCTGCTCCGAAAAATTAGTGCAATGCAGACTTCGTTATATGTTGATATGCTTTGGAAACTAATTGTTTGGGTTATTGAACATAGAATAAGTTTAGAGAGTGTGGAGGGTAAGGTTTGTTGAGTGATTGTGAGCAATCTGGAGTCAAAGGCACAACATGCATCCTATCCTAGTCTGTGTAATCAGGCATAAAGATGTGGGGAATTCTGAATGGTGATTTTGAATGGCATTTCTGTGGTCCTTTTTTTGCTTAATTTAGATTCTTGTATGTTGCAGGTTCGTCTTTAAGTTGGAGAGTTTAAAGTTTCCAGTGAAGCTTCAACATATCAATGGGTGCCCCAAAGCAGAAGTGGACATCAGAAGAAGAAGCTGCTCTTAAAGCTGGTGTAGCTAAGTATGGGGTGGGGAAATGGAGCACCATACTCAAAGATCCAGAGTTTGCTCCGGTCTTGCGTGCTCGGTCTAATGTTGACCTTAAGGTATAAACATCCAACCTTTGGCATGTCTGGGTTGCATTTGAAGAGAGTTTAGTTTCTTTATTCTTGAGTGGCAGCTAGTAAAACTGACAGTGCTGTCTAACTTATTTGTTTTCCTTTGTTTGCTAGCGGAAAGTGTGCTTATGAGCTTAACTGTGCAGGATAAATGGAGAAATCTCCATGTCATGGCAAATGGGTGGGGGTCTCGGCAGCGGGGTAAGATTGCTAGCAAAAGTGCTCAGCCTATATCCAAACGTGATGATGACTCTATGGCTCTTACCACTGTGGTTGACAATGATATGGAAGTCCCTGATGCTAAGCCCCTTGCAACAGTTAGTGAAACACTGCCAGATGTTGATTCTAAGAAGCCAATAACAAGGTTACCATACTTCCCACTCACTCAATACATACAGTTTGATATTCAAATCCTCATGAAGAGTCAAGGCATTCAATAATGAAGTGTCATTTTTTTTTCATGAACCTTGTCAATAAATTCTCCATCAATAGTACTTTTTTTTTTTTTCAATGTAGCTTGGATGATCTGATAATGGAGGCTATAACCAAGCTGAAGGAACCTCGTGGATCTAGTCGAAATGCAATTTCCATGTACATTGAGGTATTTTCTTTGATAAACTGGTTAATTGGAATAAATATTATAGATCAATGCGTAACCTTGATTTACATGGATTAGTACTGCTGCATGGTTAATCTGTGTATAGGAGCACTACAAGGCACCAACAAACTTGGAAAGACTGTTAGCTGCAAATTTGAAGGACTTGACAGAAAGAGGAAGGCTCATAAAGGTAATCAATGTCAAATACAGGTAGAGGTTTAGAACAACAGCAGTTAGGCTCTCCATTTAATCTACCAAGTCAAATAATCAAATTATCACATGTTCCTTTGTATAACAATAAAATTCAGATACAAGCAGTGAATAGTAGGCCTGCATCTTGCTAGCTGGCATTGTTTGTTTTCAATCTTGGATTGAGATATATGCTTTTGTTTAACAGGTGAAGCATCATTACAGGATTGCACCGAGTGGAATGTCGTCAATTGATGTAAAGGGTGATCCTTCTCTGTTGCTTCTGGAGGGAAAGCAAACACATCCTCCAATGCCGGAAAAGAATGGAATAAGAATACTGACTAAAGCACAGATTGATGCTGAGCTAGAGAAAATGAGGAACATGAATGCACAAGAGGCTGCTGCAGCTGCCGCACAAGCAGTTGCAGAAGCAGAAGCTGCTATTGCGGAGGCTGAATGGGCTGCAAGGGAAGCAGAGGAAGCAGAAGCAGAGGCAGAAGCGGCCCGGTGTTTTGCTGAAGCAGCAACTAAGGCATTGAACTATCAGACAATTCATGTCTGATAATTCTCGCTACCCCTTTGATTTTGTGATGAAAGGTGCTATGAGAGAAAGAGAAGAAGAATTATGTGGATAGTAGTGTAAATCTGGAAAATTTTGTCTATACAAAAGTCTGAAGTGCAATGTGTAGCATTGATGTCTATAGTTAAGTAAATTGAAGACAGTGAAATGCAAGTAATGTTATATTTGCAATGCACTTCAATACATGTATGATATTAAGGAATGAAATGCTTGATTTGTGAATTGCAGCTTCAATGTTGAATGTAAGTCTCCCCCATTTTAAATCATGCCTCTAATAAATTGTCCCTTTTTGTCATGCCAGGGGTAGGGTATGTAATTCCCTTTTTGTACATTAAGTTCTTATTCATGGCACTACACGGTACACACACACTGACACAAACCATACACGGGAAACCCTTTCTTGTTCTAGTTAACAAGAGACCAGACAACTCAAAGATAATCAAGTTTAACCCTTCAGAATGTGCCTTCCTAAGTCGTACCAATCTCATTGTATACCTCGAATTTCTACCTTGTTTCGGCTTTTCTTAGGTGACAAGGGGAACCCCTAGTCACTATCCAGAGTATGCATATGATAAATTTTATCTTGTGATCCTAGTTAGGAAAGAATCACAAAGAGGTAAACCAACTAATATAAATTATCCATAACTGATCCGCTCACTGACAAAACTTAGGTGGGGTTGCCCCAAGCTTGAGTTTTGATATATCATACATGAACACCAAAATCCATGTATGCATAAGGGAAGTATGAAGTGGAACAGAGCAAGGCAGATAGTTTGCAAAAAAATTGTGTAGACCATTCATTCATAGGCTACTATATTCAATAACTTGGATCAACTCAACATGAAGAGCAGCAATTGTTCAAGTTCAAAAACACCAGACCAGAAAAATGCTTTAGCAATTCATAGACCGTAAAATCCCTAGTCTGAGTATATCAGCTAATGAGCATTGCAGCAATATGAACAATGGGCACAAAAAATTCATCAAAAACAAAAAACTGAAATTCCATTTTAAATGACAGTTGTGTTATTCTACAATGAAAAAACAAAACTTGATTACTCGAGGACTGCAGTAGCACCCACTCCCTTAAGCTTCTCAATGAGGGCATTAGCTTCTTCTTTGCTGAGCCCTTTCTTAACCACCACCGGAACTTTCTCAACCAAATCCTTTGCTTCCTTCAAACCCAAATCTGTAAAAGCCCTAATCTCCTTAATGACCTTGATCTTGGCTGCTGCATCGAACTTCTCCAACTTAAGATCAAACACGGTCTTCTCTGCGGCCTTGGTTTCAGTGGCCGCAGGCCCGGAAGATGAAGAGCCCGATGAATCCAAGCCGGAGATTGCCGGTCCGTACCGGTTGAGGCCCATTTTGTGCCGGAAGAGGATGGCATAGTCGTGCCTTTCCAGCTTGGTGAGGTCCAGAAGCTCGCCGGCGATGCGCTCAAGTTTCTGGGTTCGCGTTTCCGTGGCAGTGCAGAGAGGTCGACACAGTAATGGTGTACGGCTGTGGGAGAGAAGTCTGGCGAGAGATTTGGAGGGAAATCTCGACATTGTGGAAGCCATATTTAGGAGATTAAAACCCTAATCTTTCTTCTATCTGTTCCTACAGCATCTGGAGATGAAAGGTGAAAATGAGCAGTACACTGCTGAGGTTTCAACTAGGGTTCTAAGATACGACTCAGGGTCAATTTCTATTTTTTCTTAATTTACAAATTCGCCCCCTCCCCAGTTATCCTGTTTATATATAGGTGAGAACGCAATCACTTTCAGAAGTGTGGCATGTATATAGATTGAGTTAATTCTATTTTTTTATCCTAAATTTATTTGTGATAGTTTTTTTTAGTACTTTTGTATTAGAACAATTTTACTTGGTCATAAAATTATGGTGACATGATTATTTTTAATCATTCATTAACAAAATTGTAGAAATGTTATTTCTTTTGAAAGTATCGTAGAAATGTTATTAAATATATAAAGATATTTTAATTTTTTTTAATATATACAAAGTAGGTTGAATTGCTATAATTTTTATGTTTATTTTTTGAAAAAATTCATAAGTGAAGATCGAAATACCATTGTATTTAACGATATTTAAACTGTTTTGTTGATAAAGGACAAAAAATAGTCATGTTACAATAATATTAGGACCAAAAGTGAATATTATGATAAAAATGACTAAAAGTAGATTGTCACATATAAATATAGGACAAAAATGAAATTGACTCATATAAATATATGAATAAATGAGTGTTCAAGTGCGTGAAATATGACTATTGTGTCTTAAGATTACAAGTTCTATTTTCGATTCTTATCAATACCTTCTTAGTTGAATCAATTACATAGAATTTTTTTTATATAGTTTAACCATATTTGATATCACCTCATCCTCCATAATAATCTTTACTAAATACATACTATATGTACAAAATAATATTATTACTCCAACTAAGTTAGTCACGATTAGCTATGGGTCATAATGCGCTCTTCATTTAGAGTGCAACTTGATCAGTGAGTCAAAGAATAATATTTTTTGTCAAATGTTTTGGATTATTAATAGACAATGAATAAGAAGCTTTTTTGTCATCTAATTTAGTCATATGACAAAAAAATGTACTTAACACCTTTTTTTTTTTTTTTTTTTTTTTAAGAGAAAGATTAAAATAATATTGTATTACAAGATAGATACATCCCTTTGATTTATGAGAGTCCATTGCCACTATCCAAATGTGAAACTTCTGATGCTGTTGATACTATTTAATCTACAAGAAGCCTATAACTATGTTCAAAGTAAGCTTAAAAGAGTTTCATCTCACTAGTGGCTTATTTGAAAGGGAAAAGAAGTCAGTTTTTTTCTTCATTTCCTTCCAGGACTCCAGTATCTCATGTGCTGAAGGCACCTCTGTTACATGTGAATCTTCTTCATCATCCTCACTTCCAGGTAACTCCACATTTAACTCATCAAATTCATCGAAACAATCATCAGACATTGGATCATCTTCATCGAAATGCTCGAGAATTGTGCTTGGAAAAACACTCTCATCACCATGATCATTACTGTAAGATGAATTCTGAACCGACTCCCACTCACCTTCGTTTTCGCTGTCCTCATCATCCTCTCTGCCAATTGTTCCACTGATACTAAGTTGAGCTTTCTCGGAAGAGTAGAGAGTGGCTGTTTTTGCAGAAGTGATGAACACAGGACTTCCATCATTACTAGGTTTCAAATCACTACCACCCCTTGAACTTGTGTGGCTTGAATCGTAGACTCTACAGAGAGATTGTAGCGCTCTATACAGATTTAATATTGTAGGTTCTGTTCTCGAACCCTGTTTGCATTGTGTTTCCAACAATTCTTGCAAATCAGCACTCATAATCCTGTCTCTGTTATTGTCAAAGAGCTCAACCCACTCTTGTTTGCTGATTTGGAATGGTGCAATAGCCAGCATGTTGATAATGGTGAAAACTCTTTCATAGTCACACTGTGAGGTTGCATTACACAAAATCTCAGTGAAGAAAGATTGATGAGGCACCTCACCAGCTTCTAAAATTGTGTCAAATGCATGATCTAGTAAATGTCCCTGCATCAAGAATGGAAGTAAGGTAACCCTAATTAACAACGCAGAAAAATAGAAAGAAAAGTACCCTTAAATATCATAGGTCTCTGCCAAAGGCCTTGTGGTCAAGCGGCACCCGGTGTACACTCCCATGTGGAAGGGAGTGGGTTCGAGCCTCAGTGGAGGCATCTGTTGACTCTTTTAGTAGGTTCAGAAAGTAACTATGAACGGATACTACATTGTAACAGAGTCAGTAGAACTCAAAAAAAAAAAAAATCATTTTAGGTCTCTTAATAATAAACCAAACATGTATACCATGTTGCTTTTTCTCTTTGTTCAAGGAGCCAAAGCATTCTAGTGAACTTAGTTGTCACTTTAAATTTTTGCTAAGAGATGAAATTTTGGAAAGATTTCTGCTAAAAATAATCTGCAACGCACAACTGCAGTATTTTTTTTTTTTACCTTCCCAGCTTTTGATGCATCCACCAGCAGGTATGCATGTTTCTTTTGATCAAGCTGATATCCAACTAGGGACATCTCCTTGTAGACACTCTCAAAATACTCCCACTGGAGAGCACGAGCAGATGCTTCAAGCATTGAACTGAATGTGTAAATATCTGGGCTAAGGCTAATTTGAGAATCAACATCAACTTTCTTCGTCAACTCATACAATTCCTTGGCTTCAAGAAACATATCATTACGGCCATAAACCTTCAGCATGGCATTTATGATTCCAATGTCAGGTTCACAGTAGTTTTTACTGTGCTCATATATAGAGATACAATTGTCAACGTGTCCACCATCCATAGAAGACAATATCATCCCAGTGAAGGTAACTGCCAAAGGTCTAATCCGGCGGAGGCTTCTCAGCTTTTCAATCTGCAAAAATGTTTCAAAGGAATAGATATAGCTTGTCTTTTGTCTGTCATCATGATCAATCTTTGTTAAAGGGACTGAATTGAACTGTAGATTGTACCATCTAAGTTTCAGTGATACCATGCAAAACAATAGGCCACGTATAACAAACTTTAGAAAAAAACAACTTACCTCTAAGAAGGCACCTTCCAAATTTCCATGATAGCAAAGGCAGCAAGCCAGTTCGTAATACACACAAGCAGTTCCTCCAACAACTCCCCTTTGTTCCATTTCCCTTGCTGCTTGAATGGCTTCATTGACTTTTCCTTCTTCCCAAAAGGTTTTAACGAGAACTACATTCAAGAGAGCAGATGCTGAGCTACCAGAGGACAAAAGACACAGTATTCTGACAGTTTAGAAAACAGTAATACCTTTATAAGTAATAGCTTTCACGGCATTCCCGCTTCTTTTCATTTTCTCAAAGAACTCATGGACAAGGTCATACTTCCCAGATTGCAACATCACCTTTTATCAAGAATTTGCTGTAAGCTTTCAATTGCAAATGCAGCTTGATGATAAATGAAATGCCTTAGATAAAAATGTAACATTCTTTTGGTGGACACAACAATCCGGCAATTTATATCTTCTTTCTAAAAAAAAAATAAAAAATCTTTTATCCTTCTCGTTTTAGAGTGCTTCATATGAATCATAAAAAATAATTTTAAAAAAGGTCCAATTAAAGCGAGACTTTAACAAATATTCCAAAATACTCCTATTTACAACGAGGTTAAGCATTACCTCCATTGCAAGTCCATAGGTTGCTCCAGTGGATTTCAAGTTGTTCTTCCTTAGCTGCTGAAAGACCCAAAATACTCCTCTCCATTGGCGGGATGGAACACAAGCATTTAAAACCTAGCCGACCATTAGGTAGTGAACAGGTCAATCACACCAATAAGTAGATTGTAGAATATATATCAGAAGATATTCTGACACTAGTATGCACTGGTCACCTACAGCATTATATACGACAATATCTGGTAGAAGTACAGGGTCCCAGTTCTTGCGCCGCAGATTTTTTATTTTCTTGGGTTTTTCCTTCATGCAGTCAATGATTTTGATCAACTCTTTCAGAAGACCAGCTTGGCCAAGTGTAACACTCACACTATGGTAGGCAGCCATGTCAGGATATATTTGGGCATCCCCCTAAACACCGAAACCTGTTAGCTTTTACCGTGATACACGCAATCCATATTTAAGAATTAAGAGAACCATAAAGATTATAAAGTTTTGTAATTACTCTCATCAAACTGAACACTTGAAGAGCTTCATGAGGCCTCCTAGATTTTCCCAGAACTGCCAAGAGCTTCGTATAAACAAACCTAATTAAAGAAACATGTTTGATTTAACAAAGATCATTATATTTTATGCTTATTTACGTTTATATATTATATATGTGCAACACGAGCTCCAAGCAACACGTGAACTATAGTCTCGGCTCAGATAGCAAATTGAAACATGTGTTCCATCAAAGTTGAATTGCACTTATATAATATTTACTCAACAATTAGAAGTTCCAAATTCATTTGATTGGCCACTAGATAGAAAAAATGTATATATACCTGCTTTTGAAATGTCTATACTCCTTCATGTTGTAAACCCATTCAACAACAGATAATGCATGTCTCCACTGTCCTCTGTCCCCGAGACCTTCCACTAATCTCAGCATTTGCCGTTCTGTAAACTGCAGTCCAGAATGTTTCATCATCCGAGAAAACTTATAATTCTTCAAACCTATTTCAGTACCACTCAATCTATAACGAAAACGAATTATCACTAATCAGCCGTGGAGAATCAATGCATAATTTATGGAAACACTGAAAACATTACACATACTTGTTAATGAGAAATCGAATTGCCTCAGCTTCGCCTCCTCGGCGCTTTGGCGGGACCCAATTAGACCTCTGATTATCGAACCATCCTTCTTCAATCTCAACGTCGGCATCCAGAAGCCACCGGAACTTATCTCTTTCGCACTCGATAATATCGCCGAGTTCCCTGAGAGGCTCGTCCTTTAACTTGTCTCCAAAATACTGCTTATTTTCACTTGAAAATTCCTGCAATTGAAGCTTCTCAAGTCGCTCCCACGGCCGTCCCATTAGTTTCCCTTCATTTTTTGCGGTTATAGTTCTGTTGAATCTTTTGTACTCGGATTTGACGGCGTGGAAGTGGGAGTCCTCGGCCAGAGTTTGTTTCTGGGCGTCGGTGAGCGGCGGTGGCTCCTTGGCGGCCTTTTTGGCGAGACGGCGGTTGAGTTTCTGGAGCTGTTTTTTGCGGATAGTGTGTATGATTTTGGGCGTTGGAACGACGCCGCTTTGGAGAAGCTTTTGCTTTATCTTTTCGACGTCGGGTTTCTCAACCGGTTTGGGCAAATGCGAAGCTCCCGCCGATACTTCCATGGAGGGAGGGAAACTGGGAGCTGTCGTGTTCCTTTTCTGGACTGCCGTCTTTGGAGCAAGAATTATCTCTCTTTTTGAGCAAACATGATACATTATTACTTTTTTTTTTCTAAGTTGATTTTAAAAATAAATAAATAAATATTTACATATAGACTAATACAAATATTTCTTAGATCCATTCAGTTTCACCAAAATCTGCAGTAGTAATACAAGTTTTCTCATAAATTAAAGAATATTTATGAAATTAATCCAAATTTGATAATTTGAGGTGACAAAATTGTACTCAATTGAGATTTGTGTTTTATTTTACTAAATTAAAAGTGTACTTTTATATCTTGTCCACACTCTATCATATTTAAAATTTGTGCTCTCCCCGCCCCTGTAACACGGGCAGACCTGTAGACATAATTGACATCCATATCTCCAAGATTTGCAAACATAAACTCACAAACTTTAGTTACTTGCAAACAGAAACTCACAAACTTCAGTGACTTTCTCCCACACTCTCTGCCCTCGTCCCCATCTCCGCACAAACTTTAGTGACTTGCAAACAGAAACTCACAAACTTCAGTGACTTTCTCCCACACTCTCTGCCCTCGTCCCCATCTTCGCCGGGAAACTCACAAACTTCACTTCGTCGGGAAACTCACAAACTTCAGTGACTTTCTCCCACACTCTCTCCCACACTCTCTGCCCTCGTCCCCATCTCCGTCGGGAAATCGGAAATCCTCCCATCTCCATCTCCATCCCCATAGGGATTATCGGGAATCGAAAATCCTCCCATCTCCATCTCCATCCCCATAGGGATTATCGGGAGGCCGAGAATTCCCAACAGCGTTTATAACTTATAATAGAATATTACAATTTTTAAAAATATTTAAATAAATAACTCATATATATTCATCTTCAAATTAAAGTACTATTAAATACAAAGTATTTTACAACTAAACATTTATCTAAAGATGTATTTCATAAGTATGACGTACCATGAAAAAACTGCTTCTAAAATTATATACTCCGTATATATTATATACAAAGTAATACATATATGTGTGTGTTGTGTGGCTATAATCCATAAATAAATAAATAAATAAATAAATATATATATATATATATATATATAAATAAATAAATAAATAAATATATATATATATATATATATATATACTCGAAGGCTACTCTCCGCCTCCCAGACAGATCCTCCCATCCCCATCCCGTTTTGGGCGGGGAGTCAGGTTCCCCGCCGGCTAGTTCGGGAACAACTCGCGAGTAAATTAGGATAACAATGCGCATACTCACCAAGGATCGATCCCTTAACCAAAAATNATCCTCCCATCCCCATCCCGTTTTGGGCGGGGAGTCAGGTTCCCCGCCGGCTAGTTCGGGAACAACTCGCGAGTAAATTAGGATAACAATGCGCATACTCACCAAGGATCGATCCCTTAACCAAAAATGAGTATCTTCCACTCAATCACACACCCTCCAAGTTTTCCTGATGACATTTTTATTTCTCATAATTCCTTCCAATTGAAGTTAACTGTTAAACTTCAACAATGATAGCATATTTGTTGAACTTCAACAATGAAGGATTAAGAACTCTGAAGGAAATAAGGAATGGTAGTAAAACAGAACATTCTTTCATTTCGAAAACTAGTGTTCAAAACAGGTAGAAAACTAGAAATACACACTCATAAACAGAAAAATAGTTAACTCTCTGAATTAACGAAATAATAATTTAATATACATTGCGACATAACTGGGAAGAAACCAGAGCACAACAACCAGCCCATCTCTCAGGAATGTAAGGTGCAATTAGAAGTGCTTCAAACTCATCTTCAACTCTTGGACTTGGAGTGTTTAACGAGCCAATCGATAACAGAGTCGATATTGGTAGAGTTTTTGCAAGAGATCATGAAGCAGCAAACCTCTCGGTCAGTTATTGATTTCAGTCCCCTGCAGAATCCACAAAGAGACACAGCTTGAACAATGGTGAAATCTCGAGTTCAATATAGAAACGAAAACAAGCAATGAAGAGGAAAATGGTGAAATCTCGAATGACTTACATCTGATCAGTCAAAGCTTGCTTGGATAAGGCTCCGGGTTTGTCAATCTTGTTGCCCAATACGAGCAATGGGATTCCGCTCAATGATGGCTTGCTCAGAAGGTCATGGAGTTCGCTCTTTGAAATGCTGAAGTTATCACCGTCAGCAGCGTCCACAACATAACTGTCGCAAAAAACTAGGTTAGATCCATTTGCATTATCTCGTCCTCGTTTAAGTGATCATATATGATAAATCCTTATAAAAAAAGATGGAACCGAACTCAAGGAGCTCAACCAGACCAAACATTATCTAGTTATTATCATTGTTTAGATACACTGGTGAGTGAATTCTCTTCTAACGTAATGCTATGAAGTAATGCAACCTACCCATACATAATACTAATAACGACGATGATGATAACAAGTTAACAACAACAAAACCGGGAAAGAGAAAGAGAAACGTACACTATAGCAGAAACTGCACGACAGTATCTCTCCCACATACTACGGAATCTTGGTTGACCTCCAAGATCCCACAACTTTATGGTGACATTGCCTTTAGTCACCTTCCGCATATTAAATCCCACCTGATAACACACAATAACTCTTTTCATTATAAAAAAATCGAAAAGTAACCAGCCAAGATTTGAAAGTGGAAAAGGTTGATTGAATCTAAATGTTCCCATCAAATGAACTTACCGTTGGTATCATGTCTTCGCTATATCCACCAGTCTAAGAACGAAAACAAGTGAGAAACCATTTATAAATCATTAGATCCAACAAAATTGTATGGCAGAAATATATAAATGAAAACTAGAGAGACCCTAGGCTTTATCTCCAATTATATATACTTACAGCGATAACATTTACAAGAGAAGTTTTTCCAGCATTCTGCAGCCCTATCAAAGAAAGCTCCATTTCCTGCTTGAAAAAGAGGCTGAAATAACAGTTGAAACTTGTAAGCACATGTAATTCATGAAATCATCAGTCTGAGATAGAAACAGCACTTTACTACAGTATTTGAACAAGAAGAAGAATAGAAGAAAGATGCATTTAAAATTCAGTATGTCATATGACACAAGTTAACACTAATGCTAGAATCAGTTCCATGATTCGTTACCACAGAGCTCACTTTTGCTCAAGGCCAAACTACTTTGTAAATTCTAGAACAAAGGTATGATATCGTTTAGCCAGAATCCGAAATTCAACTTTCCCTTTGCCTAACATTTAAGGTTTGTAGAAAAAAATTATAAAACAACACTCAGAGGAAAGTTCTAATTTACCACAATCCAGAGAAGAAAACTTTAGTTTGCCATAAAAGAAGATGCTGGATTGCAATTGAGAGATTACTGAGCTAAAACGCATTCAAAGTGCATGCAGGAACATCAAAATTGCACATTTTTTCAAGTTAATTAATGTCATCAAGCCATTAAGGGAATCTACAGAAGATAAAAGATCAAAAAGAAAAATCTTCTGGTTGTAAACACCAACACGAATATTCAGCACACCCTTCCTGGAGTCCAGACTAATAAAAGATTCATCCTTTAAACATATGCACAAAGCCAATACAGTTTTTAAGCAAAAATCTTAAACACAACACTCCTCTCAATACATTTTCCTGTCCCCCCTCCCCTTCTTAGAGGTGTGTCCATGGTGGCCAGGCCACTAAATTGAATATGAAATACAGCAAATTCGCCAATTGTGACAAAAACAAAAAATTCACAAGAATAGTATCAGCATATCAGTCATTCACCCAGTAAGCACATATCAATGATTCACACCACCAAATTCATATTCCAGACAGCAGATAACAAACTAAACTGATCAAAATCTTGTAAAATTAACTTTGATAGAATAAGAGAAAGCAAATAAACCTCATTGGAACAACACAAATTCACACCAGAATTTTAAAACAAACAATTAAAAATTAAAAAAACATAAAGCAGAAAACGGATCCTAAAACCAGGGGCCAAAACAAAAACTCCTTAAAACAACAACAAATACGAAGAATACAAAACAAACCATACTCAAAGGATTCACGGCATGAAAACAGTATAACATATTCGAAAGAAAATTGGAAAACAAAAGCATTCCCATCAAAATTCAAAATCTTCCAACCGTGGATAACATTTATAGAGAGAGAGAGAGAGATGGGATAGGTTCACCTTCTTAGCCAATTCAGAAAAGCTTCCCAGAGACCCATGGCTGACACGGACGCGAGGAATCGGAAACGCGAAGAGAGAGAGAGAGAGAGATCTGCAAAAATCCGAGTTTGAAAAGCAGAGAGATCTCTCTGAGAGAGACACTCCCTTTCTGATCCTAAACTCCGAATCGAAACTCCGCTAATGATTATCGTACGTAAAAATCAGCATATGCTGTGTGCCAAAAAATAGCAAATATATCATTCATCGCGGTTTGTATCCCAATCAAAGAAGGATTCTAATGGCAGGTGAAAAACTAAAATAAAATTGCGAACTGACCCCGTAAAAGTTTGTTATTTATGGAATAACCCCTTCTTGATAGGCTGGCAGCTAGATTTTGCTGTCGTATTAGTAACGTGGACCAATAATCGAGTGTTGTTTTGCTGTATTAGACGCGCACTCGCCAAGAATGGCGCGTGTATTACACCCTAGTCTTGATTTGAATTTTAATTGGTGGCTGGCGCAGGATCTGTAATGATTTGGACGGTGGCGATATGTCGTCGTGGCGAAGGCAAATAGGTCTAGTTCTAGGTTTTTTTTTTTTTTTTTTTGGAAAAGGTTTAGTTCTAGTTCTTGACGATGTATTAAAGATAATTTTGGATCGAGTTAACTCCTAACCTTATGAATTTTTTTCAAAGTTTCAAACATCAAAAAGATATTACAAATTATATGGCATAATAATAGATATAAATATAAATTTAGAAATAGTTATATTTATTACCGCTTTTTAAAATCACAAATCTCTTGACAATTTGCATCTATCACAATTTTGGTGGCATTCCATATGTTAGATTGTGAAACCTCACCTAAAGCAATAGAATAATGATTGTCAAATATGAACACTACGAAACACATAATATGTCAAAAATAGTACTTAGGTGAGAAAAAAAATATATGAATTGCTTTAAAATAGCAACTTACCGTTGTACATTTTTGCACGACAAAGTTGAATGAGTAGAACAACCGGATTAGTGTTGTCATAATTGACATGTTGTAATAGTTGATCAACATATTGCTCCCAAAATATGCAAGATAAACGTCTCTCTCTGGAAAGGGAAATAACATATTGATAAGTCTTAAACACATTAGGAAAACACAATTTTTAATGGAATACATATGAAAAATTCATCAACTTGACCCTTTTTTATGGTTGCATGTATACGCGTACCCTAAATTACCAAAAAAATGTAAGAATTTGATATAGGGATGCACTCCCATGCGAATTGCCGCCCAGGTACAGCCGTCCACTTGTCCAGATCAACGAATCAGATGCAATTTAAAAAAATGACGCGGTGGCATTTTCGTAAATAACTGGAACTTTGGTGCACCTAGTTTCACTTACAAGTGCACCTATTTTCACTTACAAGTGCAAGTAATTTACCTTATTAATATTCATGCACCTATTTTCGCAAATACTTTGACTTACAAATGCAAGTAATTTACCTTATTAATATTCATGCACCTGGGTGCAACCGAGGTGCACCTAGTTATAACATAGGTTGCACCTAGTTATAACATTAGGTGCACCTAGTTATAACATTAGGCACCTAGTTATAACATTAGGTGCACCTAGTTATAACATTAGGTGCCTAGTTATAACATTAGGTGCACCTAGTTATAACATTAGGTGTACTTAGTATTGATGCTCACTGTACAATTCGATCACTTGCACCTGTACTACATTTTACTTGCATCTGCAATACATTTTACTTGCACTTGTGCAAGTAATTTACTTTGTTAACGTTCACGCACCTTGTTGCAACCTATGTGCACCTAGTTATAGCATTAGGTGCACCTAGTTATAACATTAGGTGCACTTAGTATTGATGCTCATTGTACAATTTACTTACACTTGTAATACATTTTACTTGCACGTGTGCACCTATTTTCACTTGCAGGTGCAAGTAATTTACTTTGTTAACATTTATGCACCTAGTTATAACATGACGTGCACCTAGTTATAACGTTAGGTGCAACTACATTTCGGACACGTGGCGCGCTGTGATTCGTCTGCATTTCTCTCCTGGGCGGTCATTACGCATTTGAACGCGATCACACACACACACACACACACACACACACACACACACACACACACACNCACACACACACACACACACACACACACACACACACACACACACACACACACACACACACACACGTGAATATGCTAATATATAACTAACATATTAGCATTGCATGTGAATTATAAAACTAATATAAATAAAATATATATATTGGGAACATGGTTGCAGTAGGTGCTAGGCGCTAGTCGGGCGTTAGATTAGCGCCTAGCGCCTAAGCGCCTAAGCGGTCTAGGCGGCGCCTAGGCGATACCTAGGCGGCAACCTATAAAAATAATAAATTAATTCATTTGTATAGGTGTATGTCATATATTATATTATATATATTATATATATATCTCTCACTTCTCTTACTTATATAAATAAATAAATTTAACTATATATAAATATAATAATAAAATTAACAAGGCCGACTCGCTCGAGTTAACTCGGCTAACTCTGCCAAGCTGGACGAGTTAACTCGGCCAAATTCGGCCCATTCGGCCGAGTTAGGCGCTAGGCGGCCTCCTAGGCGGCCGGCCACCTAGGCGAACGCCTAGGGAGCAATTCGCCTCGGTCTAGTAGCGCTTAGCGCCTAGTCAGGGGATTTTTACAACAGTGATTGGGAATGAATATATCAGTGTTGCAAAAATCGCACCTAGGTGGCCAGCGGCCGCGGCGAGGAAGGCCGGAATTGGCCTCCTTCGCGGTCGCCTTGGCTACCGCGTCTTAACCCCCCCCCCCCTTTTTTTTACCAAAAAGAAGAAAACAACGACGAGAGAGATGAAGGCAGCGTCTTCCATAGTCGTCGGATGATCGAGAGGCGACGGATTTCAGATCCGAAGGCACAGAGGTGATGGACGATAGAGAGGCGATGGATGACGATGGTCGCCAGTTTGGACTCAGATTGGCAGTCGACGATGGATGAAAATGGTTGGATGCGATGGAGGCGATGGCTGGATGCGATGGAGGAAGCAGATTGGTGATGGAGGAAGCAAATTGGCAATGGACTGATGGAGGAAGCAGATCTGGTTTCTACTTTCTAGTGAAGCAAATCTGGCTTATAGCCTTAATAATGGTAATTACCATAAACAAAAAATTAAATTAAATTAAATTAAATCGGGTGCCTAGGCGCTGATTTTTCGACGCCTAACGAGTTTTTCAACATTGGAATATATTATGAAATAATACATATCTATATACTAAAAGATTAAAAGTCACGTATATCTCATAATCATGAAACACATACTCCAAAGAATGAGAATTAATATATATATATATATATATATATATATATATATATAACAAATAGGCAAGCCGTAATTCCGTAATCGAATTGCTTTTTATTCTTTATTTAAATGAAAATAAAGTATGGAAGGTACTAATATTCTATATACTAAAATTAAGTTGATTCTTATATATATAAATATATAAGTTGTATTCCGTAGATGGAAATACAATATGAAATTAAAGGTACTAATATTATATATACTAAAATTAAGTTGAATATATTATATAATAAAATAAATTTATGTTATATAATACGGAGTTACGACTTGTGTATTCAATTGAATTGCAACTTTCACGGGGCTTTTGGTTAGAGAGAATGAATTAGGTGGCAAAAGAATTGCAATTTTATGGGAAAAGAATGATGCGGGAATAAAGTGGGAGTTTAAATTACAGTGTTTGGTTTGTAGGAATAAAATTATTGGGAATTTCAATTCCAATGTTTGGTATACATGAGAAATGAGAGAGAATAAGTAGTATAAAGTCCAAAATGACATTTGTTGTTGTTGTTATTATTATTATTTTGAAAATATTATTATTATTATTATTATTATTATTATTATTATTATTTATAATTGACAAATTAATTCACAATTTGTTCGAGTTGTTGCATATAAAGAATGCAAATTTTGAAGAATTCTGCATATAAAGAATTCAAAGGAATATACACGAAAGTTGTTGTATATAAATAACGCATATAAAGAATGTAAAAAATTTGAATAGTTACTGCATATAAAGATTGAAATTAAATGAGCATACACAAAGGGAAGTCGAAGCTAAGAATAATACACACTATGACACTATAATTTATAAGGGAAGGTCATGTATCAATTTTAGATTTAAAAGGGAGGGGTAATTTTGTCTCAAGACTATATTTCTTTTTCCTTCCTAGATTCCATGAAATTAAAATCCGGAGAGGGGGAGGGGGGCATGAGATTCTAATTCCATGAAAATGAGAGAATTGCAATTCCGTGGAATTGCAATTCACTCCAACCAAACAAAGTAATTTTGTTGCATTTAGAATTAGGTTAAGTAGGAATAGAATTGTAATTCCCTCCAACCAAACATCCTATCAAGTGAATTGCAATATGGAAGGTAACGCATGTCGTAATTCGGTAATATGATTTAGTTTTGTTTAAATAGAAATAAAATATTAAAGGTACTAATATGATTTAGTTTTGTTAAGTATTGTAATATTATGTTGACTGATTTCAAATTCCAAATTAAATTTTTTGTCTAGAATGGGCGGGAAAATGACACTTCTATTTTGATATATATATAAGTTTCAAAGCTTTCTATTACGTCTTTATAAGCTTTAAAGATTTCCATGAAATTTTTTCTGGAAATAAGATCTTTTAGAGCAAATACCAATTTTGATCCCACGACTATTACCAAAATGACAATTTTAATTTGGTCCACATGTTTAATTTCTACCAACTTTGGTCCCACGACTATTCTTTTAGTACCAATTTTCATCCATGACTATTATTTTAGTGCTAAAAGTCATCGCGATGGTCACACATCCGTTTAAAACGTACAAAAATGTAAAATTGTTAAGGGTATTTTCGTCAGTTTCAACTTAATATCTCAATTTGAGCATGAATAAATGGATTTAAGTCCTAAGATCGATCAAAATTCGCAGTAAGTATAACTATATTAGGGATAAAATCACCTGGAAGTAATGGAATAAGCACTTGAGTGTTTGTTGGTTGACCGTAGAGCGTTGATATTCTCTGGACAAATAACAACGCATCAACTAGAGACTTAAAGAGCTTTTCCTTGTCCTGGGGATAGGTCGAAGGCAGAGACAAAAAACAGACTCCATTAGACTATTACTAAACAATAAGGAGAAATATGAGAAATAGCATAAAAGAATAGAAAATTTCAATAGTAGAATTATTCTTTGCTTTTGAGAGTATTTATAATGCAATTTTAATAGTCAAATAACAGTCTGTATTTTATTCAAAATTATGAATTACCGATTCTTTGTCCCCCATTTTTCACAATCTTCCTTATATTTATATCCATTACATTAATTAGTAATTTTTCTGAACACTATAACTGCTTGAATTCCGAATTCTTATTATTGTTGTTGTTGTTGTTGTTGTTGTTGTTGTTGTTGTTATTATTATTATTATACAATATTATGCAAACCTTAACGGGGCATTTGGTTAGAGGGAATGAATTAGGTGGGAAAAGAATTGAAATTCCATGAGAAAAGAATAATGTGGGAATAAAGTGGGAGTTTAAATTCCAGTGTTCGGTTTGCATGAATAAAATTATTGGGAATTTCAATTCCAATGTTTGATATACATGGAAATTGAGAGGGAATAAGTAATATAAAATCCAAAATGATTGTTGTTGTTGTTGTTATTATTATTATTATTATTATTATTATTATTATTATGGAATAAGGTTCAAATTGGCCATTGAACGAAACGTGAAAGTGCAATTTGGTCACTCAACACTCCAAATGTATGTAATTTCACCTGATAACAGGTTAACATCTCATCTAGCAGGTTGCATGTTGACGTGGACGATGAGTTGGCATTTTTTTTTTAAATTTCCTTTTCATTTCTTTTTATTTTTGAAAACCCTTTTCTAGCATAAAATCTGATGCAATATATATTCAATTTTTTTAAAGATTTATATATTCAATTTATAATTTTATATAATAATTAAGATGCTAATAAATAGAACGAAACAGGGTCCCCTTGGTAGTGCACTACTTTGGAGCTAAATTAAGCAAAAGGTGGACCAAACACTACTTTGGTGCTAAAACCTCTCTTCACTGTGCACTTCCTATCATTATAATTTGCAAAAATCTATTGCAATACCTAGTTCTTTTGTATTAACATATCCACCCTTCAAATATTTTTTAGCGAATCAAACGGGATGTAAGAAATTGAAACTGCAAATTGATGAAGCTACAAACTGATAAACTTCAATTTGATGAAACCCCGAAGCAACAATGAACCAAATAGGATTTCAAGCGTGATTTGAGAATTTCACACTTGATTTGGGGATTTCTAATTGAAGCCTTTTTTTTTTTTTTTTTTTTGAAAGAATGATTGAAGCTTAGTTTGCCTAATTTGCTTAGTATATGGTGGAAGAAAGAGTGAAGAAAGAAATGAAAGGACCAAGTGCGTACTACAACAGATTTTATGCAAGAAAAGGGTTTAAGAAGAAGAAGAAGAAATGAAAATGAATTTTTTTTTAATGGCAAGTCATTATCCAAAGTCATATTCCATGTAAACATGCAACCTGCTAATAATGAAAATGATTTTTTTTTTAAATGGCAAGTCATTATCCAAAGTCATATTCCATGTCAACATGAAACCTGCTAGATTAGGTGTTAACCTGCTATCAGGTGGAATTGCATACATTTGGAGTGTTGAGTGACTTAATTGCATTTTTTTCGTTCAATGGCCAAATTGCTCTTTCACGTTTCGTTCCGTGACCAATTCGACCCTTATTCCTATTATTATTTATAATTGACTAATTAATTCACACATTGTTAGAGTTGTTGCATATAAATAATACAAATTTTGAAGAGTTATGCATATAAAGAATTCAAAGGAACATACATGAAAGTTGCTATATATAAATAATGCATATAAAGAATGCAAATTATGAATAGTTGTTGCATATAAAGATTTAAATGAACATATACAAAGGGAAGTCAAAGAATTATACACGCTATGATTTAGAAGGAAATGTCAGGCATCAATTTTAGGTTAAAAAAGGGATGATAGTTTTGTCTCAAGATTATCTTTTTTTTCTTCCTAAAATCCATGGAATTAAAATTATAGCCGGGGGGGNGGGGGGGGGGGGGGGGGGGGGAGGCATGAGATTCTAATTCCATGAAAATAAGGGAATTGCAATTCAAAACCAAGGAATTTAGTTGCATTCGGAATTAGGTGAGAATTAAGTGGCAATGAAATTGTAATTCCTTCTAACCAAATGCCCTGTAATAGTATAGGAGTGTTTTGGAAGTGAAGTTAAAATTGAGGATTTTATTTTTATTAATAGTATAGATGACGTTGCATATAAGTATATGTACTGTATTATTACGATTAGTAATTTTAATCTATAATTGTATTACGAATAGGAAAATAGGAAAGAATATATTGTATTAGAAATTGTATTACAATATTTCAATGTACAATTGTAGTACGTATAGGGATTGTTTTTTGAAATAGGGATTGTATTACCATATTTTACAATATTCGGGAAGTTAAAATGGACGATTTTGTTTTTATTAATAATCTACTATACTAATAAGAGCCAAAGAAAGTTAGGCCTAAAATAGGTAGAAAAAATGGCGGTCAAATTATTTAATCAAATAGATGGTTCAGATTAATTATTTAATCAAAAAGATGGTTAAGATAATTCAGATTAATATTATTAATAGAGATTACCTAATTTAACCTTACTTTTATGATTAACCGTTAAGTTTTCCGTTAAATATTCTCTCATCCGTTAATATTCCGTTAACTTTTAACTTACCCATTAATTTCTATAAGAAAGATCTTAGATTCGAACCTCATCTCAATCAAATTTGACATAATTAAGTTTCTCACTCTATTTTACTCTTATTAAATTAAATAAATTAATAGCTACAACAAAAAAATGATACATATTTATTTCTTTAATTTAGAATTATGTGTCTACAATACCTTTATTTGAAAAAATTATGCATTATCAAAAAATTAAATTAAATAAGAGAAATAATTTCATTAGTTATATTGTCTTTATTTTCTCTCATGCAAAGATTCTTTACATTCAAATTTATCAATTGATATTCATTACATTGTCCATTATCTTATTTTTACAATATCTTGTAATTAAATGTCAAAGTTATAGTACAAAATAATGTTATATATTTGTTTACCAAGTATTTTATTAATACTATGAATTTTTTTTTAAAAATAATTTGAAGCTAATTATATTAACTACTTGAGAATTGGTTGACAAAGAGAGTACTCAAATAATAACCCAACAAATTGAAGCGGAATCACTCTAATTTTCTCTTATTGAATTAAATAAATTAGTAGTTACACAAAAAAATGATACATATGTATTTCTTTAATACCATGAAAAAAATAAAAAAGAATAGTTTGAAACCAATCATATTAACTACTTGGGTGATTTGTTGACAATGAAAGTACTCAAATAACCCATTACCCAGCAAATTGAAGCGAGAAACTACCTTTTAATATCTTTGAAATACATAATATTTTAAATTTTTAAATTTTTATTAATTAATTTAATCTTTTTTCTTAAACTAGAGATTTCTTTATCCATAATAACTCATTCAACAATAATGGTTGAACCAAATGAACCCCAAGCAGAACATCTAAAGGAAAGTCCATAGCTCCTATATCATAATCTCATTGCATGATGTTGTCATCTATGCTACTAACAATATCCGAATTGCAAATAACACACTACCAACAAAAAGGAAGAGAACAAATAGTAAAGATGAAGACAATGACAATGTTACTCAAAAGAGAATTATTAAGAACACTTAGAAAAATTCAAATTAAAAGTAGTATTTATTTAGACTATCATTTTTAGGCCAAATATTTAGACTATCTATTTTACAAGGTTGCAAACATTTATTTTAGTAATAATTATAATGAATTTTCTATATTATCTTGGATTCATATACTTTGAGTTAGATATTTAAATAAAATAATTTGACATTCAATTACCCATGTATAAAATTCTCCTATATAATCTTGCATTGATATACTTTCAAATATTTATTTAAATATAAACATTGGGCATTAACCCATTCGCGCAATGCGCGTATAAAACTAGTATAAATATAAATTACGCTGCAGGAAAATATATATACTGTATTATTACCATTATTAATTTTGATATAGAATTGTATTATGAATAGGAAATTAGGAAAGAATATATGGTATTAGAATTGTATTACCATATTTTAATGTACAATTGTAGTACGAATAAGATTGTATTACCATATGTTACAACATTATGCAAGCTTAATAGTATAGAAGTGTTTTGGGCGGGGAGTCAAAATGAAGGATTTTTTTTTAAAATCTATCTACACTTATAATAAGAGCCAATAATGTTAGACCCTTAACTGGAACTAAAAAAATGTTGGTGTAATAGTCTGCTATAACATATTGTACTTTGAGTTCTTCTAATTGTGCAACCTCCAATTAAATTCCTAATATATCCTAATCTTTTATAATTTTACCAAATTTTTCCGTTAAATATAACGGAAGTTTAACATTAAATTCTTTAGGCAATTTGTTTCTTTATTGCAGTTTTCAAACAAATTGGCAATATTCTATAATACAATTTTGTATAGATTCCTAACTTATTATTAGAATATTGAAGTCTTAATAAGATTCTATAATACAATTTTGTATAGATTTCTAACTAAACTATTATTCTACCCAAAACAACAGTATATAAACCCCTCCCCTTCTCACTGCTATTCACCCAAAACTAAGCCTAACATATTCTACAACACACCATCTACTTGACATTCTATAGGTATGATTGTCAAAATATTATCATGCTAATTCTATTATTTGTAATTGTACTCATAATGATTACAGTTTTTTTTTAAAAAAAAAATCAATGATGGTATACTCATTAATTAGTATAACTTCAATATCGTTATGTAAATATATCTATTGTATAATCTGTTCATTTATACTTGTATTCTTGTATGTAATGTTGTGGTTCTCATTATATTCCTTTATAATCTACACATTTTAGTTACTCCTAACTCCCTAATCTATGGTTTTTGAATTTATGTTGTGGTTTCCGTTATATTATTTCATAACATCCTTTATGAACATATTTTCCATGACACAAGGATATTAGTAATGACAAATGCAATAAAGTTAATTGATATTGACACACAAACTGTGGGCTGAACAATTTAGCTATTTACAATTTCGTTATGTTTTATTAAAATATATAAGCATCGAGACTATTTCTTTGATTTTTATTAATTTAGCATTTTTTTCTCATTATTATATGACTACTTTAACCAATTAAGGAACACTAATTTAAAAATACGCATTGGGCATTGGTTTAATCGCGCAACGCGCGTGTGATAACTAGTTAATAGTATAAATATAAATTACGTTGCAGTGAAATATATGTACTGTATTATTACGATTATTAATTTTAATCTAGAATTGTATTACGAATAAGAAAGTATGAAAGAATATATTGTATTAGGAATTGTATTACCGTATTTTAATTACAATTGTCAGTACAAATAGGAATTGTATTATTATATACTTTACAATATTACACAAACCTTAATAATATAGGAGTATTTTGGGTGGGAGGTTAAAATTGAGGGTTTTGTTTTTATTAATAATATAGATAGATAGATGTATCAAGACCTATTTATGTCTAGATTATTGCCATCAAGATATATTTGAAAATATACAAATATATTATCATCCAAATTCAAAACAATCCTCTTCCAAATGAAATTTTCTGTTTTTACAGTTAGATAGTTGTTTTTTTTTTTTTTTTTTAAAGGTGGGGTGCGCCGGGCCGAGGCAGTAGTGCAACGCCAAGGCGACGCTCGAAAGCCCAGGTAGCAAGCTACCTTAATGGGCTTTCCCCCTAAAAAAATTGAGTTAATATCGTGTGGACCATTGGCCCACGTATCAGATATTAAACTGATAAGAACAGATACTACACTTGATCTTAGCCAAAAGGCCGAGAAAGGTATATAGTTGTTTTTTTTTAATAGCATAAACATTGCTCGACCAATGACATTTATATTCGAGAATCATTTTTCTAACTATTCAACCAAACGTCATCAATTCGTAACTTTTGATGCATTAATTGAAACAAACTCATAGAAACTTTTTTGCATATATTGTTATGGTCAAAAAGCAATGTTAAGGAGTTGATAAATTGAAGGATTTATAATGGCAATTGTTGACTTGTTAGATTCCCATTAAAATAATATAAAAACCCTAGAAAAAAGTTTGATATTATAATAGGGAAAGCAATGTGTCATAAAAGAAAAACTAACAAATTTTTGGGTGTAATTTGTTTGAAAGTTTATATATATCACCTTTAGACTCAATTAACTCAACCTCACTCATAAGTTTCCTCCATCAATAAGGTTGTTTCCCTATTAAGTAAGTTTGACGCATGAGTTTTTATTTATTTAGAGACTTATGTCATCTCATCTACATCTTAATGGGTGATGGAATTAATTAACACGGGAGTCCAAATTAACTTAGTCCGATTGATTAAATGGATAAAAGAATGTAAAGACAATGTATAATGCTCAAAAAAGACAAAGTGGTCATACCAATGACTTAAGGAGAATACAAAAAATGTAATGATAAGACAAGTTGTGTCATAAATGAGAACAAAGAGTTTGCTTTTATACTTGGCATTTCCTTGTAACTATCCTGAGCAAATTGGGTGCCTCCTACTCGAGCGAACGGTTATGGTCCCTCTTGACCATGTCTTCAACTGCCTCACTCGAGTCCACGGAGGGCAACCTTGCTGACCTAACCTCGTGGTCAGCCTTAGGGCCCTCGGGGTCAGTCTAGCCCGAGTCGAGTTCGACTTGGTGATCGCTGTCAAAAATAGTAATAAAGTATTAATGGTTAAGAGTTGTCAATCTGCAGGGGTTAACGCTATGGCACGTATTTGTGTAACTATCAAACTTCTAGACACTAAAGTCTTGAACCCATAAGAATCCAAGCACAATCACAAATATGGATAAACATATATTAACACTAATAAAAACACTTAGAAAAATATGAAATAAATGCAATAAGGAAAAGATAGGGTTCATGTTAGGGAACATCACCTTCTAGATGCTACAATAGCCTATGGATTAAAGGGAATCAAACTCAACCTTGGGTTCCAAGATTGTCAACACCAACTCGATGTACTAACACGCTACTCTCGTGATCCAATGTTAGGCCGAATCGAAATACGTGGGTTTTACCACTCTCATGATGCTACATTGTTACCAATCCCCCTCATTAGGCTCGAGCAATCTTGACCTTTAATATTCCCTACTGATGATGTAAAAGTGGTGATAGTGAAAAGAGGGTGAAAATGTCATTCCGCTAAGGATTGGGGCTATAGCACGTACTTGTATGAATTGCTAGACACTAATATTTTGGAATTCATAAGGATCCAAGGAAATTATGACTGAGTATGGAAAGTAAACTAATATTTTTGAGTTTTTAATATAAAGGAATGCAAATTAAATATAGATTAGCTATATGATAAAAGAATGGATCCAGATTAGGGGTATTGCTTTCTTGATGCTCTAACAATCTCATAATTAGGGGAAAACAATTCACCAAGGGAATTATATGGCAATGCACTTAAGAATTCAAGTCTAAGCTAGGATAGTAATCAATAAACAAAAATTAGAGTAGGATTGCCCCACTTTTGTGATGTATCAATCCTAATCCTTGAAACACAAAAGCATTATAAGCCCCAACTCACCCCTATTTTCATAGAAGGAAAATTAGGTTTGAAATTGGTTAGACTTGAGTCTTTTATCCAATTTTCATTGAGATAAAAGCCTCTCCAAAACAAGCTAACAATTGATGCGCATCAATCACTAACAAGAAGAATTAATAATCCAATTCAAACATAAGAACCCTAAGGGAATAATTTATCCCCTTTATGCAATAATCACAAACCTGGCATCAAGAATAGCAATAGAATCCTAATCCAAACCCAAAAGCTAACTACCCACGCATCATAATGGTAAACCACACAAAGCTAAAGTAAATCACCATCAACATTGCAAGAAAACTAAGAAGAAAGTAAATAAGGAATAAATGAAACTTTACTATTGAAGAAGAAGAAATCTTGGAAGAAAACCAATCCAATCCGCAATCTAATCTTGAATTTAAAGTAATCTATGTAAAACTATGCTAATCTATGTTAGGGAAATCTAAACAGAAGAGGAAAAACAAACTAAAACTTGCTAGGGTTCGGAATCCCCCAAATTGTAGAAAAAACGCTACTTAAATGACAAATAGCGCAGGCTTCACAGCCTACCTCACGATCGTGTACTAGGCCGTGAGGTGGTCGCAGCCTGGCGGTCCTTTAATGAGGCTTCACGGCCACTCACACGGCTGTGTGGGTGGCCGTGTGACTCATTCTTTGTTTGTTTCTTGCCCGGTTCGTGTTCCGCTGCTCCTATCTTCCTTAAGTGGGTTCCTTAGCTTCCAAAATTGATCCAATAAGCTCCAAAATACTTCATTTGCTACTCGTTGTGGATAATTACACCTTTGAACAACATAACACACAAACGAGTCTCAATTCCCACTAGGATATAGACATATGCACCAAAAACAACTAAAATAAGGAGTAAATAATGGTTCAGAAATAGAGATATCACCTACTCTCGTAGGTGAACTTAAAGGTCGTGAGATTAAGTCTAGAGAGAATTTGGCGATTGAGAGACGAGACTAGGGGTATGCTAAGTCGTGGACTCCTTGCTACAGTTGTCAAATCTCATACTAGAAATGCATTGACAAAGTGTGCGCAAACTCATCAATAAAAGAACACAAAAACATCTCACAAAAATAAGAACCCTAGATTGGATTTTACCCCTCTTATGCAATAATAACAGAGAATAGCATCAAGATAGGCAATACAACCCTAATTTAAGTCCTTAAACAAACTACTCACACATATTAAACATAAACATTGCAAAAACACAAATAATAAACATAAATATTGCAAAAGAAATAGATAAAGGAAAGAATAACTTCTCTATTAACAATGGAAGATAGGATATTGAAATCCAAGCATGAATCATTCAATAAAAGCTTCAAATATGTAAAGAAATCTAAACCTAAGCCTATTCTACCATGGAATGATGACAGGAAACAATCTCAGCCGCTTAGGGTTGAGTTGGGATCCAAAATCGAGTAGAAAGGGGAAAATGAGCTTAAATAGCTAAACATGGGGTGGCGCGCATAGGTGACGTATGCCCGTGTAGGCGTCCGTCAGTGCAACAATCTCAGATCTAGGGACTCTACAGCGCAACTTCAAGTTCTAGGCCGATTTTGACCCTTTAACTTTATAATTTGGCTTGATGGTTTTCATGAAAGTTGTAGCCCTTCGAGTTTTCTTTTCAATGGCACAAGAATAACTTCATTTAGACATTTATAGGCTGAGATATGGTCCAAATACCGAATAGTGGTCAAGATGAGTGAAAATTACAACTTCTTGCTTTTTGTTCAATTTTTGCCTTGGCATGCCCAAATAACTAAGACCATTAAAAACACCATTCTATGGCTCTCTTGGAAGTATTTTAGCCATCTCTTTAGCTTCATGTTAGCCCCTATTGACTCCATATGCATAAAAATGCTCCATTTGACTCCATATATCCTCCAAAATGCATGATTTTTTTTTCAAGTGAGAGATCATATATTATACCTAAATGCACAAACAAAGCAAATACGAGCTCTGTTGACATAATCTATTTACATTTTGGGGCTTAAAAATATGATTAAATATGGGGTAACGTGTAGGTAAAATGTATTAAAAAAAATGCAATCATCACTTGGCATTCCCTTGAGTTAGTTCGCTTTGAATTCGTCTCCAATATATCTATCAATAGATATGCATGAGTTTTTTTTTTCCCCCAATTTCAATAGGAGATTTATAATTTACAAGTGTCCTCTAACTTAATTTTGTTAAGACAATGAAATATAATTTGATATACTTATTCGTTTGCCAAGACTCTCTATTTATACAATTTAATAATTATCTCTTAACTACAACTAATATAGTTGTAGTTAAGAGATAATTATTAAATTTTAGTTGTAGTTAAGAGATAATTGTTAAATTGTATAAACAGAGAGTCTTGTATAAATTGTATAATTTTTTTTTATTTGCAAAAAAACTACAACTAATATAACAGAAGAATGTGATTTGATATAGTGATATGTCTTGCATCACGACACATTCTCTATCATTGTACTAAATTTTATGATGCATGTATTGACATTATAATTTATAATTACCCATTTTGTGTTTAGGACAAACATACTTTGTCCCTTTCAACATTTGAGTGAAATTACTCGTTGAGCTAATGAAACTAGACTACAACAAGCTCCATTATTTGGGCCTTTAAACCAAACACACTTCTCATAACCCCAAGTGGAGTTATTACATGATTAGCTGGTAGTCAAAGTATCTATAATGATCATTAATAATTTAATGCATATGAAAATTCTCACACCGTTCATAGATAGAGCCATAGAGGCCAAATTGTCAAGTTGGTTCAGTATGTGTCACAGCATCAGGCGTCAGCCACTAAACAAAAGTTTAAAAGAGACAGCAATAGGGGCAACCCAGCTAAAATTGCCACGTTCATAATTTTGTAATCACCGTATTTTAAATTTAATTTTTAATGAAGTGATTTTTTTATTATTATATAAGTTGGTCGGTTATAAACAATATGTACTGATTTATTTCACACTATTGTAAAAATCGACCGCATAGGCACTGGGCGCCCCTAGATCGAGACGAATTGCTCCCTAGGCTCTACCGCTCGACTAGCGCTTAGTGCCTACTGCAACCATATTTCATTGTAATCCTTTATTGATTAAGGTCACAAATCAAAATTTACTCAGTACACACTCTCATGTAATGATTACGGATTTCCATGGTCACTCCAAAAAGAGACAGCCGATAGGCAACCATCTATGATGGTTGGGCTGGTTTAGTAATAATCACAAGATTTCAATTTTGAGTCCTAATGAGAGCGGCTTATTAACCTTATTGATTTAAGTCGATTAGCTACGAAAAACCTATACTAATTTACTATTTTATAATCTTTTACCAGTTTAAATCATAAGTCCTTATTTAATTTATTCAGTGGACTCCCTCCTCACTCAAAAGAAAAAAGGTAGTTAAGTTGGTTTATGTATGACATATTGTGGGTAAGCAGATATGATTGAGTCTTGACAACCATATTATGGGAGTCACGCTTAATATGGTGGATTCTTTGTAAATATTAGTATCCTTCCACCTAATGAGCTGCTGAGTATTTATATCTGTATAAATTTTGTCAAATAGAGGGGGCGTGGGGGTTGGACGAATGATTTTTGGGCAAGAAAAAAAGAGACAGCGAATAGCATTAAACGGGTGTGGGAAATTGATGGCAAAGCGGAAAAAAGAGTGGTTTGTATATGAAGACCAATTTCAAGTCTTTGAAATATGATCTTAGCGACTGAAACCCCATAATTCACGCTCTCTCTCTCCCATTGCCCATCCATCCAATCTGATGCCCACTTTAATAATTTGGATATCCCCCTTCTCGATCTGTAGTAGTCTGTACAGACACAGATTATAGTTAGGTTTTTTTTTTTTGGAAAACCGATTATAGTTAGAGTTTGTTACATAGGCACGATAACATAGTATGCGCGTTTGTCTGTGTGTGTGTGTGTTTGACGTAGCACAAGCTTGTGTTGTGTTCGAAAAGGTTTGCCAACATCACATACAGACCGCAAGCTAGCTAGCGATTCTAACCTTAGTTAACAAGTCAAGGAATGAATCAGAATTTTTCGCCCTTTCGGCGGCTTTTCCTCGTCCCTGTCCACAACAGGCGCAAAACTGTCATGCCTGCACTTTTGGCATCGCCGCCAGCAGAACAACAAGTGTGATAGATGTCTCCGTCCGGTGGTTATTTCTCCCCTCTCTTTCTATTGTTGTTGATTTCCGGTACTATGATGCCCCATAATTGCATGGCGGTTCTGTCGCCCGACCGGGCCCCTGTTCCTTTGACCCGTGTTCCTTTGAGCCATGTTCAATTGCACAGTGGAAGAGGCTATAATATCACCGATAAGAATTACTGGGATGTGAGTCTGATCTCTTTCCCGTGCCCATGTCTACGTTGCCTTTACGATGTTGTGTTTTTTTAACGTTGTGGTTGTCGAATTTGCAGGGTAGGGTGTTTTCGGGAATCCATGGATATGTTATCGCGGGTATTTGGTTGTTGATTGGTCTGGGTTTTGGGAGTTATATGATCATCAAGAATTCTAGGCCCAGCTCTGCATCTGTTGTTGATTATCCGGATTCTTCATACATACTGTTTTTCTCATTGATTCTCTTGTTTTCCATTCTGGCCATGTAAGTGTCTGTTAACTCTTTGTTCTTTGTGTGTGGATTCATTCTCCAATTCAGATGCCATTTCTGAATCTTTTAAGTTTTTGCACCATTTTAATAGCTAATTTGGGTAATATACAACACATAGAATGTTAAAGATTTATGCTTGGGAATAAACCAAGCCGAGTTGGTTAGGCAATTGGCTTGGTAACCGTGAGATCCTAGGTTCGACTCCTTGCCTAGCCAAATCCTTGATTTGAGTTGGTCAGGGCAACGTTTGGTCCAAGCTGGTTAGATTGTTGGCTTGGTAACCGTGAGGTCCCAGGTTTGACTTCTAGCCTAACCTCCTTCTTGGTTTGCCAGTTAAGGTCACAAGGCGGGCGGGCTTTCCCTTCTTGTGCTTTTAGATAAAAACTATAGTCTTGAATAGCATAAGAGGGAACATAGGAATCTGATTGATTTTCATGTTTTTTGGGGATGAAGGGTTGCAAGCAGCTTTGTTCTGGTAGCAGACAATGGCAGCCTGCACAAAACCAAAAAGCTTATGGGAACTATCATTGATGCTGGCTCTGATGCTCAGCGAACGATGCAAAGCACGAAAGGCATCTTGCTAAGTATACAGACTGTCATAGACACGTACGACTCACATGCGAGCCATATGTTGAATGTGACAACACATATGCTGAGAAGAGACTCGCTATCAATTGAAAACTTCATAGATAAAACCAGGCACTCGGGCAATGAAGCAATTCTAACTTTGTGAGTTTGCCGTTTTCTGTTTTATGTTCTTTTTCTTCTCGTGTTGAATATGCCATCCATAGCTTTTGTTAACACCTCTTCTCTGTTTCCTTTCAGATATGTTGCAAATCTCACTGTTGTGATCGCCAATTTGGTATTGCTGGTCGCTGCATTAGGTGAGATGCATAGCTATAATGCATAATTCGAGATTTCCTGTAGTTTTAAGTTTGAAGTGTCAGTTTTTGAACACCACTTTAACAAAGAAAACGAAAACCATGATATATGCATAGATAAAATAGTAAGTGCCCAAGGCACTTATTTCTCATATTTAAATCTGTGTTTGCCCGTCTTCGAGTTAAAGAACTTATGACACCTAGTTTTATCTCTGCTATTACTACCATTTCATTTATATAACCAGTTCCTTCTAATGAACACGTGACATACCACTGTGGTTAGACTAATGGAATGCTGCTTTGGCTCAGTTTCCTTCATATTCCGATGGCCTCTTGGACTCATAATGTAAGGTTTAGACACCGTTTTAATATTGTCTTGCCGTATAAACTTGGTATCCAAGACAGCATCTTATGTTCTGCCTGTTCGCTCTCAGCATAATCTTTTGTTGTTGGATTTTGACAACGCTGAATTGGGTTCTGACTGGCATTAATTTTTTCTTTCACAAGTGAGTGCAAGCTCCTCTTTCCTTCTCATTTCTTCACGCACTTGTCGTATTCAATCCTAACGAACACTTTTAAGTGTTCCCTGTAAACTTATTGATTGCATTGGAGAATACTATGCAGTTTTGCTGAAGACATCTGCATTGCGTTGGACGATTTTCAGCAGAATCCTCAAAGCAGTAGCCTGCAATCTGTACTTCCGTGCGCTAACTCCACAAATTCGAACAATTTGTTGGTGAAAATTGGTTATACAATCCATACTTGCATGTTTAAGGTGCTTTAATTAGTTATCATAATAATATATCTGGACCGCGAATCTGAACTTTCTTCTCACCTAACAGGGCTAATGTGTTCTTCGATTTTCTGTTGTTTTCCCATGATATATGCAGATTAACGTAAAGCTTACAGATCTGCCAGAGCTGCAATCAGTGGGAAATGAGGACGATAATTTTGGAGTTTGGAAAGTCTGTAACCCCTTCTCGGGCGCACCTAATTACACCTTCACACCAAATCAATGCGAAAAGGATGCTATACCAATTGGAAGCCTACCACATGTAAGTGTGTAAGATTTGTTATGATCAAGCGTTTACTACTACGCCAAAAGTTATAGCTAGTAGCGAAGGCGCAACTTTATTTCCTTATACTGCCACAGTTTCGAGAGGAATGGTTCTGGATTTGGCCCTTTAGGCCTCTGCCCAGCAATCCCCCTAGCCACTTGGCATGAACTTGGCCCTTTACTGGCCTCCGCCCAATAAGATTAACGATTGGTCGTGTTTTCCTAATAGGTTCTATCACGGGTTACCTGCTATGGTTCTTCAAAAAACTGTCGGGACGAGGGCAGATTCATTCCAGAGGCCATATATTACAAGTGCGCGGCTTTCAGCCAGTCTATGCAAGAACTGATAGACATCTTTCCAGATTTGGTGAGGCTGATTCAGTGCTCCAAAGTAAAACAAGCTTTCTCAGACATTGTTCAGAGGCAGTGCAAGCCGTTTAGGAAGACAGCACTGGAACTGTGGTCATCTATGTTGTCTCTCGCCATTTCCATGGTGTTTCTGACATTGTTGTGGGCAGCAAAAGCTTACCAGGACAAGGGGAAAAGTTTCTCTAGGTGCTCCATTGTCCCAGAACGAGTTTAGGGATATGTTAAGGTTGTTTTTTTTTTTGAGTTATGTTTGTAGAGTTGAGATCAAATGTAGATTTATTTGCCATCTGGCTGGGAGTTCAAGAAATACTCCACTCCATTGTTGGTCATGGAGGTTGCAGCTTAGGCTATACAGCCTCAGAATACTATCAAAAGTGTAAATATACACTGATATATAACAATGGCAATCTTGAAGAATTCAACTTGCCATCTACATTTGTAGTAACTTTGGTCATGTTTTGTTTAGTTTTAGTTCTTTAATCTTTACTCTTCCTCTGTATAAGAAAACAAAAATATTGCCTTGAAACGGGTAGGTGGGTGGACAATAGTTATACCACGGAAAGGTGGACCAGTAACAATTTACATACTGAATATTCATAATTCAAATTGTGAACATTCAATATGAAAATTGTGTATTTTGGAGCCGAATTCACCTTACAAGGTGAACTCGGGTCTACAGAATAATTTGTTGTGGGCATATGTTTATGATCAAGTGAGTGGAGCATGATTCATATATATGAAAGTCACAAGTTTAATTTCTGTTAATATAGTTTTGAGTTAATACCCATTTTGGTTCTTCGACTATTGGTTAATACTCGATTTAGTCCCAAAGTATTTAAAGTACCCAATTTAGTCCTCAAACTTTTAAAATCACACCCAATTAAGTCCTCCATTACAATTTCCATCTATTCATAGTTATTTTGAGGGCAAATAAGTCATTTTATTTGCTCCAAATCCGTTTATCCTGTTTCCATTCTCAGCCGCACAACTTCCTTCAACATGGAACACTTCTTTCACTTCTTCCTTTACTCTGAATTGGTTACAGCTCATTAAATACTCGTGAGATATTATCAGTGATGAGCAATAAAGAGTTCGATTCAGATCGTAGAAATGACGGCGCCCCTGTTCCAAATCTTCGATTCAGATCGCAAAAACGACGACGTCCCTGTTCTGGATCTTTGATTCAGATCGTAGAGTCGTGGGATTTTGCGCCGGCGGCGAAGTCATAGAAGGGCACCACCGGGAGGCGCTCGTAGCGGCAGGCGAGCGGGTTGGCGGAGTTGAAGTCGCGGTCGCAGGTGACGCATAGGGCGGCTACATCGACCTTGCAGGTAAAGCTCGCCGGGGCCTGCTCACAGACCTCGCAGAGACCAGGACCCGCGCTTCGCGCGACGCGAGCTTGTTGGCCGCGTGGATCTTGGAGTCGCAGGTCATGCAAAAGAATGCCGTGTCGGCGTGGCAGAAGATGGTGGCTGACGCCCTCTTGCAGGAGTCGCACAGTTCGCCATTAAGCTTCAAGTCTCCGCCCCCCATCTCCGCGAAACTGTGAAATGGACTATGAAACGCTAATTGCCTTTCATTTTTCATTTAAGTACTCCAGGTTTTGGGTAGAAGTTTTTATTTTATTTTATTTTTTTTATTTTTTTTATGAACTCCTCAAAATTCCTATTCAAGAGTCACTTGAATGAAATAAATCAAGGTTGTCGAAGAAGCTGTTGAAGAATTGAGCAGGAGGTGTGCTCTAATAAAAATGACGTTTTTGCCTCTCAAAATAACAACAGATAGATGACAATTGTAACGGATGACCAATTTGAGTACTGTTTTAAAAGTTTGAGGACTAAATTGGGTACTTAAAATACTTTGGGACTAAATCGAGTATTAGCTAATAGTTAGAGGACCAAAATGAGTATTAACTCTATAGTTTTGGTAGAGTCCATCACACAATGTCTTTTTGTCTGGATTAACTTGTGAATTATTACACAAAAGTAAAATTTACCCGCTCCATGTTGTCAAATAGTAATTATTGGTTTCTCACGTCTAGGGATGACCACGGTTAGGTTCAAACCGGAAGGTTCGAACCGAACCGTGTACTATTAGAACCGGACCGAAACCCATAATATTTGGTTCCGGTTCCGGTTTCAAACCGGAAAATTTAAGAATTTTTTTTTTAATTATTATTTATGATTTAGTTAAAGTATAATTATTATTTGATTAAAGTTTAAACTTTAAATAACATTTTAAAATTCAACTATAACAATTTTTTTAAATATAGTTTAACTTTGAAGTTTACATATTTAATATAACTATTTTAAAAACATTTTAGAATGAAAAATTTTCAACAAAAAATATTAATTGTTGAATTTGGACAATTTTAAAAATTTTTAAAAATTACAATTTTTTTTTTTTTTAAAATCTGGTTCGAACCGGCGATTCGAACTTAAAACCGTACCTATAAGGCTCAATTCCGGTTCGGTCTATTTCGGAACCGAGAACCGTCTATTCGGAACCGAAACCGAACCGTGACCATGACTACTCACGTCATTAAAAAAACAAAAAATATTACTCCGTACTAATATTTGAATATTCAATAATGAATAGAATAATTTGGTGGCCATGTTAATTAATTGTGAGTCATAATAGATATAGCTTCATAATTAATAGGGGGTAGTAATTAATACTGTAATATATTAAAAATAGATACGCTTCTCCCAAACAGATACTCTATACAACTTGTAGAAGCAATGATAGTCTTTTAATAAATATTTGTAGTAATTAATAACATATTAATAAATGGCAAGCACCTTGTGGTCAGATGGTAGAGTAGTGGCTCTCTCACATGAGAGGTCAATATTGACAATTTAAAACATATTGTTTAAAAATTCGAAATACTTTTTATGGTTATAGTGGCCTAAGGGGGTGTTTGGTTGGGTGTAGTTTGGGGGGAATTAGAATTCATTGAATTGCAATTCAATGAATTCACAAACTACATTGTTTGGTTGGAGGGAATTGCAATTCCGCGGAATTGCAATTCCCTCCAAATGATGAATTGCAATTCATGGGGTACCCCCCATGAATTGCAATTCAATGGAGAGGAGGGGCAATTTTGTTGGTGTAAAGACAATTTTGCCCCTCCTCACATACCCTTTGTTTTTTTTAATAAATTTGAAAGAATTATTATTATTATTATTATTATTATTTAAAGAATTATTATTATTATTATTATTTAAAGAATTATTATTATTATTATTTAAAGAATTATTATTATTATTATTCTACTATTACTATAACTACAACATCTACTATAACACAAGGGCATTTTAGTCATTTTGTCGTTTCTTACCTTTCAATTCCTTGCACTCCTATTCCTGCATACCAAACACTGTAATTGCAATTCCTACTTTATTCATTGAATTGCAATTCCACCGAATTACAATTCTTTTCCTCCCTAATTCCCTCCTCCCAACCAAACGGCCTGTAAGTCATTAGTGATGCAGGAGTAGATTCGCTAATTTAGCTGCTACAATCCAAGTTTAGCTAATAAATATTTTTATTTTTCATTTAACCAAATTAAGTTGATCATTCCTTTAAAAAAAAAAATTAAGTTTGTAGTACTGGAACAGTCAAACGGCTGGTCAACATTACCGGAAAATTGAGAAAGAAAGTTGCTGTCAAAAAGTGTTTCTATTGCATGTGTATGTGTGTAAAAGCTTAACATTTTTTCAGAGTGCTATAAGCCTATTTATACAAGAAATTGAGGACTTAATTTTGGTAACCCTAATCTATCATAAATACAACTGATTTACTTTCCTTATAAGTTCCGAATTTTCCTCCGCCCTCCGCAAGATTTGCCCCCAAATTTCCTCTAGATATAGGCAGCATCTTACCATTTGCCCAAGTCCTCCACAAAGTCGGCCAATCCTCTGCCCAGCTGAATAACTTGTCCAGTCGTCCTTCTGCCCAACTATGCTACCGAGTCCGACTCCTTCACTTATTCAGTCTCCTATTCGTTTCTAAAGCGAGTCTCCACTTCCTAGACACTTCATTCGGGCCTTTACCCCTGGGACCTATTCCCTGGCTGCTCTTCCGACTGCCTGTATCTATTGTTCGGTCCCCAACTGGCTGCTTTGTTCGCCTTGTCGACTACTTACAGGTCTCACTCGGCTACTTGGTAAGCTGCCCCCAAGTCCCACCTGACCGCAAGGCTGGTTGCCTGTACTTCCAGTTTAGCTGCCTCCGTTAAGCATCCGCCCATGCGGCTGACCGGTTCAATCATCCTGCCTTTGCAACTGCCTACACCAATGCTCTTGCCAACCATCCTGCCCACGCCCTTTCGTTTGACTGGGTAATATTAGTCTGGTCGGTATCTTATCTTCTGCACTCAATTTGCCCAGTAACTCCGATCATCCTCCCTTATCCAACCGACTGGGTGGATGCCCATCTCATTAAAATTCTATTAATTTGGGAAGGGAAAAACCCGAAACCATTAAAGTTCATCATTCAAAAAAGTTAATTACAGAGTTAAAATATCGGACTTATTGAGATGGCATAATTATTTTAAAGAATAATGTTTTATTTGGGTCGAGGTGGTGCAGTCTTATTTGAATATAACATTGTACAGATGTTTTATACTACGCAACCACGGACAGTTCATTTGATAGAGAATGACCGAACCCGTAGAAAACAGACCTTATCTATCTACACATCATTCAGAAAAAGGTCAAAACAGGGTAAGCTGTACAGTAACATCGTCATTCATAATCTTTCCAGAACTATATACTCTCTGTCCCAAAGAGAGAGAGAAAGAAAGAGAGAGAGAAAGCAAAGGAGAGTGTTGGGCAGAAGGGGAAGATCGTTGGTCTCAAGTCATCATCATCATCAATTCAAGACCATCATCTTCGAGATCCCGTCAAAGAAAGCCCCCGCTCAACCTACCGTTTTCAGTTCTTACCACCCTGACACTCCATCCTCGCTGTTGCATTCTACGATTCTATGAATTCCCATGTCCTATTCTGGAGTCGGTGAAGTGAAAAAGGGTATAATAGTTGAAAAGATTGAGTCTTGGGAGCTCGAATTGCTGATTATACAGCTTGGCGTGTAAGGTGTTTGATGTTTTGTTCGTATGTTGTTTGGTCATATGTGCTTGGAGCTGGGAAGAGGCCAGGACTAAATCCATGTGGAGAGATTCTCTTCCATTGACTGCTAGGTTGCATTCAGGTAAGCATCTCAGATTCCTGTCCGGTTCAACAATTTTGGAATTGTTTTCCATTTTAGTTAACCAAATTGTTGTACTGATTATATTGATTTGAGTTATTTGTTATACTTGGTTGGGATCATTCTTGTGGATCTATGGCTAAATTACCAGCTTTATGCTGCCTATAACTTCTGTGTGAATGTGGGGTGGTGGGGGAGGGGGGAGGGTTGTTGTCTTGTTGTGTAGTTTCTAAGATTAGAAGTTGTAGTTGAATTGAGATTTTCCAAAACAATAAACAGAATAGTTTGAATAGGATTGTTCAACATCTGGAAAAGGGGCTAACTTTGCGTGTTAAATCATGGTTGGATGAGGTTTTTTTTTTTGTTGAAAGTGGATGTGTTTCTAATGGTTTGGTAGGATTTCTATTTTGTTCGTTTAAGGTTTTTGTGGTAATGACTTTAGTTTTGGATCTCCATAGGTTGCGTTTTCTTAACTGCAGAATTGTATTGAAGAGAAAATATAAAGGGAAGAAAATGAGGATCAAGAACAAGCACAGGAAATCAACCTCTTTACCTTGCAATGCAGGGAGCAGATGCTTGTGGCCGATTGTGGTATGCAGCTTAGTAGGCTGCTTCATTTTGCTTCATCTATACTCTTTAACCGGGCAAAAGGATCTGCAAATCAGAGAGACCCAGATATATGTGAGACACCATGAACGACTACAGGAGCTTGAGAAGGTTGAGGAAGTTAATATTCAACTCCCTCCGCCAAGGAGGCGATCAGCACGTGCTGCCAAGAGGAAGCCGAAACGGCCAACCACCATGATTGATGAATTTCTTGATGAGAATTCCCAGATTAGGCACATTTTCTTTCCTGGTCTTAAAACAGCTGTAGATCCCAGGAAGGATTCTAACAATGATACATACTACTATTACTCGGGGAGAATATGGTTGGATACCGAGGGAAACCCAATCCAAGCTCATGGAGGTGGCATTCTATATGATGACAAGACAAAAATGTATTATTGGTATGGGGAATATAAAGATGGCGCCACCTATCACGCTCACAAAAAGGGTGCAGCACGGGTAAGTTTTGCATGATACTATAAGGTTTTGTGATTCTGTTCTTCTCTACGGTGACTTCTGTGGCTAAAGTTTGCAGTTCTTCCTATCTTTCTGAAAATCTCTTGGTGCATGCATCCCTTAGCCCATTATAATTTTGGGCCAACTTTACTACAAGGTGGACATACATAACAAATATAATTTTTGTATCGCCATGTGTATGAAAAATTGAAAAGTGTCTGCCATTAAATATCCATAGTTAACTGCTTGTGTTGATGGATCCTTCCTCATGTAACCTCCATTGAATATGAAACGGTGGACGTGTGTCACTATATTAGACTCGGTACATAAATAGGCTATCTATTTCCAGTTTTCCACTCTATAGTAGGGTTTCAGGTTATAGCTTTTCAAATTCTTCCTGATAAGAGTTTTCTCACTTCCCCTCTGGTCCTGATATCAAACAAGGAGAGGGAATTTTCCCTCCTGGAATGGTACAATAGAGGGAAAAAAATGTAAAAAATTTCATCTAGTCCCTTGATTGGTGAATCCAATCCAATCTCCCACCATATATGCTATGTTCCTGCACTTTCCATTATATAGGCGTTTGTGATACACATTAAAATGCTAAGGCCTTGTTTGGTAAATGGCTGTTAGCTGTTACTGTTAACTGATAGCTGTTAGAAGGTATAATATTAGCTGATTGTAGAAATGTGTTTGGTAAATTTTTTTAATATAATTTCTTTTCTCAAAAAGCTAATTGAAAAGGTTGCTTTAAGTAGCATTTTGGAGTTACAAAAAGTTGATTAACTAAACACATATATTTATTTTTTAACTAAGTCAAATAGCTAATAGTGATCAAATAAGCCAAAATTGGCTGATATGCTAATTATTTTTACCAAACAGGGCCTAAACGTGATAAAACTTGGCAGTTTAATTTCCAGTTATGCATGCATATGCTCCTCATGACAGATTGTTGATCTCGCATTTCCTCATGTGTATAGGCATTTGCGGGTTTGATTGTGTTGGATACACTGCTCTAGTTTTTATTTTCTAGTCTCTGTTAATTACTGCCATCTTATCTATTTTTAGGGTTTAGGATGAGAAATATCTGCACAATTTGCTCAAGAGCTCCTAAATACTAATAGGAAGACATGAGAACCCCCATGAAGGCATGAAGCGTGTAGTGTGAACATTGACAACTGTGGTAGAACACGTCCTTATTGAATGCTTCTAGATACTGACCACACATATCTGATCGATTCATATTGAATATGAACAGTGCTGAGAATGTTTTTATCCTGTTTGATCGGTGACACGTGTTTTTGCTTGTATCTTATGCTATTTGCCGTCCTGTGATTCTATTCCATCATGGTATATTGTGATCAACTATACCTGCACTTCCAGTGATTCATTTTAATTATGACTTATCCCCTGCAGGTTGATGTTATTGGCGTTGGTTGCTATTCGTCAAGAGATTTGTGGACGTGGCAAAATGAAGGCGTTGTATTGGCGGCAGAAGAAAAAAACGAGACACATGATCTATACACATTAAATGTGCTCGAGAGGCCAAAAGTGATCTACAATGAGAGAACAGGTAAATATGTAATGTGGATGCACATAGACGACACAAACTATACTAAAGCTTCTGTAGGTGTTGCCATCAGCGACTCTCCAACTGGTCCCTTCGACTACCTCTATAGCATCCGACCCCACGGATTTGATAGTCGGGACATGACAATTTTCAAGGATGACGATGGGAAAGCGTATCTCGTCTACTCCTCTGTAGATAACAGCGAGCTTCACGTTGGCCCCCTCAATGAACAATACCTAGACGTGACTCGCAGTATGAGAAGGATTCTTGTGGGGCAGCACCGCGAAGCCCCTGCCTTGTTCAAGAACCAGGGAACATACTACATGATCACCTCCGGCTGCACTGGTTGGGCGCCAAACGAGGCTTTGGCCCATGCAGCCGAATCTATAATGGGGCCATGGGAGACAATCGGAAACCCATGCATTGGCGGGAACAAAATTTTTCAACTCACTACCTTCTTCGCTCAAAGCACGTTCGTGCTTCCCTTGCCCGGACTGCCACCGGGTTTCTTCATCTTCATGGCGGATCGATGGAATCCAGCCGACCTGAGGGATTCGAGGTACGTATGGCTACCTTTAACAGTGGCTGGACCTGTAGACCAGCCTCTGGAGTACAATTTTGGGTTTCCTTTGTGGTCGAGAGTGTCGATATATTGGCATAAAAGGTGGCGGCTTCCTTATACATGGCGGGAACAGCAATGAAACAAAAAACAGACAACCTCTTTTCTGATACATTCTTTTACCTTAACTTTTGTCACCACATGTTTCCTTGTTCCTTCATGTTGTCTTTATTATGTTGACAGTTCAGTTAGCTTACGGCACAATATATATATGTATAGTTGTAAATTGTAGAGGTTTGAGGTTGTGGATGGTGGTGGTTAACTAACAGTTGTGGTGGTGGTGGTTACTTGATTATCTATGGAGTCTGCATTCATTATTTAAAAAATTGCAACTCTAATTTTGAAAGTCATAATTCTCCAGATCTTGACGGAGGAGGTAAATTGCGGGGCATGATTCATATAGTGAATCAAAGCTTAACTCATCTGGGCAATTTATATTGTGCACCAGGGTTTTGGTCCATAATGGTGACAGTGGACTGTGGACCTTGTCCAATATACAAAATTTAATTTCATAAAGTATAAAATTCATGTTCATAATACACAAAATTATATAGTTGATGACAACATTTAATATAATACACATACATATATGAAGTCAAATCCTGAACCAGAATTCTGTACCTCATGAAGTCAAAGTTTGTATATTGAACTAAGTTCTATGATATAAATTTTGTATATTGAAGTAGGTTCTATGATATAATGATTGCCTCATGTGGTGTTTTGTGTTTTACTTGCTTTGAATTCTTGAATTGAAGCCCAGTTGAAATTTAAAGCCCAAACATTATATTTTTAATAATAATAATAATAATAATAAATTAATAATAATATTAAATTAGTTAAATATCAAAGGAATTCAAGCCAACTAAAACACGTATTTGACTAGCTTTTGTCGTAGTCACATCATTGATTATGAAGTAGTTAAACTTTATACTTGTCAAATACTCCATATCAATCATGTTAGTTAAAATTTAACAGATTTATCGAATGTTAGTAAATTTCTAATAATATTTTTTTTTTTTTGAAAAAAAAAAAGAAGTTAATGAGCTTCTACTTAGTTATTTTCTTTTATTGGTTTTGCTTGTAACTGAAGAAGAAAGAAGCCAACAATTTCAAATATCCTAAATTGAGAGTTGTGTTTGAAAGATAAGAATGTCCTCTCTTCTTGTCTTATTAGTAATACTTAATGATTAAAATGATGATAAAATAGGGCGTTACAAGTGTTATATAAGGCCCTGTTTGGTAAATGGCTGTTAGCTGATTGGGTTGGCTGTTTGGGTTAGAAGGTATGATTTGTTGATAACATTGGCTGATTGTAGAAAGTTATTTGATAAATTAGCTGTTAGCTGATAGCTGTTTGGTATAATTTCTTTTCTCAAAAAGCTAATTGAAAAGGCTGCTTTGAGTAGCCTTTTGAATTTTAGCATTTTGGAGTTACAAAAAGCTTATTATTTACCAACTAATAGTGGTCAAATAAGCCAAAATTGACTGATAGGCTGATTATTTACTAAACAGGGCCTAAATGTGAGTAACATTTTTCATAATTTGAGTTATCTTATTGAGGATGATCTCAAAGGATAACACATTAACACACATATTGCTCCAAGCTCCATTCTAAAAGAGCTTAGTAATTAACTTGCTCAAGATTATAGTTGAGAACTTGTTATTTACCACCTGACTGATAATATACACAATTATTCTTGACTCTAATTAACAATACACATAGTTATACTTGATACTATTAGAACTCTTTTCTTTTTGATAATTCAAGCTTCTCAATTTCACCATATTATATTCTAAACATCTTAAACTTAAGTCCAAATTAAGTAAATCGAGTCAATCTAATTTTAAAATTCAAAACTAGACTATATACTATGCACACAAAGAATCTAACTTAAATTCAAACTAACTCAAACCTTTAATATTCGTGATAAGAATTAATCCATACAAAGCATGTAAGTGTGGTTTCTGATGTGAGGTAGTGGGAGGGAGGTGGAAAGAGAAGGAATGGTTTAGTTGAGAGGGAAGGGAGGGGGGCAAGTCTCGTCAAAAAGATTAAGGGTGTGGAACCCCTAAAAAGCAGTTCCCACTATCCAATTTCTTCCAAAGTGGGCCTAAAGCTTTTCACTTTATATAATAATGTTGCCTTACACCCACCATCCTATCACCCCTTTCCTTCTCCTTCATGCTTCTTCTGAATTTCTGATCATGCTCTGTGGGCCCGCCCCAGTTTTTTTTTCTTTTTTAAAAACAAATATGACCATATATTATAATTTTAATAATAAATGCATACTTTTTTCTATCCGAATATATAGCGTGCAGGCCACTAAACAACTAAACACCTTTGATTCCCAAAAGCATAAAACCAAACCCCAAACTCTCTGGCCGTCCTCTGATTCTATGGTCCCCTTCCATGACAGCGACCCACCCCTTCCTTTTATTTTCTATTATACCGCCCTTAATTAATCTTCTTTTATTTTGTATCTTATTCCCCCCTCTCTCTCTCTTAAGTCATCATGTCATTTTCCTTGACCTACTAACAACTCCACAATTTCTTAAATCAACAAATTCATCAATTTTGGTTTCAAAAAACAAATTCATCAATTTGTACTTGTCCATAATAACGTCATACCAACGACGACTTGGTTTCTAATTGAAAGAATTTCAGCTACTTAGAAACAAGACCAAGCCCAACTAAATTAGTCGAATAGTTGATTTGATAATCACAAAAAACAAAAAATTTGGTTTAAACCAACCAATTATAATAGTCCAAACTGGTTTACCTCACTGTTATTCAGCTAAGGTCACAAGTTTGTGATTCTTTCTCGGTTAGAATCACAATTTCGAGTTAAGCAAAACTACTTAAGATATGGAGATATGTTTGATTATGCTGGGATATAATGCTAATAGTGACAACATTGAGTTGTTATGGCATATTGGTTGATTCATATGATGATGATATATATGTTATTTTTGTAAGTATATATGATGGCCGGAAAGTATAGTGAACGGAGAGCATAAAGAAAAGAAAAGAAATTTGGTTGGTTGTCAATGCCGACACATCAATCACCAATTGCTAACAAAAAGGTTAATGAAAAAAAGTTATGCCACTAAAATTAAAAATGAAAAAAAAAAACTGTTAATTAAAAAGCCATGATGATGATAATAATACCTTTCTCTATCTACCACCCAACAAATCCACAAACTCAACTTGGGTGCCATGCGCACGTGCCGAAAATTCGTACAGCACGTGACAGGAGGGGGGAGTGGAAGTGCCACCACGCACAGTCACCATTCCACTAATGAGGGAAATCTAAGGTCTCCATGCACTAGCCCAAACCACCTGCTGATCCTTCCACGATAGGAATATTCCGGCGGATGAGTCGCCGGAGCACTGTGCCATTGTCCACCCTTCTCTGTACCTCCGGAGCAGGGCGCGGACGTCGTCGCAGACTTCGTCGCTGTAGGAAATGGGGGCGAAACCGCCTGCATGGAGGCGACGTGACCACCGCTCCGCCGTCTCGCGCCGCTCGATGGACTGGGAAGGCGGGCAGGCCACTAGGTCGACGATCGCTCGCCCGGCTTGCCTCTCTAGCATCAAACGCTCGTTGCTGGTTTTGGAGAAGCTCTCGTCCAGAGACTCGAAGTAAACCCTAAACCACCTCAGACATTCCTGGAAATCCCTAACGAAATCGGAGCCGTCAACTCCTACGTCCACGTTCGCTTCTTCTTCCACCACCGTCAAAATCCTCGGCTGCAAGCGCCGGAAAACGGATATCAAGTAATCCCGCCGGCTCCCCACCGCCGTGACGGAATGCAACGCGCCGACGGAGTTGATCGCCAGGGCTTCGTCTTCCTTAATATCTAACGCGGATAAATCCAGATCAGATAAATCGCCAGAATGATGAATAACGTTGAATTTAAACGGCACTCCCATGAGTCTACCGAACTTCTCCATCCGATTCCCGATCTCCTTCATAACCTTCTGGATCGACGCCGCGCCTCCGCCTCCAGCGCCGCCGAAGGCTTTGTTAACCACCACCGTGGTGAGGCGGAGATGAGGCGTCTCGTCCGTCCGAGTAGCCAGCGCTTCAAGCAAAGTAGGCCACTGCGTGCAAAACGTGTTGCTAATATCAACAATATGCAACTTGTTCTCCCCTTCGAAAGCCTCCATGATCGCGCCGTTACAAGCCACGTGACCGAAAGTCGTCCAAGGACTCACCTCCTGGAACTTCAACACCGTCTTCCTGGTTGACTCGAAGGAGCAGGTCTTGTCGGAGGCGGACACCAAGGACCGGTACGTCCGGTCGCCGGTATCCGTCATGCGGCTAAACAGCGCCTGGAGAAAGTAAGCCGCGAGCTTCTGATCAGTGTCGCCGTAGGGCGAGCTGAGCTCATTCAGCATCCACATCAGCTGATGCACGCGGCCGCTATTCTTGTCCGCCACGGCACGCGCGGTCTCCACGAGAATCTCGGTGGCCCACTTTCCGGAAAAAGCGGAACCGAATTCGAGATTAGGGTCGAACGTGGAGGGCTGGTGGTGGTGGGAGTAGGAGTGGGGAGGAGTGCTGCTAGTGGTGGTGGGAGTGGGGGTGTTGGAGAAGTGCTGATACTGATGATGATGATGATGATGGTATGAAGATGATGATGGCGGGTAAGGGTGCTTGTTGTGGGAAGAAGAAGAAGAGAAGTCATCTTCATCCATGAAAAAGTTGAAGCATTCTTCGTCTTCCTGGTGATGATGGTAATTATTATTGGCGTTGGCGTTGTCGTTGTGCCTGGAAGATCTTGAGCTGCTGGAAGTCCTGCTGGAGTTGAACGACTGATCGGATTGCTGAAGGCTCACCAGTCTAAACAAAGTATCCATTTAAGCACCACATCAAAGAATCACAGTTTCGATTTCTACTGATGAATATTTCGGATTGGACAAGGAAGCAGGGCAGGGAGTATATATGGAGTAGATGTTTGAGGTTAGGGACAACAAAACATGATTAGAGAGAGAAGAGAGAGAGAGAGAGAGTGAAAATTGTTGCTTTTCTTTTTCATGGGTGGGGGGTGAGGGTGGGGGAGGGTATATTTCTTGCTTGCTTTCTGATGGGTGTTTCCTGGCTATTCTTTATTTGGGGTGTATTCAAATGTAGGAGGGATTGACTGAAAATGGGGGTTTTACCAGTTGGGACATGGAACAATATGGAGCTAGCTTACACATTTTCTAATTATTTATATATTTCTGACAAAAGATCTTCATACTGAACATCATTATTTATTTTTTAAAAGACAATAATATTGAATAATGGATTAAAAAGTCGACATCAATAAAGTAGCATAGTGGTGGATTAGCTTTCCATTTTCTTTACTTGGTCTTTCTTTTTTCTTTTTCTTTTTCTTTTTGAGTTGGGGCGGCAAGCTACCTTTGCTACCCCTCCCTACACTCAATTAAATCAATTTTCAATAATAATTAATAGTATACACAAGTTGCATTAAAATACATGTGCATACTTTATAGTTGAAAGTTTCCACTTTTATTCCGTGTGATTCATTTTTAAATTCGATTTATGATAAATTTATAAATTATAAAGAATTGGTATTATGGTATGTATTATATAGAAGAATTAAACTGACAATGGCTTATGAGAGACTGTAAATAAAGAGAGGCATAAGAGAAACATCAACAAGACATTTTGGCATATATTTGGTACAAATAAATAAAGGAGAAACATAATACCTAGTCTACTTAAAAGGAAAAAAAATATAAATTTATATTCGCTCTCGCCCCAATGGTGGGGTTGGGCAAAAGTGTCACCTTTACCACCAAAGTATATTATTTGTATTTATATCAATCATATTTCGAGTTAATCATAGAACTTGTGCTTAATGAAAAGGAAAAACTCAAAAAAATAATAGAAACAAAAATTACTCTCCTCAAGAGTCAAGACTAAGACTACTGTTAAATTAAGAGAAATCGGAATAATCATCTGAAAGAAAGAATTATTTTTTAAGAAGGTAAATCCAAAATACCAAGCAGACAATATAGAAGAATAATAAGGAATATATGTAACATATCGTAATTCGTAAATTAAATTAATAAATTCAAGTTGGTGTTGGGTGAGGGATCTAATAGGCCGGAGAAAGCAAGCGTGACAAATGGGCAATGACTCGATGAGAGGGAGAGAGAAAGGGAGGGAAGACAAAGGGGAAAAAAAGCTGCCGGCGTGCATGATGATGATGATGATGAAACCCACCACTAAAGACCGAGAGACCATCATCAACCCAACCATTCACTCACATTCCTTTGCCTCCTAATCCCTCTTCAAAATCTGCCAAAAGAAATTGCTCACCTTTTTCCTTTTCCATACTACTCCAAAAACCCATACATGTGCATTTCATGTTTCCATACAAATACTAAAACTTTGCACACTTATCCTAAATCCAGGGCATGCTCTAACACTTTTTCTCTCAACCCAAAACAACACACACACACACACATATATATATATATGCACACTTGAATCCTGTAGGCTAGGCCATTTCCCCAGACAATGTAGATTTACCATCTAAGATAGTGGAAGGAATATCAATCTTTTTGCTTACCCAGTTTTGGCTATTTCTTTAGTGCTGCCTTCTTTTTTCAAGATTAGTTTACCCCTCATTTGGTTACCCCAGGTCTTCTGGTTACACTTTGAATCATCAACCAACAGTAACACACAGTAAGATTATATTGGATTCAAAACACAGTTTCCAATCAATCATATTGTATCTATCAACATGGGACAACTTAACAAGGATTCCAGAGCTTCAAATCATTGCCCTTGAGCCTTGACCCTTTCCTGTCTACTGTTGATTCTAGCACAAAATAGTTGTTGTCTTTATCTATCAATTTTTTTATATGAATTTTCAAGATTGAACTTTTTATTTTTCCAAGAATGATGCCACAAGGTATTAATTGAGAGACATGCCATGACAAAAAACAGAACAATGGACACCATATTCTAGTCTAAATGATCCATTAACCAAGGTTCATCTGTTATGTTGGGAAGCCATTCTGGCTAGTATATTTCACAATAAGTATTTTTTAATCAATTTTATCTTAAGAAAGTCGAACTAAATTGTTGATGTTAACAGCTCAACCAAAAGCTCTGAGACAAGACTTTTAGTAATAACATTTAAGTTAATCTGTTTGGAAGAGTATTATATGATTATAAGAAAGCCATTAAAGAAAAAACAAGAAGAAGAAATTGAAATTATACCATGACTTTGGAGTTTATCATACAAGTATGGTTAACCAGAAGTAATTTTTGTCTGTGGGTAGTGGGTACTAACTTTTTGCTTTAAAAAAATAGCACACAATAATTGAAACATTCTTCTCAAGTTTTGTTTTGTTTTATTTACCTATCCAAATCATTCAAGAATTAACCATAGAAAGAGTCATATATCTAGTTATCTAAGCTCCAATGTGTACTATGTATTTTCCCCATGATTTAAAGGATGTTTCTTCACTTTCTTGACAATATATATATATATATATATGTGTGTGTGTGTGTGTGTGTGTGTGTGTGTATGTATATATATATATATGTATATATATATATATTAAAAACAAGTAGCCTTCTTACCTTTAGGAGCAAGCAAATTCATTAGAGGGGATTGAACCAGGAGCCTGCAGAAGCCATTATTTCCTCTTGGAGCTGCTTTCAAATGGCATGCTTTCCGCTGAGTCCCACCACCATCACTGACTGATTCCCATTACCAAGTGCTTGTATAGTTGTAACAGCTTGCAGCTCCTGCAGAATGCTAAAACCGACCTTTGTACAAGACCATGTGCAATCGTGGCTTTCTGGGTGATCTCTGCTGAGTTTATCATCATGCCTATCATCACACCTGCATTATAGCTGGTTGTGAAAGGACTGTCATATTCCACCACAAAAGTTGCAAGCTAAATGAACTTCCCAATATGTTTGAACTCAATTTTATGTCAAGCTATAAAAGTAATATAGTAAACTAAATAGTACTACGTAATTGATAAGACTACGGCTAAAACTCCTAAAAGAGATTATCTTCTCTATATCACTCACCCTTGGTCACAAATAAAGATCAGCATCAAATGGCTAAAAAGGATCCTCTGCACCCAAAAGCTGCACTACAAGCTTCCAAGAAAACAGCTGTTTCAGAAACAGAGCACCAAGTGATCTACAAAGTTAGCTTCAAGTTCTAACTGAAAGTGTAACTGCTAGCATAATTGTAACATTTAAAGAGGAACTCAACCACAAGTCACTAAAATTCTTGATTACACTGTTCTGAGGCCTCACTTGGAGGATTGTTATAACAAGAAAAAGGGAAAGATTGTCCACCTCCCGAGGGGTCAGGCATCAGAAGGCATGCATTAATGCATTAAGCGAACACCATCATGTAGCTCATAAAGAAGTCCTGATTTCCACTTGAGCATCCAAATCCTTCCAATGCAAAAACTGAAAACAGAATTTTTAAAGGAGTAGAAGTGCATCCACCAAATGTATAGGTATGACCCACAAAAAATAAAATTCCAGAGTTTAGTTTCTCCACTGAATCAACTCAACTGCATTAATCACAAATATCAGCAAAACTCACTTTAAGAATGAAATTATACAATTTTCCCAATGGACATTCTCCTTTCCAATTGCATATGTTACAAGTTACAACTTTGGTAAGTAAAAACAAGGATATTCAATTTAAACATTTTTTCAAGTTTTTTCTAAATCGAATCAAAAGCCATGGCCTGGAAAAACACAATTTGTGTGGTGAATACAAATTTCTGCTCAACATTTATCAACAAAGATCTGTCAATTATCACTCTTTGGTTGAACCCAGGCTGGATCTTAACAAGCCATTCTCTATTTCTCTCAGAACCTTCCTGTTGGGCATCAGTAAACTATGTCGCACCTCCTGGCTGAATGCAAGGTAGTTTAACTTGCACAATATGCTTGCAGAATTACCAGCCAGAAAAATTTTTGAATTCCGTGGAGGTGCCTACTTTTCTCTTCTTTGATGAAGGAACTGGAGGAAGGCTATTAGAATCAGCTTGAACATTCCTTGCTTTCAAGTATTTCCCAACACCACCGCCAACAGCTAGAGTGTCTGTTCCTGTTCCAGGGTTGCTGTACCATGAGCCAACCTTATCCTGAAATGCAGCAGCAGAGTACAACATGAAATTGTGTCTTATGAGATGAAGACATGAAGAACAAACATCTTTGGGGGGATGGAATTAACAAACTTAACAAAGATTGATTAATAAATAGTTCAGATGCCAAATGCTCTAAGAAATTATAACTAACATTGTCCTCATCCTCAATTTTGTCCTCAGGTTTCTCCCCGTCTTCTTCATCATCAGATTCTGCATAGGGATTGACATACACCTCTACATCAATTATCTTGATTTCTTCCTGCATAAGAGTAGAAAGAAAAGTGACAAAGGTGAGAACTAAAAAGCAGAACTTTGGACTCATTGTTAAAAACAGCTGACTCAACCTAAATATCAAAACTAAAACAGCAAATACCAAACACATAAAATCAACCCAAAAAAAAAAAAACAGCCTGAAATATGCTACAGAATATTAAAAAGTAGAACTTTGGCCTCAATGTTGCAAGCAGCAAACTCAAAATAAATATCAAAACTGAAACAGAACATAGAATAAAAAATAACACAAAAATATGAATGTAAGACAGCAAGAAAAATGCCAAACACACAAAAAGAAAAACAAAACAAAAAGATGAAATCCCTACTTAAATTGCATAACACTGACAATGAAACATACTCTTCATTAGCAGATAGGCTCAGAACAGAAAAGTGAAAATGCAAAGCAAAAGAATAACAGAATTCCTACTAACCAGAGGGCGGTCATTGTCATCAACAGGGACCTTCTCCATTGCTGAAAGGGTTGTCAAACCACCAACAACCATACCAAAAACTGAGTGTTTGTAATTTAAATGATTTGCAGACTTGTACAGGATGAAAAATTGAGAACCATTTGAATGCGGGCCTGAGTTTGCCATGCTAACAACACCTCTTCCTGAATGTAACAACTTGGAGTTCACTTCATCTTTGAATGGCTTTCCCCAGATAGACTCACCACCTCTTCCTGTGCCCGTAGGATCACCGCCTTGAATCATGAAATTCCTGAAAGATATTGATGGCATAAGTTTTTCGATATTCAAGCAACAAACGCTGATAATTGGTTTATTAGTTGGGTATTTTAAGAGAGAAGTTAAAGTACCGAATGTTTCTGTGGAAAGCCACTCCATTATAATAACCACGTTCACACAAAGTGATGAAGTTCTCACACGTTCTTGGTGTCATATCACAGTGCAGTTCAATGTTTAAATCACCGTGTGTTGTCTGCAACCGAACATAACCTTTCTTCTTGGGGTTTTTCTCAACTTTGACATATTCATATTCATTTTTCGTCACAGGATCATAACTGGTAGAAGTGAAGGATCGTGAAGCTGCACCAGATGTGAAACGACTCTTAACCTGAATGCATTTAAAAGAAGAGTAAGTCATGTTAAAATGAAAAAAAAATATCTCTAGTATTGCTGTTAGTGTTTCTTATCCAATACGGGTGATGTTAAAAACACTAACCAGTTTAGCATTTACTGGTGTCCTTTCTCCTGCCATGTGCAAAGCAATCCGAGCAGCAGCTTTATCGCCAGAAGCAGACTTAGCAGCAGCAGCACTTCTTCCATGAACTGATGCAGAAGCTGCATCTACAATGCTGAAAGTTTGTTTAGGTTGACCTTCACCATTTTCATCTGATTTGTCTTTGATACGTGATCTGGCATCTAAAATGGCAGTAAGCGCAGCCGCTCTTTCATTTTGTGCCTTGCTCCCACCTCCACCATGCAATGCAATCTCCTTTGCTTTCTCAGTACCAAGATCCTTTAGCATTTGTTTGATATCCCCAGTAACATTTATATTGTAAGTTGGTTCAGATTGCATTTTCTTCAATTCTGACAGCATACAAAAAGAGAAACTAAGTATAGAGATGCATGTGCAGATGGCTATGAAGAAAGAAAGAAAGAAGCAGAATTACTCACCTTCATCATCAACCTTCAAACTTTTTTTGACATGATCAAAATCCACAAGCACCCTGGTGTCCAGTGCATTAGGATTCTACACACATATCATCATACATATGGGTGAGGTGGGGAAACTTTTTGGTCAGTTAAATTTAAACAACAAACAGTAGAACAAAAGGGAATAATCTAAAGTGAAAGGTTACCTGAATTGTAATGATATCTTCTTTAGTAAATGGTTCATCAGTAAGAAGTTCCTTCCAGTTCTTTGTTTTGATGTTTAATTCTTTAATTGCCTGTGCAACAAGGTTACTTACAAATATTACATTTAGAAGACTAAAGCATGCAGGTAATAGAGCACTTGTAATCGAGGGAAGACGTATATACAGTACCTCATAACAGAAGACATTGCCTGTAGTCTTTACAGCAACGATGTGGGTAAATTCTGTAAAGACCTTGTTCAAGACAGGACATTGGAACTCACCTGAAAAAAAATATAATTAGCATCTTTCAAGAAATAACAATTCCACCACATGATCATTATGAAATACATCATAGAAACTTGTTCACTAAATACTGATAATTCAAGTTTTCTAGCTTCAAGGTTGTACAATATACACCTAGCTGCTATACAGAACTTATAACTCTGAGGAACTTAATGAAGTGCAATTGAACACTCAACAACTTAATATACTCTGTAAATCTGCATCAGAATGACAAAGTTCGATACGAGTCATTACCTTCTGTGTTCTTGTGGAAAGTAAGCGGAATAAGCTGCTCTAGCTTTAAAGGAGCTCCTGTAACTGGATGCTTTCCATATTTCCTAATGTATGGCATTATATTCCTAAGAAATTCGAGGACCAGACTAATTAACACTCTGTCAAAATTCAAAAAGAGAAGAGGAAAGTTCAGAACCAGAAATACTCACATTAGGTCAAAAACACTTCCATCTTCGGAGCACACGGGGTCTTCGAAAGGCGTAAATGTAAGCCTGCGTTCATAGAGTAAAGAAATTAAGCTAAAACAAAAGTTATGTGTTTGTGTAAGCTAGGAAGAATAGAGAACGGGAGAGCTTACGCGCAGCAATAGAAGGGTAGACGTTTGAAAGGAGTACGGATTTCCTTCGATTTAGCGCCGCCCCACTCGGTAGCCCATTCAGTCTTCGTTATGAACATTCGATCTTTACTGTGCTGTTTCTTCCCCATGGCGGTGCTTCTCGGGCTCGGAAGTCAACGAACAATTGGAGTTTTCGGAGAAGTTCGCTCTGCAAACCTTCTGGCCGTTGGGATGGCGGGCGGCGACACTCTTTGTTCCGATCGCCGTCTACAAGTTTTTATCTAGATGCCCGAACCGGGTCAGTCTTTAAAATAAATATGGGCCTGGACCGGGGACCGACCCGGCCCATGAGCTTTCATTAAACAACCCACGTATTCTGTATTCAGGACAGTGAAAGACTTCAGCCGTAATGGGTGGTGGCCGGACTAGCAGTAGCAGCAGCGGAGAAGAAGACGGTGATGCTGATTGGAGAGCCGCCATAGATTCTCTCGCCGCCACCACAGCCTTTAGCAGCTCCGCCGCCGTCAACGGCGGTCTTCATTCGGGTGCTTCAACCGCTCATCCTACCCGTGAAGATGAAACAGACACTCCGAAACCTCAACTTAAGCACTACCAAATCAAGGTGCTCGCTTATTTTTCTCTCGTTTCTGATTATTACGTCTCTGATTGTGTATTAATGTACTCTGCACTTCACATCACTATGCTTAGAATGGTGGATTAGCAGAAAATACCTCAGTTTTATCTATAATTGCTCATATGAATGCAAAGATTGATGCCATTTAAACTGCACTGTAAAGGCTGGTTCTTCGCTTCTTGTTCTGTACACTGCCTTATGAATCATAAGTTATGATGTTTACTGTACAAATGGACACTGGCAGGCCCAGAAGCTTTTGGAGGACATTATAGAGAAGACTATAGAAGTAGTAAGCGACACAGGCAATGTAATGCTTGAAGAGCCTATCAGGAGCAGTGAAGGTGGAATTAGGCTGTTTAAGCATGCTCCTGCTGGGATAGTGTTTGACCACACAAGTGAGAAATCTCATCAAAAGATTTTTGGTCCTGTTTTAGTTTCCTCCAATTTGGATGTGACTGTGGTGTTTACTTGCTTCTCAGATGAACTTAATCAATCGCGAAAGAAGCCAAGAATTCTTCCTGTTCCAGAAATTGATGAGAGATCAAAGGAGGTTTGTATTTGCAGCCAAAATCTAATTTATGCTGCCTTTATGACTCTTTCTGAACCTCAATTTTTCTGCATTGCTGCAATTGTTGTGAGCAGTTTAGACACCAGATCAAATCTGTTGCAGTTGATGGGACAGACATAATGGTTGCAGCTAAAGATTCCTCTCAGAAATCTTTGGCTAAACTGGAAGCTAAAGACGCGGCTGCCAAAGCAGCTAAACAAAGAGAGGAAGAACGTGTTGCAGCGCTAAAAAGAATAAGAGGCGAGAGATGGCTGCCTTCTATTGCTCGAGATATGCAGCTAAATCGCAAAAGAAGTTGATCCAGTGATGGTAGGCTCTTCCTGCTAAACTTAATTTGTCGTTAGAATGTGCGTCTTGCTTGCTCTGTAATTCTGCAGCATTTTACCGATTTGTTACACTAATTCAAGAAACAAAAGGTATGCAGTGAAATGAGATTGATTGCTCGAATCAGATGACTTCATTTATTCCATTATAATACAACTTGTACAAGAGTTCAACACTGGAAATTTGAAAACCATACATAAATTTCACACTATTTCAGCCCCATCTACTACCAAACACTAGCAAGCATAAATGTCACAGGCAGTGACATTGCAATGCATAAATGATTTTACTTTTTCTTTTCTTTATTCAATATTGAATTAAGCATTAAGGAAACACGAAATTTCCTTACTGCAAAACAAATAAATGCACGGGTACATGGCATACAAGGATGGAAGATCTATTGACATGGACTAAGCCACGACGCAGCTAGCCAGCTATGTTTTCAGGTACCCCTTTTCCTCCAGGTAAGAGATCACAGCCTCAGCCATATCATATGGAGAATCATTGAATCCACGGTTAAGCCTCAGCACTATCTGCAAATAAAAAGGCCCAAAGCAACACATTTAAAATTTAAGAAAATCGGATTCTGTAATGGATATATCATATTGTCACTAGTACAACCAAGGAATGCACTTCTGTATTTTACAAAAGGCAAACCGTACCTCTGAATTCTCTGGTGGCTCATATGGATCGTCAATACCAGTGAAACCTACAGACATTAGTGATGATGGTTAATATGATGCAGTTTATGTCACACTTTTTTAGCCTGAAAATGACCTAAGATTTTAATTAATTTAAATGAACTCTTGTTTCTTTTTATACTCCATGAATAAACTGAGCTTGCATAAAATTGAGACCAAATAAAATATGCACAGCACCAATGGGCAATGGCTTACATCAAAAGCCTTGATGTGGTCCAAATGTACTTATACTCCCATGCTCCTCAATTTGAAATAAATTAATAAACAAAGGCACTAAAATGTAATGATTTAGATTAACAGATAAATACTTAAATCACTTCTCTAGTAGGGTAAGCAAAAGGAACAGAATTGAAGTTGCTTTGAGAAAACTGCCAATTTTTAAAGGAAAAAATTAGTGTTTTTTCATCATGGTGTCTACTAGAGATGACAAAAAGATAGACACCTTTTAACTTTCCTGCTCGGGCAAGTTTGTACAATCCCTTGGGGTCTCTTGCCTCACAAACATGTAAAGGCACATCCAAGAACACCTAAAAGTGGAAAAATAATACATGAGATATTTCTTGACTGTAATAAGCAGCTTCTAGTTTTAAATGTCCTGTACTGTTTGAATTCCTTGTCATAAGTGAACAACAACAGAATAAACAGAAGTTAAACCTCAATGAAATCTCCTTCTGGAAGTAAAGCACGACAAGCATCCCGCTCCTTTCTGTATGGAGATATCAAACTGACAATGCAAATGACTCCAGCATCTGCAAAAAGCTTTGCCACCTCCCCTGCGTATTGAACAAAATCAAATGAAATTTTGTCTTCAAAGGACATGTAATAAGGCTTTAAAATTTAAAAACAAAACAAAAAAACAAAAAAACAAACAAACAAAATCAAAAAAAAAAACAAACAAACAAAAAACAAAAAAAAACAAAACAAAACAAAAAAACACACAAACAAGACCAAGTTAAGAACCTACCAACCCGTCTAATGTTCTCTGTTCGATCTTCTGCCCCAAAACTAAGATCACTACTCAGACCATGACGGACATTATCTCCATCCAGAATGTAAGTAAGCTTTCTATGAGCATGTAAGCCTCTACTTAGAGCACATGCTACAGTGCTCTTTCCTGAAATGACACAACAAAAGAATAGCATAAGCAATGTCACCATTTTAGAACCGAATTACTATTTACAACAAGGCAGACCATGTGATTTGATGGTGAAGTTTTTTTTTCCCCTTCCCTCATTACAGCATGTACAACAGTAGACTAAAACTACCTCACCAAGATTGCTCCTTGTAAGGTTCAAACTCCTAAAATTTTTCGGTCAAAGGCACTGGCCTCAAGGTCTTTGCTGCAGCAAGGCCTTGAGGCTAGATAGTCAAGATAAAGAATGAAGCCTTTAGGATATATTAGAAACATGATATGATTGTTATCAAATTCACAGAAAAATAAGGTTGCAAGACTATTTTGAGACTTGAGAGAAAGTTAGACATACAGATACACAAAGCAGAAAATGATGGTTAAGTCAAATTCCTAATCTAGGAACAAACCTGAACCACTGAGACCAGTAATCCATACAACACAGCCCTTCTGCCGAAGCAACTCCTCCCTGTCACTCCTCTCTACCGAGCATTTGTGCCAAAAAATATTTGTAGAGTTCCCAACTGTAGAAGCCTGGAGCCTTTCTTTCCCTAGACAGTTAATCACAAACATCAGCAGTGAAAAGATTCCAAAAATTAAAGTTGCCTTAACTGGTCTGCCTAATTAGGTATAATGTAGTAAACACTAGCACCAACTTCTTTCCAATCGATATCAGCATGCTTGTAAGCTTTTAACATTTTGTACTAGCACCTACCTAACATTCCAAGTTTTCTTCTGATAGATAAAATGAAGTGTGAAAGGTATAAACTTTTATGTTTACTAATCCACTTTTCCTTTGAAAATAGGAGTCAAGAGAACGGAATTAAAATAAATCAATACCAGAGAGACCATCACAATCATTGACGAGCACGTCCTGTTGGGAGCCGCACCCAGACGGATGAGAATTTTCGTTTTTGCCAATGGTTTGCGAAGATCTAGAAGCTTCAAGTGCCCTAATTGGGCCAATAAAGCGGGATTTCACCTCGCCGCCAGTAATGGAGGAGCTGAAGCCTTTGCGTACACCGGAATTACACCCCAGCAGCTTCAAAAACCCTACCTTTCCCGGTTTTGACGACACAAAGTAAAATTCCGGCAACCGAGAAAAATTAAGCAATGGTTTGGTAGCCGCCATGTTTCTGAATCACAAGGTATGTAGCCAGTAAACACTCTGGTAGTCTGGTATTGGTTTTCACCAAAAGAGAGAGATCAAAAGGTAGCAATTAGAAGGCGTTACGGAAGAGCACTCAATTATTTGAGGTTTTCCGAGTGATTTTAACATAAAACACAAAAATAGTCGAAGATTGCAAGTTGGCGGATTAAGACTTGTGTGCAGAGATACTTATAGAGAAAACATGCACGTTTACAGAAAGCTTGAATGGAGAGACGAACGGTTATGGGAGTGGCGGGAGAGCTGGTGGTTGAGAAGTCAAGCTCAGGTACGATACTGGACCTTCTCTACAAGAATTATTATTTATTTCTGTTCCAGTCTTATAAATGCATTTGGTTGGTAGGAAGATATAGGAAGGATTTCTAATTCAGGTGTAAGTAAATAGTAAATTAAGAATTCAAATTATATTATATTTGATAAGAAGAAATATAATTATTGGAAAATGGCTGGAATTCCTGGAAAGAAGTGATATAAAAATCTTATCAGGGTAACTATGTTATTTATATTCTTTTTTTCTTTTCTTTATAAGGTTGAATCGCAATTTATAGAGTAGGGCTATAAATTGCAATTCAGTGAATTGAGGGAATTGAATTACGTTGGCATTGAATTTCAATTCATGTCAACCAAAACATCCCCAAGGACCCCAACTCCGTCCAAGGGTGTTCATAATTCAGTAATACTATATATACTTTCACTTTCTACTCTATTTTTTACTTATGGCTGAGTTGTCATTCTTTGATTGATCTAAATAACAAAGTGTGCCACTGTTTTTACTCATTCACTTTTATTTACTCAATAAAATTTGTACAAGTGGTAGGAGTTATATTCCATGAGGTGCATATATCATTTTCCTTCATAATTTGGTGAAAAATAAATGAATCGAATCAAAAAAATTTGCTAACTATAATGTAGTGTGATGGTCCAATTATCATTCTAACCCCGGTTATAGGAGTTTAGATTTTTGGGTTGAAAATGTTTGAGAAAACATAGAGTATTTGAGAAAAATGACAATTTTTCTTATAAATTATATGTATATAGCACTTTCTCCCTAAGTTATTCATGTAATCATGTATCTACATTTGCCACCTCAATAATTTTAAAAGTGGCGATTTTTCTCTTTTGATGTTAAATGGACATTTTTACCTTAAAATAATTATTTCATTTATTTGTATTCTCTAACAAATTATTACATATGTAGGGATGACCACTGTTCAATTTGAACTGAACCGGATGCTAGTAACCGAACTGAAACGGTAGGGACAATTCTTGTTACAATTCATACCTTGAAAAAATAAAATAAAATAATTGTTGAATTTATATTATTTTAAAATAAAAAAATATAATTTAATAAATAAACAAATTTTTAACCGGCGGTTCAAACCGAAATTGGAATCATAATAAATGCGAACTAGAACCAAACAAATTTATCATTTACAGACGATATTTACAAATTTCTTCGGTTCCAGTTCGCATTTATTCTAATTCCAGTGTCGGTTTGAACTGCTTGTTCAAAATTTATTTATTTATTTATTTTTGTAAATTCCATTTTTCATTTTTAAACTAGTCTAAATTCAACAATTATTTTATTTTATTTTTCCCGATTCAGAATCGTAACAAGAACCACCATTACTATTTCAGTCTGGTTGCTATAGTGTCCAGTTCGGTTCAAATCAAACCGCAGTCATCCCTACATATAAGCAATAATTTTTGGAGAAGAAAAATAAATTAAATAATTATTTTAAGTGTAAAAATGTCCATTTAATATCAAAGGGGAAAAACTGCCACTTTTAATATAACTGAGGAAACAAATATGAATACATGAATAATTCGGGGGCGGGGGCGGGGGCGGGAGTACTATAAACCTATAATTCAGGGGGGAAAAAAGTATCATTTTCCTATAGTATTTCAAAATAAAAAATAAAAAAAATTTGGTTAACTATTTTTAAAGTGAAATATTTTGATTTGGTTAATGATTAAGGATTTTTAAAAATTTTGATTAATTGTTAGTTCGCTTCTACGAAAGTGTTGGTTAACTAAATTAATCTAACGGTTAATCGAATGATATGTGTATGTATATACATGTTTTTTTAATTTTTTTTATAATCTCATAAATAATACTATTATATTAGTTTTATTTCAAATTTATTATTTATGTATTGGTGTAATTACTATTTTTATGGTGTGAAATTACAAATTTACTAATTTTATTTATAAATTTTAATATTTGTTAAATTGGACTAAAATAATTCAGTTAACCGACTGATTAACTGAACAAAAATCAATTCTGTTAATAGTAAAGCTTTTAGAAATTTGGTTAACTTGGTTCGGTTATTATCTAAAATGAACACCCCTACCAATCATTATACTATTGACCATCCACATTATAAGCTCAATCTAACATAAATGTTCATTATTAATATATTAAAAAATTAATGTTAATGTATTATATATATTTTTTAATATATTGCATATTCATTTTTAATGATCTAAAAGTGAATCTATAATTCATTAAAAATAAATTTTTAATATATTAAAATTAATATTTATTAGTAGTTCACATTACAATGGTGATTATAATCCAAGTATAGTTTGACACTTCCAATTGTGATAACTAGAAAGGTATTTGGCTGTTTAAAATTTGCAGTGGATTGCTAAACAATTGTAAAGTGATTAGGAGTTGTTTATCAAAGTAAAAATTTGGAAGCGTTTTTGGAACAAAAAAAGAAAAAAAAAAAGAAAAAAAAAAGAAGAGGAAATTGGATAGGTGAAAAAATGAAAATGGAAACTTATTTATTAAACCCATTTCTAATTTCCTAACCATATCTTCATTCTCATTTTTTTCATTGTTTTTGGAAAAGTGAGAATCAGACCCATACAAATAGAGAAATAAAAAAGGACCTTGTGTCCAGTGGCATCAAACCCTTCCCTTTATACGGGAAGTGGTGGAGTCAATACTGACTATTGTGCTTCAATAGGTTGAGAAAGTAGTTATGAACAAATACTGCATTGTAATAGAGTTAGTAGTTTTCAAAAAAAAAAAAAAGTACGCGTGAACAATGATATTCTTATTAAGAGCATCCTTATCAATGGAGTTTTTTTTGCGGTTTTTGAGTAGTTTTTGTAAGTGTGTTTAGGAAAGAGAAAATGGGAGGGGATGAAAAAATTTGATATTTAAAAAAGAAAATAAAAAAATTTAATTGTGTCAGGCGCGCCGGCGGCGTGCGGGTGCACACACAGCAAGCCTTGCTTCCCAACCCCACCTGTCGGCCAAGAAACCCTCCCTTGTAGAAGCAACCCATTTTTCTCTCTCCAGCTCTCTCTCTCTCCTCCAAGTGAGCTATGCATCTGGTATAAACCAAGTAATATGCACTGATAGGGCTGCTCTAAGTCACAATTAATTACTTAAAAATGATTTTCCTTCACTTTTCATAATCAATTGAATATAGACACACACACAAAAATCACTGTTAACTTTTGACATGTAATTTAATAAAAAAAATTCACAATTTTATTTTTATTGTCACATTTATAATTCACACAGCATAACAAAAAACCAAATGTATTAATTGGGGCCAGTGTTGTTCAATTTCTGTCCTGAAATTTGTCACAAATTTATTGCTGACTTTGTATACCAATTGTACACAATTTTGTGGTCAAGTGGTGCCCCCTTCAATTTTAGGATATCAATAATCACCGAGTACATTAATGCCATAATAACAACCAACAGTGTTGTTCAATTTCTGTCCTGAAATTTGTCACAAATTTACCGTTGACATTGTACACCAATTGTACAAAATTTTGTGGTCAAGTGGTGCCCCTTTAATTTTAGGATATCAATAACCCCGAGTAAATTATTGTGTGGACCATGTTGTGTAGATCATGACAAAAAGTATATTTGTAATTTACTAAAATATATTATTCGTGTACTGGATGTATATTATACAAAATAATGTACTTTCAGTATTTAAATAAGAGTAAATTGCACTTTTGGTCCTATGACTATATGGCTCTTGTTAATTGCAACACTTGACTTTAAAAACTAACAAATGAGTCCACTAACTATGCATTTTTTAACAGATTAGGTCCTCTCGGCCAAATCACCGGCCAAATTTGGCCGGAAAATGGTAACTAATTTTAAATTAAATATAATGAAGGGCAAAACAGTCATTTTATGTGGTCTTCTTCTCCCTCTTGCACCTGCGCTGCTCGCCAGCCAGTGATACTGTCCAAGTACGTCGGAAATCAACCGAACGCCGCCACCGCATTGGTCAACCTTTCTCTCGCGAAAGTCAACAAGGTAAAGACCGTTAGGGCTGGGATTGTTCCGCCGATATTCTGAAGGGCGGGTTCGAGGAGTCGCAGGATCACGCCGCCGGTCGAGGACGACAATGAGACAGCGCCAGTGCGCTGCTTGGGATTATAAAGAGCGGCGGAGATGGAATTGAGATCCTCCAAGTCTACTCCAGGAGGTGAGCAAGCGAATGCTCGAATGAATCAAGTCCAGATCCGCTTCGCCGACGCAGGAGAGTGTGCCACCGCCGCCGTAGGAGAGTTCAGTTCATTGAAATATATATATATATATATATATATATATATATATATATTTGTAGTTGGAAAATTATTGGAGTTGAGTTCATTGAAAATGCTTGTTTGATGATTTGAGATCTAGTAGTGTTGTCTTTGGATTTACAACACTGCTGCGGCAATGGAGCAATGGAGAAATGTTGCGACAATGGAGCAGGTGCAACCTGCAAGGAGAAGAAGAAAAAATAAAGTGAAATGACTAATTTGCCCTCATAAATAAAATATTTGAAACGGGTTATGTTTTTCCGGCCAAATTTGGCCGGAAGGACCTAATCTGTTAAAAAATGCATAGTTAGTGGACTAATTTGTTAGTTTTTAAAGTCAAGTGTTGCAATTAACAAGAGCCCTATAGTCATAGGACCAAAAGTGCAATTTACTCTTTAAATAATGTACTTTCCTTGAATATATTGCACATTTTTAATATACTAAAACATATTATTTGCGTATTGAATATACATTATGTTATAGTATGATCCACACATCAATAATGATTGGAAATAATGATGATGGAGCAAATGAAAATCTTTTAGATTATCTTAATTAAAATATAATTGTTGTTATCATATAATAATAACTAGTGTTTTTACCGTGCGTGCATGAAAAAATTTATGTTATTATGAATTTAAATAAAAAATTAAAAAAATATATGTTAAAATGTTCAATATAATAATATAGTTGGACTTTCATATATTTGGTCAAATATCTATTTTCATAGATACAAAATTAAAATTAAAATTTTGTATGATTAACATATTTTTATAACTCAGAGTCAATAGTACTAAAAAAACATATTTATATAAATTTGTATAGAAAATTTACATAATTAAATGATTTATTACTAATTTTATTTCATATATATTATAATTCTAACGATATGAATAATAACTAAGAAAATTGTTTTTAGAAATAAAAAAAAAAAGATGTAAAGTTTAAATTTGGTATAAGTAAATTTAAACTCTAATAGGATGATTTTCTTATATAATTGTATAATAAATTCTAAATCAAAATTTTATAATATAATTCCCATAATTATAATTATATTGCTAGATTTATAATAAAAAATTAATTAAATTTAGAAATTAACAAAATTAGTATTTTAATTTTGCATCAGTAATATAGTGCATAAGTACATGTATATGTTTAAAAAATTATAAATATTTATGAACACATTTTTTTATAGTATTTCTGACTCTATTACAATGCAGTATCTTATGAACACACATTTAGTTAATGTTATAATTTTATTTATTTAATTATATTTCATATTCTATTAATTATAATTAAGAGATTGCATTTACAATTAATTTAATATTATATTTAAATGTGAGACATTTTCAAACTCTGTAAATGTATAGTCCAATTTTGTCTGTTTGTTTGTTTTTTAATTTTTTTTTTAATGTTAACATATGTATGCCAATTTTCCAAAATTTGTGATCAAACGTAATAACAAGTAACAACCGACAGGAATTAATGATGATGGAGCAAATGAAAAGCTTTTAGATTATCTTAATTAAAATCTAACTGTTGTTATCAAATAAGAATAATATAGCTATCGTGTTGATCGAGTAATTTAAATTATAAACCATGTGATTCTGTCAACAAAAATAGATGGAGTAATATGTTACTGAAATCTGCATGAGAGTTTTGCTTTTAATTTTTTAATGAATCACGTGAATTGCAATGAAACCCGATCCTTGGACATTGACCATGGTTCACAGTGCACTGTGGACCATGATTCATGTGTATATATTTTATGTTATAATTTTTTGTGTCTAGGGTTATGAAATTTTGTATTTTAAAGTATGAATTTTGTACTTGGAACAAATTAGTAATTGTATATTAGGTTATGAATTGAATTGAATTTCTGTATCTTTTGTTGTGAAATTCTATGTACCCAAATCAGATTTGAGAAATAAATAAATTTATAAAATGTGTATGTGTTTTGTGTTATAATTTTTTGTGTTTTGTGTTATGAAATTCTGTACATTACGAATATGAATTCTGTACATCGTCGTTCCAATTCAGGGTCCATAATGTTGTGTGTCTTGTATTGTCATTTTTTGTGTTTTGTGTTATGAGATTTTGTACCTTACAAGTATAAATTTTGTACCTCATTGTTTCAATCCATGGTCCATATGCTATGTGGTCACTGGTCCATGATATAAATTGACATCATCAATTGTTATACCATGGACCAGGATTCACATCGCATTGTGAACTTTAATATAAAAATTATGTACCTTCAGTTAGCACATTATGTACCTACAGTTAACCATTTATGTACATGCAAACAAATAACTTAATAATTACTGACACATAATAGGATAATTACATGTACAGAAACTGTCAACTATAAATAAAGAATCTAAAATTATTTTTTAGACCAAGATTTACAATGTGAGATAGACCCTGGTCCTTGGTATAATTTACGGTCGGGCTTCTAGATATGTTACCGCCCCTCATAATTTAATTAGACTCCCACTTAGCTAGCCTTCTAAGTAGGCTTCATTTTGGAATAGCCCACTTTTGTGCGCCTTGGACTTGTCCTTGGCGGAGGGAATTGGGCTAAACCAAATACCATAATCAAATGATTTGTTAATTTATCGGTTGTTATGCCGTGGACCCAGGTCCACCTTGCAAGGTGGACCTGGGTCTACATTCACATACACTATACTCTACATCCACAATTTGTAAACTCCACATTCACACATTATAGGATTATATGTTTAGTAACTATATTACCACTGTTATGCATTCACACATTCAAAACTCTATATTCACAGGTCCTATACTCCACATTCACAACTACTTGAGAACTCCACATTCACACATTACAGGGCTACAAGTTGCTAGAACTTCTTAACTCTATTACAGATTCACACGTGCATAACTCTATATTCACGATTTCTATACTCCATATTCACAATTTGAAACCTTCACATTCACACATTTATGGGTAACCCTACATTCACACAATCATAAATCTACATTCACGATTTCTATACTCTACATTCACACTTTGAAACCTCTACATTCACACATTTTTGGACAACTCTATATTCAGCAATATGTTTACTAATTATATATATATATATAAAGACAAAAACGACGTAGTTTTGGACCCAGGTCCACCTTGCAAGGTGGACCTGGGTCCACAACATAATTTGCCTTAATTTATTATAAGTTGAGGCATATGTTGGCAAATTATGGGGTGGGGCAAATTATTGTAGTTGTGTGGACCAAAGCTAAAAAGTACATTATTTTTGTATTGAAGGTACATTATTTAATAGTATATATAAAATAATGTACCTTCAATACAAAAATAATGTACTCTAAAATAATGTACTTTATGTACAAAAATAATATACTTTTTTTATTTATGGTCCATGCAATAATGATTGATTGTGTGGACCATAGTCCACATTGCTGTGTGGAGTGTGGAGTGTGGACCATGAATATAAGGTACGTTTTTATTATGCTAAGGGTACATTATTTTGTACTAAATGTACATTTTATAGTATATATAAAATAATGTACTCTAAAATAATGTACTTTATGTACAAAAATAATGTATTTTTTATTTATGTCCACACATACCATGGTCCATGCAATAATGATTGCATGTCGGTATCTCAAAAGTACATAATAAATACACTTGTAGCTAATTGAAGGATGAAAGTCACTTTATAAAGAACTAGTATTTTCGCTCGTGCGTTGCACGGAATGAATTTGTTATAATACGTTAAGAATATTTAGATTGATATACAATTATGTAAATTATAAAATCGAATATTATATAGTGCAATTGAAGAATTGAGTTTGATCGATTATGTTTTCTAATGTTATTATTGCTTGAATTTGAGCAAATAATTGCCCAATTAATAGTCAATGTGTAAATATATGCACCCGGTACTGAAACTTTAGACATTTTATATATCAATATTTATGATTTGTATTAATTTAGCTAATTATCTTGTTGTCCAGCAACTCAGTTATAGAAATTATTTATACGGATGATATATTTTCTATGTAAATATATAGCAATTTTGTCATCTTTGTATAAAAAGAAAACTTAATAGTCTAATCCTAATGCATAACAATGTTTTGATGTTATAGGATTTCGTGTTTTAATATTATTGTACTTTTAATATTATTTTATTGTTTTAATTGTTTTAATGTACAATATTTTGGGCGGGAAATAGGATTTCGTTTTGGAGGTTTTTGTTTATATATATATATATATATATATAAATATAGATTATAACAATGTACTAATCCTAATGCATAACAATGTTTTGATGTTATAGGACTTCGTGTTTTAATATTATTATACTTTTAATATTATTTTATTATTTTAATTATTTTAATGTACAATATTTTGGGCGGGAAATAGGATTTCGTTTTGGGGTCCATGCAATAATGATTGCATGTCGATATGATATCTCAAAAATACATAATAAATACACTTGTAGCTAATTGAAGGACGAAAGTCACTTTATAAAGAATTATAAGAGATTAAAAGTGAACAATATAAATATATAAATGAAAAATAAAATTGAATTTCTTTATATATCTACTATACTAATAAGAGTCAAAGAGAGTTAGGCCTAAAATGGGTAGAAAAAATGGCGGTAATCAAATGGATGGTTCAGATGAATTATTTAATCAAATAGATGGCTAAGATAATTCAGATTAATATTATTCATAGAGATTACCTAATTTAACCTTACTTTTATGATTTTCCGTTAAGTTTTCCGTTAAATATTCTATTATCTGTTAATATTCCGTTATCTTTTAACTTACCCATTAATTTCTATAAGAAAGGTCTTAGGTTCAAACCTCATCTCAATCAAATTTGACATAATTAAGTTTTTCACTCTATTTTACTCTTATTAAATTAAATAAATTATTAGCTACAACATAAAATGATACATATGTATTTCTTTAATTTAAAATTATGTGTCTACAATACCTTTATTTGAAAAAATTATTCATTATCAAAAAATTAAATCAAATAAGAGAAATAATTTCATTAGTTATATTGTCTTTATTTTTTCTCATGCAAAGATTCTTTACATTCAAATTTATCAATTGATACTCATTACATTGTCCATTATCTTATTTTTATTTACAATATCTTGTAATTAAATATCAAAGTTATAGTACAAAATAATGTTATATATTTATTTACCAAATATTTTATTAATACTATGAAATATGTTAATTTTTTAGATACCAAATATAAAAAATTATGTTAATTTTTTAAGAGAAATAATGAGGTTGGTGCGTTGATAACACCAAACACCAAAATGCAAAAGCAAATACTCGTTGCCCAATGGTTATCGCGTGGATCGTGGTTCACACTGCTGTGTGGACCATGATTTAAAAACAACATCATTTTGCTTAATTTCGTTTTTTTGCGTGCTCAATTGCAACAATAACTCATAATGTGCATTATTTTAAAGCATAATATATATTATTTTAAAACATAATGTACATTATATTAGTTCAGATGTTTCATTATTCTAACATGTAAAGTAATGTACATTATTTTAAAACATAATGTACATTATTCTAACACATATTTTTACTCATAATATTCACGATGTGATTTTAGACCGTGGTCCACACATTAAATTGCACTTGGTGCCTCTATGGGGCAAACATGTGAGATCAGACATGACCATCTGTTGAGCCCAAAAGACGAAAGCATTAGTCCCATTAACACAAATTTTGTTCATCACAACCTCAATATCATTACAAAGCCCAACCGGTAGCAAGAAGACCATCATGGCGTAACACGACATAGCCTATAGTACATTCTTAAGTAAAACCTCTTGACCTGCCCGAGATAAAAATTTGGAGTTCCAATTGCGCACACGGTTTAAGATTTTATCCTTGAGATAGCCTAGGGTCACCTTCTTATTCCTTCCCACCAATGATGGCAAACCTAAATACTTCCCCGTTGTGTCTCCCTGACTTACACCCAGGATGTTGGCCACTTCATTCTTCACATGCTGCGTAACATTTGAACTGAAGCATACCATGGATTTATCAAAGTTATTCGTTGACCAGTAACAGTCGAGTATAAGTCAAGAACAGTTCGCATGTGATGACTTTCCACAGTATTTGTACGGAGAAATAAAAAGCAATCATCCGCGAACATAAGGTGTAAGTTTATCCATAACATTTGAACTTCAAATTTTTAGGATTACAAAAACCATTGAAATTTTTTTTATTGAGGAATGCTAACCATGATCAACAGTATAATGATTTTGCTCACATGGAAGAATATGATTTGCTTCAAAATATAATTTGCGTCAATCCCTGGAAAGCATTTCGTAAGTAAGGATCACTTTCATGTCATCACCTCCAAATTTTTGCTTACTTTTTTTGCTTACTAAATCACATGAAATTCCATAACGTAACCACCATCTCTAACTAAAACAAGGAATTTCCAAGCCATAAAATAAGATGCTGATGACGACTTCATGTTTTAAAAGGTGTTTTTTCCTTGGTATATTAAGTAATGAGTTAGACTTGTTTTCTTTATAATAAATTTGGGTGGCTGTCCACTTGTCCCTAAAAAAAAAATAGATTTGAATAGTGGGGCTATTGATTTTGTAATTATAAAGTTTCAAGTTCAAGTCTTAGCTAGAGTATTCTATTAATCTTCATAGTTTGAGCCGGTCAGCAAGACAATTTAGGCTAAATTACCTCATCATGATTCTTTATTAACTACAGTCACATGACAAATTTACTATATACACCTTCCAATAGTGACAAAATTTTTCTATGACTAAAAAAATTAGTTAAAAGAATCTTTCCAAACAAAGACTAAGGCCCTGTTTGGTAAATAATCAGCCTATCAGTCAATTTTGGCTTATTTGACCACTATTAGTCGTAAGTTAATAAGCTTTTTTATAACTCCAAAATACTAAAATTCAAAAGGCTACTCCAAGCAGTCTTTTCAATTAGCTTTTTGAGAAAAGAAATTATACCAAACAGCCATCAGCTAACAGCTAATTTATCAAATAACTTACTACAATCAGCTAATGTTATCAACAAATTATACCTTATAGCCCAAACAACCAACCCAATCAGCTAACAACCATTTACCAAACATTGCCTAAATTAGCTTATGGTTATAGACTCATAGCATAGTGTTATACATTTCCCCTGCAATTATTGTACACGCGGTACAGGAGACTTAATTAAGTCTTGAACGAATGGGAGTACAAGTCCGCGTTTGGCGTCCGCGACGCGTCAACGACTAAAAAGCTGAGAAAGAAGATTCATCACATGTCACATTATACTTTTTTTTTTTGGAAAGTAATGTCACATTATACTTTAAAATTGCATTTTGTTGTTCTTTTTTAATTGCATGTTGTTGTTTACCTAATATTATAGTAAAATACAAAATTTATTCCGTAGATATTTTTAAATAATAATTATAAGTGACAGGGTAATTGGGTACCCGACCCGGAACCGTTGACCAAGACAGTTGTCGTTCAAACTACCCAAGACACCTCACTCCTCAGCATCAATGCGCAACGGTCCAACTCCTCAGCATTGATGGCCAACGTTCAGCTCCTCAGCATTGATGACCGACGTTCAGCTCCTCAGCATTCAACACCTCAGGTACTGATGTCCAACGTTCAACTTCTCATCAATGCTCCGTTACTGAGCTGAAGGGAATAAAAAGACTCACAACCATATAGTGAAGGGGGGGGGGGGGCTTCTTACGACACTTGAACTTAGACAGTACATACTGAACTTACTTGTACACTGAGCACTACGCTCAATATTGTATTCAAACACTCAAATACTCAAATAATATACCGGTAAANAAAGCAGGATAAGGGGGAAAGCCTGCGAGACTTCTTAAGCAAATGGAAAAAAGAAGTCAACAGCGTATATGACTTCGACTCGAAGGCAGCAATTCTCACCTTCATCCAAGCACTGAGGTCAGGCGATTTCCACAAACAACTGAACACCCACCACCCACGCTCTTATGAGGAACTCATGAGAACAGCCAACCGGTATGCAGACGTAGAGGAGGCTGACAGGAGAAAAAAGGATGATGAGGAAGGACGAAAGAGTGGGCGACCTGATAAAGCTGGTCCGCCCAGCCAGGCACCACGACCAAACCAACCACCCTCAACGAAGGGAAGAGATGAGCGACCTCGTCTCGCCTCACCGCGACACTTAACACCGCTTACTCACCCGATTAGCGTGATTCTAAGTCACGCTGAGGAAATGGGAATGGTGCATTTTCCCTCAGAGTGTGTGGCAGTTTCTACGGGCGAGGACCAAACTAAGTACTGTCGGTTCCACCGGCAGGTTGGACATGATACTAACGAGTGTCATACTTTAAAAGGACAAATAGAAGAACTGGTGCAGAGAGGATATTTTAACCAATTCGTTGAGTATCCGGGACAGTACCAGCATCAACAAAGCCTACCCGATAATGTGTGGCGAAAGGAAGAAGATCCTGAGCCTTTAGCTTCCAACACCAAGAAGAGGAGGTGCGACCTGGGCGAGGAAGCAAGAAACAGTGAGCTAGAGAAAAAGTCCGCGCAACGCAAAAAACATGTAATTCGCTGATGGCCCGTCAAAAAACACTTCGACTTGGCCGAGGTCAGTCCTCGGCCAATCTTGCGCTCAAAAAAAATATATATATATATATATCAGTCCTCGGCCAAGTTTTCGGTTAAGTTTGGCCGAGGTCAGTCCTCGTCAAAAATTAAAAAAAAAAAAAACAAAAAAACAAAACAAAACAATAATAATAATATAATTGGCCGAGGTCAGCCCTCGGCCAACACTTGGTCGAGGCCCGACCTCGACCAACACTTGGTTTGAAGTCGGCCACCTCATCAAGTGGCGCTGCTCCTCAAGCGGGTGTCACCTCATCAAACTGGTGTCACCTCATCAAGTGGCGCTGCTCCTCACGCAGCATCACCTCATTAAGCAGCGTCACCTCATCAAGTAGCGCTACTCCTCAAGCAGCGTCATCTCATCAAGTGACGCTACTCTTCAAGCGGGTGTCACCTCATCAAGCGGGCGTCACCTCGTCAAGCTGGTGTCACCTCATCAAGCTGGTGTCACCTCATCAAGCGGGTGTCACCTCATCAAGCGGGCGTCACCTCATCAAGCTGGTGCGTCTCCTCATCAAGCGGGTGTCTCCTCATCAAGCGGGTGTCTCCTCATCAAGCGGGTGTCTCCTCATCAAGCGGGTGTCTCCTCATCAAGCGGGTGTCTCCTCATCAAGCGGGTGTCTCCTCATCAAGCGGGTGTCTCCTCATCAAGCGGGTGTCTCCTCATCAAGCGGGTGTCTCCTCATCAAGCGGGTGTCTCCTCATCAAGCGGGTGTCTCCTCATCAAGCGGGTGTCACCTCATCAAGTGGCGCTGTGCGTTCACCTCCATGAGCAAAAGGACTCAGTAGTTGGTCATGGTCTGCCCTGATCAATTTGGTTAAAAAACAAAATAATAATAAAAAAATATAAGCTCTAATCCCTTAGGGCCAGCACGAGATCCGATCTCGCTAGCTACCTAACGGGAGAGTGTTTTTCTGAGCCCAGCCAAGGGCTTGGATTCAAAAAACACCACACTCTAATCCCTTAAGGCCAGCACGAGATCTGATCTCGCTAGCTACCTGACGGGAGAGCTGACCTCGGAGGGTGTTTTCTGGGTAGAGCTTAATGCTTTGCTACGAAAACACCACACTCTAGTCCCTTAGGGCCGGCACGAGATCCGATCTCGCTAGCTACCTGACGGGAGAGCTGACCTTTGACCGAANGGGGGGGGGGGGGGGGGGGGGCTTCTTACGACACTTGAACTTAGACAGTACATACTTAACTTACTTGTACACTGAGCACTACGCTCAATATTGTATTCAAACACTCAAATACTCAAATAATATACCGGTAAACACATTATTACCGTCAATAAGTTTTCATTGTTATTTAAGAAAAATTGTTAGTCATTACACGTGATCAAAATTTAATAAAGTATTGAATAGTTATTGTAAATTTTTTCATCATTACAATAGTTTATTCCGTATATACAAGAATGGGTCGCACTTGTGTGAGACCGTCTCACAGATCCTTATTTGTGAGACGGGTTGAGTCGGGTCGAAGCAACATTCAAATGTCGTACTTATATGTGCAAATGTCATACTTATATGCTCAAATATAATATTAATCAAGAATACAGTTTTTGTTACTTATATAAGAGAAAAAGTAATACATTTTTCATAATAAGTAATGCTTACAAGTGCCCTTTACTTATTAGGGGAAATATAATACTTTTGAGGAAAAAATGTAATACTTTTAGATCAAAACATAAAAGTATTGTATTTTCCCTTAAAAGTATTAAATTTACACTTATAAGTAACAAAATTTTTATTTCTAATTAGTATTACATTTGAGCATATAAGTATGACATTTGTACGTATAAGTATTACATTTTCGTCTTGACCCGACCCGTCTCACGGTGAGACGGTATAACACAAGTTTTTGCCTACAATAATATAGTGAGTGAGATTTTATTATTATTATTTTGAGTGATAAAAGAAATATGTAAGGACTCGAAAATGTATATTGAATAAACATTGCTTTGTGATTATAGTCTACACAAAATTACAAGAAGATAAATTAATATTTGTTATCTGATCAATTCAAACTAATAAAATCAATAGAGAGACAGACAATTGAGTAAAATTTATAACTTTCAAATTACCAAATTAATTGTCAGATGAACTTGATTGGAGTTTTCTAAAAATTAAACATTATAGCCATAACAATACTAGAATACTGGGAGCGAACTACAATTTGACCCGAATATGTCGTTCAAAGCGTTGGACCAAGAAAGCAGGATCATCAATTCGTCCGAAACTGATAACACAAAAATACCGGACATTTCCTCCAACACTGATTAATTTCATGGTTTCTTTTGGTCGACGCGCTATTCTTTTCGCCGGTTGCTGTCAGGTAGGAAATGACTGGGAAACTTCCTTTGGGCTGTGGCTTCTGACGAGCTTTTAAACTTCTTTTCTTCCTCGCATTGGAGGAACATTTGCTACCAAATTTCATGTTTGTTTCCCAGCTTGCTGTTTTTGTGTTTATATATTGTGGGAATCGAAGCTAGAGAAGTCAATAGTATAACGTTGAAAGTTTAGGAGGAAAAGAAAATGGAGAGCTATTTGAATGAGAACTTTGGGGGAGTGAAGCCGAAGAATTCGTCTGATGAGGCGCTGCAGCGATGGCGGAGCCTTTGCGGCGTTGTTAAGAACCCCAAGCGTCGCTTTCGCTTCACTGCGAACCTTTCCAAGCGCTATGAGGCTGCTGCTATGCGCCGGACAAATCAGGTACCTTTTCTTTCATTTCCCCAGTTTTCCCAGAATTGAGAAGAATTTGCTTTGACTGCATTTTTTTTCTTGAAAAAAAATCAAAATTTGCGTTTGCAGCTCCGTAGTTGACCGTAAGGAAACACAAATTTCTGTTTTTTTAATGCTTTTTAGCCTGCTAATTTCGGAAACTAATTCTCGTAATCTCTGTGAGTTAATCGAAGTTGTGTTTCTTATTCCTTAAATATGGCCTTCTGTTTTGATATTGTTTTCCCCAAACTGCCTCATTTTCTAGCTGGAAATCGAATAGAAATTTGCTGCAAATTTAATTTCACCGGTGGCGTTTCTTTCCTTTCGTTTTTGAGTGACAAGTGAATCACTACCCGAGGAGAACCCCGGGTAACAGCAATCACTAACCTAGGAGAATGTGTATTGGGTCAACCCCGGATAACACGCAATCACTACCTGAGGAAAATGTGTATTGGGTCATCCCCTGGTAACACGCAATCACTACCCGAGTAGAATGTGTATCGGGTCAACCCCGGGTAAACCAATCTAGTAATCATGAAGGGTCTATGGGCAATAAACCGCTCTTGTAAGAAGTCGAACATGTAACATTGAAATTACCAAGTAAACCGTCTTGATCACCTTGGCTTGGGCGGCCTATTTTCATTTTTTTTTTTTTTTTTTTTTACCTTTGATAGGAAAATAGTGATTTTATTTTTCCACTCTTCAAGCTAATGGTGAAGGTATTGTTACTGAAATGTGATTCTACTTTGTGTTATAGGAGAAATTGCGGATTGCTGTTCTTGTTTCCAAGGCTGCCTTTCAGTTCATACAGGGTGAGTGCATTTTTTACTTACTGTTTTTGTTTTGGTAATTCCCATGATGTATTCAAGATTGACATTGTTTCTAAAAATGATTGCAGGGGTGAAGCCACCAGGTGATTACACTCTACCTAAGGAGGTTGAAGAAGCGGGATATGAAATATGTGCAGATGAGTTGGGAGCACTAGTTGAAGGGCATGATCTGAAGAAACTGAAGTTTCATGGTGGGGTGGAAAGTATTGCCAGCAAGTTGCACACCTCCTCGACCAATGGGCTCTCTTCTGATGCTGATGCCCTACATCGCAGACAGGAGCTTTTTGGGGTCAACAAGTTCAAAGAGAGCGAGCCCAAGAGCTTTTGGGTGTTTGTGTGGGAGGCCCTTCATGACATGACTCTGATGATCCTTGGCATGTGTGCGTTTGTGTCGCTAATTGTTGGGCTAGTAATGGAGGGATGGCCGAAAGGGGCTCATGATGGGCTCGGGATTGTTGCTAGTATCTTGTTGGTTGTGTTTGTTACAGCAACGAGTGACTATCGTCAGTCTTTGCAGTTCAGGGATTTGGACAAAGAGAAGAAGAAAATAGCCATTCAAGTTACGAGAGATGGATATAGGCAAAAGATGTCGATATATGAGCTAGTTCCTGGCGATGTTGTTCATCTTTCAATTGGAGATCAGGTGCCTGCAGATGGGCTTTTCCTCTCGGGGTTTTCTGTTTCAATTGATGAGTCGAGTTTGACAGGAGAAAGCGAGCCAGTCATGGTCAGTGCTGAAAATCCTTTTCTTCTGTCTGGAACCAAGGTCCAAGATGGATCGTGCAAGATGTTGGTCACGACGGTTGGGATGAGGACACAGTGGGGGAAACTTATGGCAACTCTTAGTGAAGGGGGAGACGACGAAACTCCATTACAGGTTAAATTGAATGGAGTGGCGACAATCATTGGTAAAATAGGCCTCTTTTTCGCTGTGGTGACGTTTGCAGTGTTGATACAGAAAATGTATGTCCGGAAACTTCGAGAGGGAACCCATTGGCTTTTGAGTGGAGAAGATGCACTCGAACTCCTGGAATACTTTGCTATTGCGGTTACCATTGTGGTGGTAGCAGTTCCCGAGGGACTCCCTCTAGCCGTGACGCTAAGCCTTGCTTTCGCCATGAAAAAGATGATGAATGATAAAGCACTCGTGCGCCATTTGGCCGCTTGTGAAACAATGGGATCAGCTACGACGATCTGTAGTGACAAAACAGGCACGCTAACAACCAACCGCATGACGGTCGTGAAAACGTGCATCGCTATGAATATCAAGGATATAAACAAGCCTAGCGATGCAGCCGCGCTGTGCTCCGAGCTCCCCGATGCGGTTCTGAAGAAGCTGTTACAGTCCATCTTCAACAACACCGGGGGTGAAGTCGTGGCTTCGAAAACTGGAAAACGTGAAATGTTGGGAACGCCAACCGAGACTGCTATACTGGAGTTTGGTTTAGCTCTAGGCGGAGATTTTCAGGCGGAAAGACAGGCTTGCAAGCTTATAAAAGTCGAGCCGTTTAACTCTACTAAGAAAAGAATGGGCGTAGTATTAGAACTCCCCGAGGGAGGTTTACGTGGTCATACTAAAGGTGCTTCGGAGATCATCTTGGCTGCCTGTGACAAGGTGATAAATTCAGATGGCGTAATTGTTCCCATGGATGAAGCATTAACTAATCGCATGAATTCCACTATAGAGCAGTTTGCTAATGAAGCCCTTCGAACCTTATGCCTTGCCTATATGGAACTGGAAAATGGATTCTCCCCTAACGAGGAGATTCCACTCTCCGGGTATACTTGTATAGGAATTGTAGGAATTAAGGATCCTGTTCGGCCTGGCGTCAGGGAATCTGTTGCTCTTTGTCGTTCAGCTGGTGTAACTGTTCGGATGGTTACTGGGGATAACATCAATACTGCAAAAGCTATAGCTCGGGAATGTGGAATATTAACTGATGATGGTATTGCCATAGAAGGTCCAGTTTTTAGGGAGAAAAGTCCCGAGGAAATGCAAAAAATAATTCCTAAAATTCAGGTTCTTTTATTTAATTTTATTTACAAACTCAAATTTTTCTATTTTCTCTATTTCTTTTTTCTAATTAATAAATGTATACCCCGCTTTTCTTTCAGGTGATGGCTAGATCTTCACCGCTTGACAAACACACATTGGTAAAGCAATTGCGAACAACGTTTAATGAAGTTGTGGCAGTTACGGGCGATGGAACCAATGATGCACCTGCACTTCACGAAGCGGATATTGGACTTGCAATGGGCATTGCTGGAACCGAGGTGGAAAATTGATACTATTTTTATTTGTACTTTTATTCTGTGCACCGAGTCTTGGTTGATAAAAATGGACTCTACAGTGTGAAATGGGAAAACGCTGCTGTTTTTGTTTAAATCGTGGTTGGTTTGAATTGCTAATCTCTTACTGTCTTTAACTTGTGATCTCAGGTAGCGAAAGAGAGCGCTGATGTTATTATTCTAGATGACAACTTCTCCACGATTGTGACAGTAGCTAAATGGGGACGTTCGGTTTACATAAACATTCAGAAATTTGTTCAGTTCCAGTTGACTGTTAATGTGGTTGCTTTGATTGTCAACTTCTCGTCTGCTTGTTTAACTGGTAAGGAGCATTTACTCAATTTTCGGTTTCCTATATTCTAATAGCCACATTTCGACCACATGAATTTTCATGCGAGAATTTCCCCGATAATTTGGTATCGATGGATCTGATGAAACAATTTAACTATCATACAGGTAGTGCCCCCCTTACTGCTGTTCAACTTTTGTGGGTGAATATGATCATGGATACATTGGGAGCGCTTGCTCTGGCAACTGAACCCCCTACGGATGACCTAATGAAGAGAGCACCAGTAGGAAGGACTGGAAGTTTTATCACGAATGTAATGTGGAGGAATATCTTGGGACAATCTCTATATCAGTTTATCGTGATCTGGTTCCTTCAGGCATGTGGAAAATTCGTGTTTCGTCTCGATGGCCCTGATGCTGACCTGACCCTCAACACGCTTATTTTCAACTCGTTTGTCTTCTGTCAGGTGCGTTCCAAAAGCCTTGCCACTGCTTTGCTTCTTAGCGTAATCTTTGTTTTAAATATGTCAGCATTTCACATACGTTTTTTTACTCCATTTGCAGCTTTTCAATGAGGTGAACTCCCGAGAGATGGAGAAAATAGACGTGCTTGAAGGCATACTGAACAACTATGTGTTCGTGACAGTCATCAGTGTCACAGTTCTCTTCCAGATTATAATCATCGAGTATCTGGGGACATTCGCAAACACAACCCCCCTCAGCTACTGCCAGTGGTTCCTCAGTATATTCTTTGGTTTCTTAACCATGCCACTTGCTGTATACTTGAAGAAGATCCCCGTATGAAAGCCCATCGAGACTTACAGATGGCAATCTGGTGATATCTAATCCTGGTGAGGGATGGATGCATTTGGCACAATTGTAAAATCCCGCCTTCCTTTTCCCGTTTTTACTCTAGTTTTCATATTCCGGCTTGAGAAAACAGCTAGAGTACTGTTTTTCCCGCTCCAGCTCTCCCGAATTGCTTAGTTTTTTTGGGGCCAATGACCAGCTTTAGTTGTGTATGTCACAATCTAAAGGCTTCCGCTTATTAGTTGTTTGATTGACTTGAATTTAATTAATCTGTTCTGCAAAAATTGCTGCAATCTGATACTTTTATTAGTTGATTTAGTCTGTAATCATCATCCACTTATGTTATTAATGCAAAAGCTGATGCACAGAACTTTTGTTTTCTTCAATTATGGAATTTTTACTGTCTGGAAACATTTTATACAATGATATCAGAGTATTGTCTGAACAGAATTTGGTGCTACTGATCCTTAAACATAACAGTGTTAAGGTTTGTGCCTATATTGCCCAGGTTTGGCTACAGTTTATCAAAATCACACAGTAACATTAAGAACGTTTCATCATTCTTCTTCAAATGAATTTCTTCCAGTATCAGATGAACAGTACAGCAAAGCAGGCTGAAGCAATGCCTTTGCACTCTGCAACTTCTGCAAGTCATCCTCATCATTATTAGGTTCTTCAGCCTGCACATCTAGTTGATGGTAGAGCTGCTGGATATATGACAGCATGAGTTTAAGTTCTTTCCGTTTTTGCCCTTCATTTTTGACCAACTTCACACAGACAAAGTGCAACAGCCCCAGCATGACATCAAAGTCCCTCTTCCTTTGCAACCTAGCTAGCAAAATGTTCATGATGGTTGCTCCAAATGCATCCAATACGTTACGGTTGCCTCTTAGCATCTTAACCATCATACCCACTAGTTTCTTGAATGCTAAGAAGCCAAATTCTTTAGAAGCTCCATCAGTTTCCTCATCAGAACCATCTCCTTGTAGTTCAAAGAGTTCAATCCTAGCTAAAATGGAAAGCCAGGAGGGAAGAGTTGTGATATCATGTTCGTGTGTAAGAACCGCACTATCTTCTGCAATCTGATTCATTATGAGCAAAGATCCTAATGCCAGAATTAACTCAGGTACCCAAGGGTTAGCAGCAGAGAATAGACGAGATGCATGGCCATAGCCCAAATGTTCCTCAATAGAAACTGTAAGGCTAAGCAGTTCATTGGCAAGATGGTAAGCTCCCTGTTGTGGTGTTGAAGCATCAAAGGAATTCTTGAGCACCAGATTGAGTAACTTGGCTCCATATGTGAAGGAACTTTTCAAACATAGAAATGTGTCTTTCGTGCCCTCGTCTGTTAATTGCAGCTGGTTAATGGAATACTTTCTTAAACAGGAGATGATAAAATGTATGTATTCCATAGTGAACTTCAGGCAGGCTTCTAGATCATGGTAAAGATTCATTGCAGTAGCATCAACAATGAACTTGAGTACTGCAGTTAGCATCCTCACTCTACCTGAAAAGAACTTGTCGTGACCTCTTGCTCTGAAGAATTTGTTTGTGCAGTCTAGAAGATGATCCATTGTCAGGTCCAATGTAGTTCTCTGTGATGCAAAATCACGAAGATGGAAGCATGTAAGCTAAAAAAAAAATGCTCTCAGATAGAATATAAACAAAATTAGCAGAAAAGAAAGAAAATAGCCACGTAGAAGATGCAGAAACACAATTAAGACTCATATCTACCTCTGCAGAGGAGGTTGGTTCAAGGCAATTCCTTTTCTTTACTGAATGTTTTTCAATGATGCTGATATTTTGAGCAGACATATGCAAACTAAGAGCTGTGTAAGCTAGAAGTGGAGATACACTGATATAATCACACTGCACAGGCTGCAGAATGCTAAATTCTGAGATATCCTTCAGAGCAAGAAATGCGGTTTCCAAAGTTCCAGATCCTAACACAGCCTTTCTTGTACTTTCAGATAATAATAGATCATTTACTTGCCAGGCTATTCCCTCAGCAATCTCATAATCCTCAGCAGAGCTAACTTTTGACTTATTTGTTGCCTTCTTTGAGTTGGAATGCTTGGATTTTGAGGAAATTCTGGTGGAGGATTTAGTTTTCCTCTGTTTTGCAGAGGAAACCTCGGGTTTTGCTGACTTGTTCCTAGAGTGGTATTTGGAGGCAATTTCTTGCAGAATTGTTGCTAGAGATTCAAACATATCATCAAACCAACCACAAGACAGCATCATCCTGTGTGCAGACCTCACCTCAGCTTGCCTCTCTACATTACCAGATAATCCACTGCAATTTGTGATCAAGGCCAAGCATTCTTCAAAAAGACCATCAACAACAGCTTCTGGAGAAATTGTTGTAACAATGTTGCATATAGATGATTTAGCATGGTTTGTAGTTGCTGCAGCAAACAGGATTTCCAGTACTTTACCTGATAACTCTTCCTTAAGAGTAGCCTGGAAAGATGCTTCCTTTACAAGATGGTTATAAAGGTGTGAGGTACCAATAATCATACCATTAATTTGATCTTCTTCCAGCTTTCCAGGCGAAAGAATCAACCGTATAAAAACTTTTAACAGTTCCATCAAAGACTGGAGAGAGGCTCCCGCTGACACAGCAAATTCACAGAACCTTGCTCCCGCAGCAGGAGACCTCTTTATAAGTGTAACACAACGATTACAGGCTTCTTCCAGTTTTACCTTCGAGGGGAAATATGAAGGAAGAAGAAGTTTAGTAATTTTCTGAGCAACAAGCCGTTGATCACTTGCCAATGCAGAACATAATGCATCTATACTAACCACCTGCAAAAGAAGGGGAAAAATGTAAGTTGAGGTAGCAATAGAAAATTGAATTAGCCTATAGCCGCACAGACTTTCAGTCATCAAGCAGTCCCTACCTTGTGAAAGAAGAAGTTTCTTATATCTCTCAAACTGAGAAGGAGATCTGCAGTGGCAAAACGAACGGAAAGTGCACTATCCGAAATCAAATGACCCATTCTTGGTAAAAGCACTTTAAGGACCTCATGAGAATGAGGATTTCCCAGCAAATATATGATACCATTCACTGCAGAAAGCCTGACTTCAGTGCATGCATCATGCACCATATGGTCAAATATTTTAGTAATTGTTTTGGTGATTGTGAGCGAAGGAATAACTTCCCAGAACATATGAAGAATCCGACAACACCCTTCAACAGCTACAACTCGCACATCTGGACATTCATCCATGACTAATTTATCCAAAAGAAAGAACTGTTTCTCAACAAGTGTGTCTTTTGCCTCCTTTGTAGCATCAGGATCTTCAAGAGGAAATAAGTCCAGAAGCAAGTGCAATGCATTTTGACGAACATTTGAGTTTGCAACCTGCAGCCAAGTTTGCAAATGATTTTAAAAGTTAACTTCCATTTCAGTATCTAGTTATCTACACAGCATAGCAAGGAAATATGAAAAGTCTGATGCACAATATGAGAGGTTCAGACGCTTCATTACCCAATTCTGCTTAATTTTAACACTTACGTCCAATTAAAGACGCTAAATATGCAAGCTTGTTAATATTACAGTATTACAGTAATTCTTAAGAGAAACTAGACAACCAGATTATTGAACCTTGTTTGCCAAATGAAACTCTTATGGAGTACTTGGGCGCTCTCAGTTAAATCCAATGCCAAAATGGCACTTCAACACGATATGAGTACATGACCTGAAACTACTACCTAAATTCTATCTGTCCATTAAGGCTCAATCTTTGGGAAATAAGCTGCCTATATCTTTTCCTTTTTAGATATAACTAGGCCAAATAACTGAATCCATTCGGAATATCTAGTATGATACAAATCAATAGCAAGGTTGAAACATAATAGGAACACCACAGTAAAGATTAGGAACAAAGCAACAGAATTGGGAGCAACCCTAGCCAAGTTGGTCGTTGTTGACTTGGTAACCACAATGTTACAACTTACAAGTTCAACTCCCAGTGGGAATAGCCTATTGGTCATCTGGGTTTGTGCCGCTCAGCTACGGACAACCTACGCTATATTGTTTACAGCCTTATGACCCTTTGTCAGCTAGGGTCACAAGGCAGGATTTAAGCAGTGCATAGTGGCTGCGGGTGTCACTCGCCACTCAAAAAAGCAACAGAATTGAAGCAGAACACTACCTGCAGTGATCGAAAAATGACTGGCTCAGCAAGACGAAAAAGGACTTTTTCAACCCCAGCTATAGTTCTCTGAACAATGAAACCTCCCAAAATCCTCCTAATTGATGCAGAAAATGTTGCTGAGCTTGCATGAATAGCACTATCAATCAGCACTTGCAAGAACCCGTCCTCAATGTCACTCCTGGATTCCCCTTCGGCCGCCTTCCATGCCCTGAAAACAATTTCCCCAAAGGCCTCCAATGTGGATTTACGTCCAAAAGGAACCTGTGACTTAATCATTGCCAATGCCTCCTTGGCGAGCTGCCCGCTCAACCCAAACATAAACGCTATAAACTTCCTCCCGTCCTCCGTCTTTAAGAACAGAGGCGAAATCACACACCGCATCATCAGATGCTTCAAATCCGCAATGCTCTCATCATCGAAATCAAACAGCGTGAAGGCTTCGCGCAGAGCGTACACTCTATGCACATCAACTTTCTTCTTGAATGTCAACGCCCTCGACAACAGAAACGGCAGTGACTGAGTAATTAGGGATTCTCTGCCCGGCAAATCTCTCTTCCACCACTCTTCGCACACGCTAGCAATTTCAGATAACAACGCGGAATCCGACTCAAAAAACACCAAGTTATCGTGCAATTCACGAGCAGCCGGCAACAAATCAGACGCCTCGAATATATCTTTGGGATGTGAAATGCACTGAAACAAAATGTAAGCATATAGCTGCAAACTTTCCACGACAGAATGCTTCGCATCTTCACTTCTGTCTTTCGTGCTTGAATCCTCATCGTCATTCTTCCGGTTCCGGCCAGATCTGCGAAGCCGCTTGGTAGGAGGTGTTTGGGGGGACGTTTCTCCGCCAGCGGAGGCGGTGCCGTCGGAAGCTGGGTCAGTGGAGCTTTTGAATTTCTCGATTGCCTGAGAAATGGAGTGGCGGAGGGCAAGAGGGAGGGAGCCGGCGACATCGGAAGAAGGTTTGAGGCCGTGAATTAGAGTTCTGAGAGAGGGTTTCGAGACTTTTTTGAACCCTAATTTTGTAGCTGAAGAGAGAAACCCTTCTGCTGAGCTATGGAGCACCGAGCGTAGTCTCTTCTCCATTGAAGCGAAGGCATGAAATTCTCCGGGCTTCAGTTCTCCATGGTATCTTAAATCTGAAAGCGAGGGAAGTCTGCCGGTGACGGCGAATCCGAGACTCCTATTGGTCTGTCAGACGCGAGCCATGACCGACTGTAAGCTTACGGATTTTGAATTCTAAAGATTGGCGCTTTTGTTTTTGAAGTTGGGCTATGCATTATGTGTCCACTTTAATACGGACTGGACCAATATCATCCCATCAATTTGGCCCAAATATAATGATTTCGTCTATTCTAACGGTTTGAAGAAATTCTCGTTATGATTGAGAAAATATGTTTGCCATTCGTTAAGTTTCAACAACTTGACGCACTTTAACCACAAAAATTATGTACCTTAAATTTGATCTAGATGTAAAAATATTAATTTTTCACCGTATTTTTTTTAATCATTGTTAATCCTGAACGTTGATTTATGCAAGATCAATGGCTCTCATCTCACCGCACCTAACATACCCAACCGCACAGAAACCCATTTATACACACAGAACGCGCGCACATAGCACATGCAATGCATGTGCATACACTTGGACCAGCACTAAGGTCTTCCTTAATAGTGTGAGGTTTTCGAGAAGATTTTGCAGGTGTGATTAGGAAATAGAAAATGGAAATGAAGAAAAAAAATTGTTAAAAAAATTACACGCCCAGCTGGGCGCGTGCACCTCACGCACCCGCCTGTGTGCGAGAGTGGCGCCTCACGCAGGGTGAGGCGCCTCTCTTCTCTGCAGGTAAGCCCCACTTTCACTGCAAAAACCCCAAATTTGCAAGGTACCCTCCTCTTTTCTCTTTCTTCCCCTTCTCTCCTCCACATCATCTAACTTTTTCTTAAAACTTGTGCAAAAACAACAAATAGGGAGGGCCTAAGTGCATCACAAACTAGCCCTTAGTGCACCACAGACTATCCTTTAGTGTACCATAGACAAACTCTTAGTGCACCACTCAATAGGGGTGTCAAATATGTTGATCACGGGGCATATCAACGCGGGTTAATAGACTCGTTGGTCTAACAGTACTATTCAACGAGTTTATTGAACCCACTGCATTTTTTTTCTTTTCATCAGCTACTTGGTGACGCACCACATACCATCGCTTAGTGAGTTAGTGCACCATAGACCAACGCTTAGTACACCACAAAGGCACATACCAAACAAAAGTATACATGGTGCAGAAAATTACAAAATGTCATCGCATATTTTCATCGTCATTGATTTTCAACCATTGATCTAAGCTCATCTAATAGTCCAGGTATGTCCACATGTTCGCATGGGAGGAAGTGGAAGCATTTGATTTGATTTATGTGTGTGTGTGTGTGGTCCGACTCCCATGAGAACCATGCTCTAGGTGAGATTGTGGTCTAATCTGAATCATTAAAATCAAGAGATGCATAGTTGTAGTCTACACATCCATCTGCTAAAATTAAAGATATTATTACCATTATATAATAGAGAACATATGACTATAGGCAAATTAGTCTACCCAGAAACATCTAACCTCGACAAAAATAAGCAAATATTTTTTTCCACACTATTCTTTCCAAACTTATTTCTTTTCTAACAATATGGATGGAACATACAATTATTTTTAATAACTAATACTAACATCCACGCCCAAAAGTCAAAAAACAAACCTCCACGACAAACAAACCCTAGTGATAGAAATATGCACTACAACTAACACTAGAATGCACTACAATTGCAACAACGATGCACTGGCACTGTAACAACGATGCACAAATACTACATCTATAGACCGCAACCACCATAGCAACGCACAACCACTCCAATACCACCTCACAACAAAGTAATGCACCATTATTTCCATAGAAGTGTACAATTTTACTACTAGCAATGTACAACTTTTACTTTTGGAGTGCACACATGGCACACGCAGTGCATGTGCATACACTTGGACTAGCACTAAATGCACAACAAATTAGTCCTTAGTGCACGACAAACCAACCCTTAATGCATCACAAATCAACTCTTAGTGCACCACAAACCAACACTTAGTACATCACTTAGTGAGGTGCCAAACCCGTTGGTCACCGGGCATATCAACAGGTTCAATAGACTCGTTGCTCCAATGGTAGTATGGTACTACTTAACGGGTTCAATAGATGCACCACCCTTGAAAAATTTCTCACAGTGATCCCCTCCAATCAATGCACAATTCACAGCCCTACGTTGCATCACACCTAACGTTTCAATGCATAACTCAACAGCCTACGATGCACCCCTGATAAAATCGCAAATTCATCAACAAACCTAATAAAAAACATACTTCACCAAATCGTTAACAATAAATTTAAAAAAAAAAAAAGTTAACAAATATGAAACCATCCATGCAGAGTAGTCACCACTGGCGCTAGAAAAAATCCAAATAAGAATAGGAATGGCAATGTGGCGGGGTGGGTGTGAGGGATATATCCCCGACCCTGCACCGGCGTTCTCAACCCACTCTTCGCACCCGCGCAGGTAATGAAATTCCTACCCCATCTCCGCCCTCGCAGGGAAGTTGCGCGTGCGGGTAATACTCAACTCGTAATTATTCCAAATAGTAAATTGATCCATATAACCTAAAATATAACCCTTAACCAAACAAAGTAATATTATATTTTACAATCCAAACCAAACACATCAGGTAATCTTACATTCTCAAAATCTCACATTACCTTCCTAGAGGTAATCCTATTATTTAAGGTAATCCAAGATTCCGTGAACCAAACGCCCCCTTAGAATTACTAAGTAAACTTCACATAAGACATATTTTTGGATAGTGATTATTAATTCTTTTTTTAAATATTAAATAAAGATAAGGGAAAATAGCGCTTTTGACCCCTCAATTGTTTTACTTTTGGAAATTTAGTCTCTGTCAATTGATTCGAACAAATCTAGGCTTTTAATTATTCATAATATGACACATTTGGTCCATCATTTGATATAATTAGAATTTTTGTTTAAATATTTTATTTTTCAGAAGGTTATAATTGTCCATTGACTCCATTCCTTTCAACCATATAACTTTCTTCTCATTTTTCGCGTACGCCACTGTGCCTTTGCAAGAACCCTAACCTTTGCTCTCAAACAACCTCTCTATGTATATGAAATTTGAAGACTCAAAGGTAGAAGTTCGCTGTTTACAATGACTAGTAGAAGGTTAACTGGGTTAATCGAAACACCAAAATGTAAGTATTTTTTTGAAATTCTATGTTTTGTTATTTTGTTTTGTTGCTATGTTGCTATAGTAATTGGTTTGTGGATTTTTATTTCGAGTGGCATGTGCCGTGTTCTATTCTGACTTTGGGAGTTATTGGGTAGGGTTATGCATTTTTAAATTCAAACTTTTCACAAATTGAAATTAAATTTTAATCCCTGTGAATCTATGATAGATACTACTGAAGATGCTGGATTTTATACCATTAAAATGTATTGACAGGGTAATTGGGTACCCGACCCGGAACCGTTGTCATAACCAAGACAGTTGCCGCTCAAACTACCAAGACACCTCACTCCTCAGCATCAATGCGCAACGGTCCAACTCCTCAGTATTGATGGCCAACGTTCAGCTCCTCAGCATTGATGACCGACGTTCAGCTCCTCAGCATTCAACACCTCAGGTATTGATGTCCAACGTTCAACTCCTCATCAATGCTCCGTTACTGAGCTGGAAGGAATAAAAGGACTCACAACCACATAGTGGGGGGGCTTCTTACGACACTTGAACTTAGACAATACATACTGAACTCACTTGTACACTGAGCACTACGCTCAATATTGTATTCAAACATTCAAATACTCAAATAATATACCGGTAAACACATTATTACCGTCATTGGTGCTTTCATTGAGAGCCGAGATCATATCTCAGGCTAAAATCACAAAATCAAAAGACCACTCAGTTCATCTCATCACGATCAATGGCATCTGGATCCAGCAGCTCGCATACACCTAGTCAGGTGAACAAGGGTCACCCCTCGGGTGATCTTCGTGAGCAGCTCAACAGTAACCGTGGAGGTGACCTTCGCAGCCAACTCAAAAACAATAACCGCAGAGAAGGTGACCTCCGTACCCAACTCAACAACAACCATGGTGGTGGCTGCACTAGCCAACTCAACAACAACCATGGTGGTGGTCGTACTCCCCTCCCAGCAACTGCTGCTCCCGCCCAAGTGGTGGACCTTCAGGCAGCAGCGCAGGTCATCCAACAGGCGGCGACGACGATGGCCCAACTAGTCGCAGGAATGCAAGGCCAGATGTTACCGCCACCACCCCCTCTGGAAGAAGAAGTGCAATCTCCGAGGCAAAACAGAACTCAACGACAGGAAGGTGGAACTCAACCAGTTTCCAGATCTGTTCGAGAACGACCGGCGGCTTCTAGATCTATCCGAGATCGGCTAGGGGTGCAAGGATCCTCCAATAGAGGTCCCCGTGCCCAAGCAGGAAAGGCAGTAACCAAACGACCATCCGGAGAAAGGATGGGCGAATCTGGTGGATTGGCTCCGCGTCACTCCACTAGACACAAAACACCACAAGAAGGCCTGGTGGAAAGACTCCAAAGGAAGATAGATGATTTGGAAAAGAAAGTAGAAGCAAGAGAACACTCACCAGAACCGGAGGTAAGAATGGCCGCTCCATTCTCTCCCGACATAATGGAAGTTCCTCTTCCAAAAGACTTTCGACTACCCACCATCAAGGCCTACACTGGCACTTCAGATCCGCGTACCCACATGACAAGATACAAGGCAGCCATGGTCATGATTGGGGCAAGCGATGCCATCATGTGCAGAGCGTTCTTGTCCACTTTGGACGGAACTGCTCAAGATTGGTTTAACACGATTCCGGACGGATCAATTCAAACTTTTGCAGAGCTATCCAAAAGTTTCTTGTCTTATTTCTCAGGGAGTATACAACATAAGAAACCATTCTCACATCTCGGTGGGGTAAAACAGGATAAGGGAGAAAGCTTGCGAGACTTCTTAAGCAAATGGAAAAAAGAAGTCAACAACGTATATGACTTCGATTCGAAGGCAGCGATTCTCATCTTCATCCAAGCACTAAGGTCAGGTGATTTCCACAAACAAATGAACGCCCACCACCCACGCTCTTATGAAGAACTCATGAGAACGGCCAATCGGTACGCAGACGCTGAGGAGGTTGACAGGAGGAAAAAGGATGAGGAGGAAGGACGAAAGAGTGGGCGACCTGATAAAGTTGGTCCGCCCAGCCAGGCACCACGACCAAACCAACCACCCTCAAAGAAGGGAAGAGATGACCGACCTCGCCTCATCCCGTTGCGACATCTGACACCGCTGACTCACCCAGTTAGCATAATCCTAAATCAAGCCGAAGACATTGGGATCGTGCAAGTATTGCGGATTCCATAGGCAGGTGGGCCATGATACCGATGAGTGCAACGTGTTAAATCGCCAGATTGAGGAGCTCATCCAGAGGGGATACTTTAGATAGTTCGTCAAACGGTCAGGCCAGCAAAAGCCGGGCCAAAAGTCGAGCCAGCAACAACCTCCGCGTAGTTTACCAAAAAATGTTTGGAAGAAGGATGACAGCTCCGAACCGTCATCCTCGAGTGGTAAGAAAAGGGAACACGACCAAGTTACAGTAACAGATCTCTCTGACAAAGACACAGAAGAGCCCAGGAAACACAAGAAGCAAACCATACACTTCATCTACGGAGGTCCTGCAGGCGGAGACACACAGGCAGAGAGGAAGAAGTGGAGTCGCCAGTTATATGTAGGTGAGGTGGTCAGCCAGAAGTGGAGTCGCCAGTTATATGTAGGTGAGGTGGTCAGCCTTCCAAAGGGAAAAAAGCAGAGGAGGGAAGAGGTGGTCAGCCTTCCAAAGGGAAAAAAGCAGAGGAGGGAAGCCATTACCTTCTCTGCAAAGGGAAAAAAGCAGAGGAGGGAAGCCATTACCTTCTCTGAAAAGGGAAAAAAGCAGAGGAGGGAAGCCATTACCTTCTCTGATGATGACCTCCCAGAAGGTCCACTGCCTCACCGAGATGCGTTGGTGATCAAGATGGAGATCAACGACAGCATCGTGCATCGCATACTCGTAGACACCGGAAGCTCAGTCAACGTGATGTACTACGACGCTTTCACCAAACTGGGACTCCCCAGAAATCAACTCAAAGAGGTACGGACTCCACTTTCTGGTTTTACGGGAGATTCAATAGAGACGGAGGGATCCGTGGTACTACCGGTAGAGATAGGCGTGAGCCCTAACACCTCCAAGATAAACATGGAGTTCATTGTTGTGAAACTCACATGTGCCCATAACATCATACTGGGGAGGCCAGCTCTGGAAGACCTGAAGGCCAACATCATACTGGGGAGGCCAGCTCTGGAAGACCTGAAGGCCATAATTTTACTGGGGAGGCCAGCTCTGGAAGACCTGAAGGCCATAATTTCGATGGGGAGGCCAGCTCTGGAAGACCTGAAGGCCATAATTTCGATAGAGCACCATGCATGAAATTTCCCACGCCATACGGGATAGGAGTTGCGAGAGGAGATCAAAGAGCAGCTCGTAGCTGTTACGTCAAAGCGTGCAAGAAAATTGGACAGAAAGATCTGCGGGTCTACACCATCGCAGAAAAAGTGCTGAGAGAAGAGGAGGGCTGGCCCCGCGCCGAGCCTGCATCTGAAACGGAAGACGTGGTGGTCGATCCCGCACGAGCAGATAGGGTCGTAAAGATTGGCACTGGATTGGCACCAGAACTAAGAGCCTAGATAGTCGAAGTCATCCGACAGTTTAAAGAAGTTTTTGCGTGGGGTCCAAAAGACATGCCAGGTATCAATCGAAACGTTATAACCCATAAGTTAGCCGTGGACCCTACCAAGAAACCAATACAACAGAGAAAGCGATACATGTCGGCTACCAAGAAACCAATACAACAGAGAAAGCGATACATGTCGGCTGAACGGAAACCAATACAACAGAGAAAGCGATACATGTCGGCTGAACGGAAACCAATACAACAGAGAAAGCGATACATGTCGGCTGAACGGAAGGACTTTGTGAAAAACGAGGTGGTCGCGTTGACACAAGCAGGACATGTCAAGGAGATCTATTATCCCGAGTGGTTGAGCAACGTAGTCCTGGCCCCAAAAGGTTCCACGTGGAGAATGTGCGTGGATTATACAGATCTCAATAGAGCCTGCCCTATGGATCGATTCCCCTTGCCAAACATTGATCAGCTGGTGGATGAGACGGCAGGATGCGAATTGATGAGCTTCATGGATGCCTTCCGTGGGTACCATCAGATATTCATGCATGAGGAGGATGCTGAGAAGACCGCGTTCACCACCCCAGAAGGTATTTTTTGCTACTTGGTCATGCCGTTCGGCCTCAAGAACGCAGGCGCAACTTACACCCGGATGGTGGCCAAGTTGTTTGGGAAAGTACTGGGACGAAACATGGAGGCATACGTAGACGACATGATTGTCAAGAGCCGTAGAGGTGCCTCTCATGTCAAAGACCTTAACGAGGTATTTTCTATTATGATAAATTTCAATTTACGCCTAAACCCTAAGAAATGCACGTTCACAGTCAATGGGGGCAAGTTTCTGGGATTTATGGTTACTAGAAATGGGATAGAACCAAACCCAGAAAAGGTAAAAACCATTCTGGACATGGAACCCCCGCGGTCCATCAAAGAAGTCCAAAGACTCAATGGTCGCTTAGCGGCTTTGGGTCAATTTCTATCTAAATCGACCGAACGATCCCTTCCCTTCTTCCAGATACTAAAGAAGAATAAGGGGTTTGAATGGACCCCAGAGTGTCAGTCGGCCTTCGATGACTTGAAAAAATATTTGCTATCCCCACCATTGCTTGCAAAACCAGAGGCGGGTGAAACCTTACTCTTATACCTGGGTATATCACAGGGTGCGATCAGCTCCGTGTTGGTCAAAGAGGAAGGAGGGACTCAGCGTCCCATTTACTATGTGAGCAAGGCTTTACATGACGCAGAACTACGGTACACTGCCGTGGAGAAAACAGTGTTTGCTGCGGTCACCGCCTCTAAAAGGTTGGCCCATTACTTCCAAGCTCATCCCATCCATGTACTCTCACATCAACCATTAGGGAGTTTCTTACGAAACACTAACTCTGCTAGGATGGCCAGATGGGCCATGCACCTCAGCCAGTTCGACATTGAATTCAAACCAAGGCCCGCCATCAAAGGTCAAGCCCTTGCAGACTTCATAGTGGAATGCACAGCCCGCGAGGTGACGGAGCAGGTGGAAAATGAAGATGGGGGATGGTGGACCTTGTCTACGGATGGCTCATCCAACAGTAAAGGTTGCGGTGGTGGAGTAGTGCTCATCACTCCGGAAGGATTCCACGCTTACTATGCAATCAGGTTCCACTTCAAGTTATCTAACAATGAGGCAGAGTATGAGGCCCTCCTCAACGGACTGCGGTTAGCAGCAGGACTACGAGCAGAAAAAGTTCGCATCCGGTGTGATTCCAAGTTAGTGGTTGGTCAGGTGACCGGGGAATACGAAGCCAATGAAGGGAACATGCAAAGATACAGGGACGCGGTGCTGCGAACCTTACGAGAATTCGAGGGGTATGAAATTCACCAAGTACCTCGAGAACAGAATGCTGACGCTGATATGCTCTCCAAGCTGAGCACTGGGATCCCTGGTCACATTCACAAGATTGCTCGGGTTGAGGATTTGGAGACATCCAGCATCGATATCTCATGGGTCTGCCCCGTGCAATCCAGAGAGCCATGTTGGATTGACCACATCACAAAGTACAAGAAGGATGGCACTTTACCAGTGGATGAGCAAGATGCAAAGCTAACAAGGTTGCGGGCACCCAGCTACGTGATATTGGAAGACAAGTTATACAAGCAATCCTATAATGGCACACTCTTGAAGTGTGTATACCCTGACGAAGCAGAATTAATGATGAGAGAAGTCCACGAAGGAGTGTGCTCCGCGCATCAAAGAGCATACACCATAACTCGACGCATCATGCTGCAAGGTTTCTTCTGGCCAAAGATGTTGAAGGATTGCGCAGAATACGCCAAGCGATGCCCTAAGTGTCAAGAATTCCAGACATTGCCAGGACGACCCGCGACCAACTACACTCCGGTGAGCACAGCAATTCCATTCTCAAGATGGGGAATAGATTTGGTGGGAGCCCTGCCCACGGGCTCGGGAAGCCGGAAGTACATTATCGTGGCCATTGACTACTTCACCAAATGGGTGGAAGCTGAACCTCTGGCTAGCATCACAGCAGCCAGGTGTAAAAAGTTTGTAGAGAAGAACATACTATGCCGCTTCGGCATCCCCATCCAAGTAATCACTGACAACGGACGTCAATTCGAAGGCAGAGAGTTCTCAGACTTTTTGACGGGATGGGGCATCAAGCACAGCCGGGTGGCGGTGTCATACCCACAGGCGAATGGTCAAGTAGAGAATGCTAATAGAACCATCATTGATGGTCTGAAGAGGAAATTGGAAGCAGCTGGGAGGGCATGGGTTGAGGAACTGGACAGCATCCTTTGGACCTATCGCACAACCCCAAGGAGGGCTACTGGTGAAACTCCTTTCGCATTGAGTTACGGGTTCGAAGCTCGAGCTCCAGCAGAGGTGATGATACCAAATAGAAGGATGGAAGAGTACGAGGTAGAGCAAAATGAGATCCAACAGGGAACCGATCTCAATTTCATAGATGAAAGGCGAGAAGCTGCGTTTTGTAGGATGGAAAACTACAACAGGCAGTTGAAGTCCTATTATGACGCCAAAGCTAAACCCAGGTACTTTCAAGTAGGTGATTATGTTTTGAGAAGAAGAGAAGCCAGTCAACCCTTGGAAGGAGGCAAGTTCGCGAAAAAATGGGAGGGTCCGTACATCATTGACGAAGTGATTCGCCCAGGAACTTACAAGTTGACGACAGTAGGTGGCAGGTTGATTGATAGGATATGGAGTTCAAAACACTTAACAAAATTTTATCATTAGGAAGTCAAGTCTTGGTCTGTCCAGGTTGTCTTGGTCCGTCCACAGTGTTGGTCCGTCCAACCCAGATGAATAAAATTCCATGTTTTTTATATAAAGAGGGGCATCATATAAGTTGAAAAAAAAAATAAAAAAAATTTCGAGGTCCCACCTCGGCACAAAGCCGAGGTGAGGTTTCCACCTCGGCCCAGCGCCGAGGTCCCACCTCGGCACAAGGCCGAGGTGAAACCTCGGCCCAGTGCCGAGGGCAAAAAAAAAAAAGATAAAAAAAATAAAATAAAAAAATACAAGAAGATAATTCGAAAAAACAATACAAGTGTTCAACACACGAATAACTGCGAAACTAGTATTCAAAAAACAGTGCGAATGTGGATAGCAACGAAAAATAAATCAGATATGCTAAGCATCCTTCGTAGCAGTGGTGGGATCCTCAGCAGCGTCCTGGGCAGCGGTGTTGGTGTTGTCAAGACGATCAGACACTCCCGCATCATCAGCATCAACAGGGGATATGTCGTACTCCTCAGACTCAGGGTCGGGATTCTCCATAAACTTAGGCAAGCCCACAGCCTCCGGATCAAAATTAGGATTCTCTCCCTTAAGCACCGGATAAATCTGCTGCTGCATGGTGAACATTCCAAGGTCGAATGCTAGCTGAGTCTGTGCCTCGAGTGCAGCCCGACCCGCCTCGGACGCAGAAAACTCCTCTACAGCTTCTGGAGTGCTCATGAACTCCCGGACGTCATCCTTGAACTTAGATGACTGCTTGTACGTATCTCGTGCCTTTTCCAGCTTGGTGACAGTAGCACGAGTCTCCTGGTGCCCCTTTCGCTCATCCTTCAGCTTCTGCTCTAACTTTGAGTGATCAGTTTTCAGTTTTATGTTCTCTTCCCTCAGTTTCTTCAACTCGGTATCCAAAAGCAGTTGGTCTTCTGCGAGTTTCTTCCTCTGCAAAAGAGAATCGCGGAGCATAGCTTCGTACTGCGAATGAAGACTGTCTCCTATCAACACAGACTCCATCGCCATTTTGCAATATCGCTCCCGTAGCGCAGCCAAACCCTGCTCTTCAAGAATTTCTGCATCTCTTGGGGTGACGAGGCTACGAACAAGCTCGGGGGCGTCAATAGTACCTTCTAAGAAGGATTTCCCGGGGAGCACATCCATACCGAGCCGGACCAAGTTGTTCGAATGCGTGGAACTGGCGAGGCTTCTCCTTGCTCGGGGGGCTGGGCAGACAATCCCTCGGGTAAGGGACCCACATCCGAAATTGAAGATCCTGGCTGAGTTGAAGATCTTGTTCGCGGAAGCGTCAGGTTACAAGCTCCTCCACCAGATGTGGAGGCTTGACTCTTCTTTCCTTTTTTGTCAATTTTGTTTCTCTTGGAAGGATACTGCCCACTTTGCAACAAGTACCGAGCAGCTGTTGATGATATAGCACCTTTCGACGACATAGCACCTGCAAACAATTTCAAGTTATGGCAAACAGTTACAAGAAAACAGCATGCAAGAAACAGCTAAACACCGAGAGGGGTACCAGGTACGTCAAGGGCAGCTGGCCGGATCCTCTTAAACCCCAAATTTTGAAGCCACCACTCAGAAGTACTCCCGACAACCTTAAAAGGACTACCCTTTAGAAGTTTCTTGACCTTCCTAAGCATATCTGGACTCTCGTCTAAAGTTGGATGGCATCTAACTCGGGTACCCCATGCGACAGCAAAAGGAGAAGGGATACCTAGGGAGACAAAGAAGAACCTAGACTTCCAGTCCTTGTTGAAGGAGGGACGATCATCGAAAAGCTGCTTACGGGGCATAGAGGAGATACACACGAAACCCTTACCCTCTCTAGGTGCCCTCATGACTCTAAACAACGATTGAAAGAGACCTAAGGAGGGTTTCATTCGTTTTTGGCTACACACAGAAAGAAATCCTGCGATAACCTAGTGACCGTTTGGGGCAAGCTGACCTGGGCTATTTCATAAAAATTCAGAAACTCGATCAGGAAAGGGTGAAGGGGAAACCTAAGTCCTACCTGCACGGACAACAGGTGAACACCAAAAAAGGAGGGCTCCGGGGGTTCCATGATGCTGACATCGTACCCAGGGAGGACAATTCTAACATTCCCACACACTAGACCTTGGATATCTTCTACATCGTAAGGTTTTAGACGGCGATAGGTACTCTCGATAAGTGAACTATCTATGGGGGAGTACGAAATCTGGCGCCTCTTCCTTTTACGACTAACAGAAGGGGCAGGAGGATCGAGATCTACGGTGTCTTCTTCGGAAGGAGAAGAAGACAGAGAGGAGGTGTCTTCGGTGTCATCACCATGGGCCAATGCCTCGGTGTCACCACCATAGGTCAATGTATGTTCACCATCATAAGATGAAGATTCATTGTCAGAAGACCCCGAGCACGAATTTGAATTCGAATCCATAATAGAGGAACTAACCTGGTTATGGGTAGGCACAATCACCAACCTATCAGCACAACAGAAAGAAAAACGAAAAAA
>NC_044918.1:7215167-7341977 GCF_003576645.1 Ipomoea triloba
CCACGCTCTTTCCTCTGCTTCAACTTCTCACGTCTGGCCAGCTCCATCAAACGGAACGATCGGCGCCTCTTCGTCCCCGCACTTGTTCCAGCAGCACTTGCTCTCTGCCTCTTCGTCCCCGCACTTGTTCCAGCAGCACTTGCTCTCTTTGGACTCATGATGAACCCAGCTAAGCTAACACTTGCTCTCTTTGGACTCATGATGAACCCAGCTAAGCTAATGTAATGAGGTGGGTGAAAGGCACAGATTCTGAGGGGGTCCATATATACATACGAAGCCGGCCCATACAAGGAAACAAAATCGCAGGGAAATTAGGAAATATTCCACAAATCTGTGAAAAAATCGCAGGGAAATTAGGAAATATTCCACAAATCTGTGAAGTTTCCTTCCGGTAAAATTTCCTTCCAGAATTCAACATACCAAATCTTCTTCCACAAGTTCCAAGGCCGATCCATTCAAACACAAATCTTCTTCCACAAGTTCCAAGGCCGATCCATTCAAACATCGGCTGATACTCCCTAACTACCTCAGCCATTCTCGCTAGCTAGGGAGTGGGGGGCTGGTGACAGGGTAATTGGGTACCCGACCCGGAACCGTTGTCATAACCAAGACAGTTGCCGCTCAAACTACCAAGACACCTCACTCCTCAGCATCAATGCGCAATGGTCCAACTCCTCAGCATTGATGGCCAACGTTCAGCTCCTCAGCATTGATGACCGACGTTCAGCTCCTCAGCATTCAACACCTCAGGTATTGATGTCCAACGTTCAACTCCTCATCAATGCTCCGTTACTGAGCTGGAAGGAATAAAAGGACTCACAACCACGTAGTGGGGGGGGGGGCTTCTTACGACACTTGAACTTAGACAATACATACTGAACTCACTTGTACACTGAGCACTACGCTCAATATTGTATTCAAACATTCAAATACTCAAATAATATACCGGTAAACACATTATTACCGTCATGTATTATGGTGGAGAGTTTGTGTTACAACCAGCTTTGGATTATCAGAAGGGGATAATAGAATATTTTGACTACTTTAATGGAGAAGAGAGCAGTATGCTTGAACTTAGGAAATTGGTGAAGGAGTTAAAGGTTAATGACAAAACAGTCAACTTTTGGTTTAAGTATGGCACATGTAGGGACCCAAAATTTAAGAAAATTAAAACTGATGCTGAACTATATAACATTGTGTATGAAATACCAGAAAACAAAACAGTTGAGATTTTTGTGGAACATGTAGTTGAAGACCAGTGGGATTATGATGTTGAAATGACCCATATATCAGATGAAGTCAGGATCATGAATGAAGTTTATGCTAATGCTATAGCTACTCCTTTAAGCCTTGGTGAAGGCCCATCAAACTTTGTTGCTGCTAGTCTAAGTGATTTTTATTCTACTCCAAATAGAGAGTACTTTGAAGACAATTTGTATTCTCATGAGGTTGAAGATAATCTTAAAGACACTGCCATTAACTGTAAAGCTACTAGTGAATTTGTGATGGTTGGACCTGAGGATATAACAGAAAATGATTGTGTTCAGTCTGAAGAAGTATTAAGGAGCTTGGGTTCAGAATCTGAAGGTGAAGTTTCCAAACATGTTGCTACTTTTCAAGAAAAAAACTTGCATAAAGAGGGGTTTAAATTTCAAGAAGGAATGATTTTCAATTCTAGTGCTGAATTTAAGTGGGATGTCAAATGCCACCAAGCTATGAGAAGAAAAGATATAAAATTTGTTAAGAATGAAGGTAGAAGAGTAAGTGTTAAATGTAGAGAAAAGAATTGTAAATGGACAATTTATTCATCAAAAAGTAATGAAAATTGTCCTTTTACAATTAAAACATATAGATCAGAACATATTTGTGGGGATCAGTATGAAAATAAGATAATTAACTCTGGTTTTCTTGCAAAATTCTATAAAGATGAGTTTAGACTAAATACTTCCTGGGGAAGAATGGAGTTTCAGGAACATGTTAAAGCTAAGTTTAACTGTCAACTATCCATGCATCAATCTTATAGAGCTAAGAAACAAGCATTGAAGTATTTGGAAGGTTCTGAAGGTGAACAGTTTGATTTGTTGCATGACTATTGTGAGGAGTTGAGAAGAACTAATCCTGGTACTAAGGTAAAACTGAAACTTGACAGTGAATTTACAGTACATGATAGGTCTAGATTTTTGAGGTTATACATTTGTTTTGGAGCATGCAAAGAAGGATTTCTATTAGGGTGTAGACCTTTGATTGGTTTGGATGGTTGTCATTTAAAGGGAAGTAAAAAAGGTGGACAACTTCTAAGTGTTGTGGGGATAGATGCAAACAACAATATGTTCCCTATTGCTTTCTCAATTGTAGAGGGGGAGCTTAAGGATAGTTGGAAGTGGTTTTTGCAGCAGTTAGATGATGACTTGAGTATATCTGAAAATCCTCATTCTTGGACAATAATGTCAGACAAACAAAAAGGCTTATTGCCTGTAGTTGATGAGGTACTACCAAATGTTGAACACAGGTTTTGTGCTAGGCATATGCATGCCAACTTTCAGAAAGATGGATTCAGTGGGAATACACTTAAGCAACATTTTTGGGCAGTGTAAGGCAACTACAGAGGCTGATTTTAATAACAGAATGAAGGAATTGAGGAAGTTGAATCCTAATGCTGCTGATTGGCTTTCTACTAGGGAATCTAGGCATTATTGTAGAGCTTTTTTTAGCACCTTCCCCAAGTGTGATATGCTATTGAATAACTTATGTGAGTCATGGAATAGTTCAATCCTAAATTTCAGAGACAAAAATATATTGAAAATGTGTGAGGGCATTAGGATGTACCTCATGCGCAGAATGCAGCAAAACAGGGACAAAATGAAGACACATCCTTTCAAAATTTGCCCCAAAATATTGAAAATTCTAGAAGAGTCCAAGGAAAAATCTAATGAATGGACTTCACACAAATCTGTTGGTGGTATTTACCAAGTGGAGGGATATATGAGACGCTCCAAGGTGGATTTAAGCCAGCACCACTACTCATGTAAGAGATGGAATCTTACCGGCATCCCTTGTAACCATGCAGTTGCATGCATTAGAAAAAAAGGAGAAAAGCCAGAGGATTATATACACAATTGCTACACTGTTGAGAGTTATCTAAGATCTTATGCCCCAGCAATAATGCCCATATGTTCTTCGGACCAGTGGCACAAGACAAAACTTCCACCCCCACTACCACCAAAGTATAAAAAACAACCTGGAAGGCCAAAGAAGAGGAGAAAGATAACTCCAAATGAAATTGCAGAAAACAAGACTAGAAAAATGAAGAAAGTTGGAGAAGTTAAAAGGTGCAGAGTTTGTGGGCAGAGAGGGCACAATAAAACTACATGCAAGTTTCAAAATGGTCAAGCTCAAGTTGCAGAAATTGAAGTTGATGAGAATGAAGCTGAGTTTGAGAAGGAAGATGCCTTTGAAAATGTATCAATTGAAACCCAAGTGCCGAAATTTGTTCTTGATGAAATGGTATGTACACTTTTAAAATTTTTTTATGTCTTATCTCCCTTATTGTTATAATCAATGAAATTACTTTCTTTTTCCAGGATTTATTGTCATCTCAAAGTACCAACCCAATGACTAGTGGAGGACATACTCCAAATCAGATGTCAACTTTTATATTAGTTGAAGCTAGTCATATAACCCAACCAAATCAACATCCTGGAATCATAAACAAGGGGGGAAGAACCTTTGTGACTCTATCTAATCTTCAACAAACCAAATGCCAAACCAGAAGAAATATTTTGTCAAAGAAGCAACCCCAAAACAAGAAGTGATTTCAGAAGATTGTGACAGTTGCAATATTGAAGGGATATATATTTTGTAAATGGCTAAAAACTATAGCCTTATAATATACTACTACTAGTTTTTGAAAAAGGCTCACTAGTCACTATGGTTGTTATTTTGTCAGGGTAAATTTTTTTGCTTTAGGGGGTCATATAAGATTGAATTCTGGTATGCCAAATTAAATGACGGCTATATTTTTGCTTAATGTAGTAGATGGTTGTTATTTGTTAAGTTATTTTTGGTGAAAATACTAGTATTTGACTTGGAATGATGTGGAAGCAAATGATATTACTATTCATTATTTTTGCTGGATAAATATTCTAATTTGTTGTTTATTTTTATGTTATATTTAGTTTAGGGAGGTCGACATACAGTATAATGCGTAGCTTATTTGTTATTTTTACAACTTATTTGTGCCTCTTTTTTTTATTGTTTTTATGAAATCTCCAATCTTAGTATAATGCGATCTCATATATTTAATTGCAAAGGCATATGTTAAGAAGAAGGAGAATAAAGTTAAATAGTTGAAAGGAATGGACAATTATAACCTCATGAAAAAAAATTATTAAAATGAAATTCTAATTACATAACATGAGGGACCAAATGTGGCACATCATGAACAATTAAAGAATTGAGTTTGTTCAAATCAATTGACAGGGACTAAATTTCCAAAAGTAAAATAATTGAGGGGCTAAAAGCGCCGATTTCCCTAAAGATAATTTTCTTTAATTGCGGGATCCCCTGCTTGGAGGTTTGCTGAGGTGGGCTCGGGTTACAGTTGGTGAGAGTGAGAGCACTGACCGCGGGAGACAGCGCGTAAAATCTAAGACAACAAATCCTATGAATTGACGAAAATAAAAAAAGACATGTGGACTAAACCTCACGACCACGTGTTTAATTAGTATTTTAAGATAAATTGTCTCTTGTCATTGCATAGGAGCTGACACAGATCCTAATCATCCTCAATCCTCATCGATTCTGCGTCCATTTTACCTACGCACAATACCCATTTCCACGAACCTTCTGCTTTCTGTATATATATACATTCATAATCCCCACCATTCATCTCTCTCTTTCTCATTTTCATTTCAATCCAATCATTCTTGCTTTCTGCGGCGGCCGCCGGCGTATACGGAGTAATTCTCACTTCTCAGACAAGACAGCCTCAAAAGCTCTGTTGCATTTGAGCGTCTTTTAAAGATTGGTCGTGTTCTGTTTTTGAATATTGGGTGGGATATACAATACTGTTTTGGGATAGCAACTAGGAATACCGTCGGTTGTTGAATAGAAGAGATCAGAAAGAACATCGGAGAAGAGGAACCAGGACTTGTTTCCCGTTTGTTTTTCTTGTCCCAGTTTTTGGTCTGCAACGCAATAATAGTAATTAATTAAGGTAATGTCACATGATTATCAAACATGAGTTTCAGATGGGTTTCATTAAAAATTTGATCTTTTTTAAGAAATGGTAACGGAGTAGCAGATCAACGCATGGTCCATGCTTTCTTGCCTACAAAACCTAGGCCCTACACCAGGGCTATGACAGAATAGTGTATGGATAAATCACTATGACTCAGCAGAGGACCAGTGAGTGGTCCGTGCTTTCTTGATCTGTGTGCTTTTGGAATGAATCCATTTCCTGGGATGTATAAAATGGAGAATTCTCTGGGATTTTGGCATTCTGCAGAAATATAATGTGGTTTAACAAGTGATAATTGACTTGACTCACTCTCAGCTGTTTATGTCTGCAGAGAGCTAAGTGGCAGATGAAGAAGATGACTCTTGATAAATGTGTGCCTATTCCACCTCCCCTGCCTCCTTCTTATCACCCGAATCGTTCAATGGCGAGTAGATCATCAATGAGGGTAGACTGCTGCCTTTCCACTGCAGACCGCCTCTTCGATGAAGCTTATGGAGCTGATGTAACCATTAACACAAGCAATGGCTGTGTCATCTATGCACATTCTAGCATTCTGGTAAGCCCCTCTAATTTGCAGACTGTACTTAAGGTTGTCTGCAACAACTAATGACACAGAATTAATGTTCACAGTTTGGCATTTTCTATGATTACAGTGGTGTTGATTATTATTGTTTGTTAATTTTCCCATTAGGGTGTGGCTTCCCCAGTGATCAAAGCAATGTTAAGCAAATCAACGAGGCGTGGGAGCAGACGACTAGCAATACTAATCCCGGGTGTTCCAGCTGAGGCTGTTCGAGTTTTCATCAGATACTTGTATTCATCATGGTAATGATTCTTACTTCTTAGTCTGTTCCATTTACATCACTGATAAGTAATCGCGAAGATTGAGAAGCTGATTGGTTGTGCAATGTGATTCGATTGTAGCTATGAAGAATCGAAATTGAAGGAGCATGCTTTGAGTCTGCTGGTGCTGTCACATTCCTATATGGTTCCTCAGCTCAAGAGAGAATGTGAGTGGGTGATAGAGCATGGATTGATAAATACTGAAAACGCGGTGGATATTTTCCAGATTGCTCTACTGTGTGACGCCCCCCGGCTTAGCCTCATAACCCATAGGTTTATCAGGAAAAACTTGAAGCCTGTTTGTGCAACCGAAGGGTGGAAAGCAATGAAGCAAAGCCATCCTGCTCTTGAGAAACAGGTTTTGGAGTCTCTCACATATGATAACATTGTAAGTATTATAACTGTAAACTGCTTTTACCTTATAATTTAAGGTTGTCATTATCTGATGTGTGATTGCCCTGGTTTCAGATGGAAAAGGAAAGGCTAAGAAAGATGGATGAGAGGAAAACTTACATGAATCTGTATGAAGCCATGGAAGCTCTTGTCCATATATGCAGAGAGGGGTGTCGAACCATTGGCCCATACGATAAGGTCTTGAAGGCGGATCAAGAGCCTTGCAGCTATGAAGCCTGCAAGGGGCTAGAGAAGCTCATTCGCCATTTTGCGGGCTGCAAAACACGAGCCCCGGGTGGGTGCCTGCGCTGCAAGAGAATGTGGCAAATCTTCGAGCTGCATTCGCGGCTCTGTGCTGATCCAGAGAGTTGCAGAGTTCCACTCTGCAAGAATTTTCAGCTCAAGAGGAGACAGGACAAGAAAGACGATATTACATGGCGAATACTAGTGAGAAAGATAGTAAGGTCCAAGAGCATTTCTGGAGCTCCATTTTTCTCATTGGAATCAACTTGAAACCTTCATTGTATAAAAGCTCCTTCCTGTATTAATGTATTATTATCATTCTTTTTACACGAAATCGCATAGACAACCATAAAGAAGTTGAGAATTGAATGTCCTTTTCTTTCTATCCTTAAAAGAGTAGAATGGTGAGTCAAAGCCAAATCTTGTAAAACAGCTGTAAGAGAATTACAAAAAGTGAAATCTTTAGCTTTTTCCCAGCTGTGGTGCCAATTGATAAAGGTACAAGAAAGAACAAAACAATAAATAATCCTATGAAATCAGGACTATGATGATGCCTAGGATTGATGTTTTATGTTTCTCTTATACTATGTATACAGCTGATAAATAGCATTCTTACCTATAGCTATACTTGTATATATTCAACTTTTGTATCTCGTCACCCCCATCGAATCCCAAATACTACTGTGACGACGTTTTATTCTTGTTTTTCCTGTGCTGGTTCTGGTTGGTCTCTAGGCTTTAGCCTTCCATGTGTGGCCAGTGCCGGTTGATTCAAGCATGTTCTTCACATTCTTGCTGCTGCATAGGCTGCTTGAATCATTAAATTGCACAAAAATTGTGGTTTTTCATTGGAATGGATCATGGTGACATGCTATCATCATCTGAGCTTCTGTTATGTCTGACATTATATCTGCTCAAGACTGGGAGCGAGGCGTTTGCTGGTATTCTGAAGGATCTGGCGGAGCCCACGACTGTTCTGTCGTGCATCTTCCCGACGTCTTTGCAGACGTTATCCAAGATGGAGAGGAAATCCCTTACAATCATGAAGACTCTGAAGGGATGAGCTCCCTCTTTGGCAGCGTCGCCATGGAAATACTCGGTCACTTCCTTCACCACAGACAAGGCCTTTCGCTCTTCTGCCTTGATCCTAATGATTTCATCTCCTGCCTCTTTCAGAAACATCTTCATTGACTCAAAAAACTTGCCTGACACGCCTGGTTTCTCGAGCTCCAACACCATTCTAACCTTCCCAAGCCCGGTCTCGAGCTTGGAAACGTAGCTGTGCAGGACGTCTGAGTCCATTCCCGCTGCTTTCTTGACATTGCCAAGCTCCCGGCTCAGCCCTGCAACAACCTGCAGCTCTTGCCTCTTGAGATCTTCCTCTCTCGGCTTCATGTTTGGTTTGTTTGGGAGGTTTTCGTTGGCGGGATTCGAATCAACCCCTTCCGACCTGATTATCTCTTGGACCACAAAATGAAGCAAGGTTGTCTTCCCATCTGTTCCTTTTATATCTACCAGTTTCAAAAGAGTGTCAAGCTTAAAAGCTCTAGCATCACCACGGTTAGTGCCCGTGTTCATGCGGTTTCCTGTTCTTAGCACAGCTTCTAAGAGCTTCAGGAATAACCTGCTGTTCTTCAATTCTTCACTTGCTTCCTAATGGAATCAAAGAAACAGTTCAATTGAAATATGTATTCCGTCTCAACTAAAAGTATTAATAGTGGAAATTAATCTATGGGGATGATCTTCAATTCACAATATCAAATTTCAATTGAAAAGGGGTAATCCCAACCAAGTTATTCAGTCTATTAACTTGATAACCACAAAATTACAAGTTTAACTCACAGCAAGAACCATAAGCCTATTCGCCTTCTGGTTTGAACAGGTCAAATATAGGTAATCTGGACAGCTAAGGTCACAAGGTGGGTTTATATGTGCATACCCTTTAATAATGACTGTGGAAAGCGTGGAGATTGAATAACTAATATTACCTCAAGAGTTTGAAAGGACTTCCTTAAATAGTTCACTTCTGATTCAAAATTTGCTCTGTACAACATTGCTTCCACTCTTTTGAATGCAAATGGGACATCAAGAACTGTTTTGAGGAACCGTTCTGCAGATCCCAGTTTTGAGGCATCACTTCTGCAGTCTCTTAGTTTAATTTCCTCCTCCTTGGTTGGAGCCATCTTCACCAAAGTCTCCAAAAGCTCAGGACCCAATCCTTCTGGATTTCCTGTGCCACCAATGCAGACACTGTTAGAGGCGATCTGAAAGCTTAGAATCTTGAAAATCAGTGAAATGGGTGTGGATTTACCATCTAGAAGTGCTTCAGAAACCTCCTCCTTTGTCACATTCAGTGCTCTCAACAGGATTGCTATGTTCTGGGATTTCTTTGGGTCAAGAACTCTGTTTTCCTGCTCAGCCGGAGGGAGAACGGATTTGGGTTTCTTAATGGTTTCTTTCGGGACTGAATTTGCAGAATTACAGCCGAAGAGCGATTCCATCATGTCCTCATTCAGTCTGGGGTTGAGATGAACACATAATTCAATTTGCTATAACAATTAGTTTTAGGTCAAAAATTATAGGTTCAAAAGGATAAAATATAATATATAAATATGTAATCCAACTATCAACTTTCTGTTTTCTGTTTTTAATTGAGATGGAACACAAGTTTAGTTGTAAGACAAATTGCAATTCACTTACTGGAAGGAGCTGGATTTGAGCTGATCCCAGACGGTGGCGCGATCGGATGTTGCTCGGACTTTGTCCCAGTGCAGAGGTTTCAGCTTTGGTTTTGAGCCGTCTATGTCGTCGGAATCGCACCTCTCCAGCGTGCTGGGACCTCGTTCTGTTTCGCCGGAAGGGCTTGTTTTCGCACTGTCTTGTGGTGTTTTGGGGCTGGGAAGGGATTCTTGCTTTGCCGGTTCAGATGGAGCCAATGGCGGGGAGTTTTTCTGGGAAATTGCTAATTTCCGAGGTGCTGACGGCGGCGGCGGCGGCGGCGGTGGTGGTGGTGGCGGCGGAGGTGGAGGAACTGGGAGTTTTGACGGTTGCTGAGTTTGGCCGCTTATTAATTGAAGCCGCGCCATATCTGGCGGCGGAGGCGGTGATGAGAATTTTGCCCTTTTAGGAATGTACGGCATCGTTGGTCTATCATATTGCGACGGCGCCGGAGATTGTTTGATTGACGGTATAATCGCCGGCTTTATATCCGACGGAGAAGCAGAGAGGCGTGATTTCGGAGAAGTTCTCTTTGAATGAGGAGTAGAAGAAGAATTATGATTATTATTATTATGACCACGCGCCTCCGCTTTTGCGTGGCTCCGCCGCGAAACGGGAGTGTAGTAGCCGTCATCGTTGCTGACGGTGGAGCCTTGCGGCGTGTAAAACGCGGTGTCGCGGCTCTCTTCATCGGACGACGACATTGCCGGCGGAGAGGTGATATCGGGAGGCGGCTGCGGCTTGCTCAGCGGCGGCAGCGGCTGAAGGTCGGGACTCGGCCGGTACCGATCGGATCTTTTCACGGAACTCAGTTTCCGATACGGCGACCCGTTAGCCTCGTTGGTCCCACTAACGGACGTCCGAGTTGACGGCTCCACCGTCCCAATGTACAGAAAAGTTGACGGCGGCATTCTCGACTCCTCATTCATCCTCTGCGAGCCGCCGCCGCCGTCGCCTACGAGTTTTTGAGATTCATCGGGGCGTTTCACGCGGTGTTTGTAGAGGTAAAATCCGAGAGCGGATAACATTCCCAAGGTCACAATCCCAACCGATAACGCAATTGCCACTTTCTTGACCGGCCGCGACGGCTGCGAGGCGATTGGGTTCGACACCGGCGACTCATTCTGCTGAGCTGGCAGCGGCGGCGGCTGTAAATTCTGATCTGGACTCTGCCCGCCGGGAACTTCCGGGAAGAAGGGCTGCTCGGGGCTAGGCAATACAGGATCCGGCGGCGGAGGCGGCGGCGGTGGCGGAGGGGCCGAGTCTGTTCCCGCCGGCGGCTCTGAACCCACCGGAAACAGCGGCTGATGAAGAATTCTTCTGCTATTCTCCGGCCCTGTACTGTACCCCGGCGTGAAAAACGTTGTTGCTGCGACAACAAAAGACAGAATCAACAAATGACGGAAACCATGAACGCTCATTGTGCTGTTTTGCCGGTGCTGTTTTCTTCCTCCCAATTCATCTCCGGGTTTTGTTCCACAAAACTCTGCAAGTAGAGAGAGAGAAGACTGTAAAAAGAAGCTTCTTTGAGCTGCAAGATCTGGATTCTTGAGTGGGTGATGTCAGCAGTTAGCCGCACTTTCTCTTTTTATCTTCAGTTCCTTTTTCATATTTTAAGCTCTGCATTTCTTTTTTATTCTTTTTATTTTGCTAATTCTATCTTTAGCTTCACAAACAGATAGGAATATAGGATGCTATATATGACAACAAAATTTTGCGATACTGGTTATAGATTCTCGTAATATGTATTTTGAGAAATATATTAAATGTATTTGAGATTTATTTATATTTTAAATACGACTTAAAGAGGTTAAGGGCTTAGCGAAGGCATGACTCAATTATTGATCTCAAAATATGATGGACAGAAACATTATCCATAGATTAAATCAAATACAAACAATTCTAAATAACGAAACCTACATAAGATAAGGCAATTACCACAAAATAGAGATTGTTACTTAATTTCAAACAATCTAACTCTAAATAGTGTTACCTAAACTTTAAGTTCCTAAGTCAGGATATTGCTTCCTTACTAACTAACGTTTATGTCAAATTTAGGTCTTGCACACTTTGAAAAGATCCATTTCAAGCCGATACAAATTTACCTTCCTCATCACAAAGTATTGCACTAAAAGACAAAATCAAAATTTGAGTGTGCAGTGCGTGTAATGAAGAAAATGTATCTTTATTACGCCCGTAAAACCTCTAAAGCTTTTTTCTTAGATATACTTGGAACCGGTTAGTATACTTTCTTGTGTGTTTATTTAATTTGGTGTTCTTCCTTTGTATACTTTCTTGTGTGTTTATTTATTGTACTGCCGTTGAAATTAGCAATGCTGAATGGTTAATTTGTTGATATTGTCGTATGAAAACAAAGCTTTAAGTTTAGTTAGGTTTGTTGTTAATTTATTGATATTGTCATAAAAGGAATGCATTTCTTGGAGGAAGAGGAAGAAGACATCTAAAATGGTGATGTTTAGCTTTATAATTGGATAAATAAGGTTAAAGGACAATTTTATCCTTATTTTTTTCACGACCTAAAATTGAAATTCAAAAGTCGAATGATCAATTTTAGAGTTTAGGACCAAATGAAGCACAAAGAGTCAATAGCACCTCTATAGATGCTCAAACCCACCCATTTTTATGTAGGGTGCAACCGGGTACCACTAGACCACAAGGTCTTTGGTATGTAAATCATATATGATCATATTAAATACTTGAATGCTTTCAAAAAAAAATTAAATACTTAATCTACAAACCTAATAAAAGCTCATAAAATTAGGCCCCGGAAATTAAAAAAATGTTGGTGTAATTGTTTGTTGAAATGAATGGTTCATATTATTTTGATTTTAGTATTTTTTTTCTTATTTTACCTTCTATTATATCATTTACTTTTTCCTAAATACTCTTGCATTCCATGTGTAGACTTTAGTAACGAAATATTCTGTTAACTTTTTATTATTGTTAACTTACTCATTGATTTTTATAAAGAAGGTCTTAGGTTCAAACTCATCCCAATCAAAATTGACATGATTGTAATATGTTAGAGTATATTAAAAAAATACAAAATAAAATTTAACATGAACTTTGGTAAATTAATTTGAATTACACATTGGGCATTTCTGCCACATGTTATAGTTATACATTATTAAAATATTTATTTTTATGAAAAATTTGATAATCTTGCGTTGATATACGTCATAATACCGAATGATACTTTGATTAATTCTGAAACACTAATTCAGAAATATACATTGGACATTGGACTATTCGCGCAATGCGTGTGCGGTAACTAGTTTTAGTTATATGACTATGTTTGACAGGACTTATTTAGGAGCTTATAGCTTATTTTAAGCTACGAATAATCTATAAGTTTTGTTTAGTAATGTTCTCAAAATAAGCTAGTAGTTTAATAAGAGTTTATTTTGAAACGCTAAGATAGGTAGCGTTTTAAAAATAAGTTAGTTATCCCTCTCAATTAAAATCTTTTTGGCTTTTTTCTTCTCCTATATTTTTATCCATCCTATATTATTATTATTATTATTATTATTAGATTGATTATCTAATATTATTTTTTAAGATGAAGTCGATCCGCAACAATATTGCTATTTTATTATGAGATGCTAGATCATGATTATGCTAATAATTTCATTTTAAAATGTTAAATTTTAATATGTAAGCTAAACCTATTTAAATTTAAGACTATTTAAATTTTATGAAAATGTCATTTTTAGTATTTTTACATTTATCAACTTATTAAAAAGTTAATTTTACTAAACATTTTTAAGTAAAATTAGCTAGCTTAACAGTTCTTTAATTTTCAGCTTCTGACATATAACTTTTTATCTCCCAATTACTTTTTAACTTTCAATTACCTTTTTAGCTTGGTTCGTGAAATATATAAACTTGGTGGCTTTTAGTCGAAAGGAATGACACGTGGCATGAGAATCTGATTGACTGCTTTATCGGGTTCTTTAAAAACAAGTGGACGATGGTGACCACGTAGTGTTGCGATAAAAAGGACCACGTTGAGGTCCTTTTTCGTCCTAAAAAATTTGTTACGGAGTATTTATTTTTTTTGAGGAAGTTACGGAGTATTTATATGCTTTGCTTTTTCCGTCAAAACCGAGGCAAACGACGTTTATTACCTTGTTTGCTTTCTGTTTCCGTTAAATAGTTCGTCTCCTCCCACCCAACTTTTACGCATCAAAGACTCAAAGTCAATCTCTGTTTCGTATGGCAAGGGCTTAATCGACATATAAAAATTTGCCATCACCGGCTCTTCATCAAACACGCCACCTATGCTACCGGCCACATGATTGGACGGTGGGGATTGATGGGACATTCAACATTATACACACATTCAAATTCCAACATTAGAAAATGTTTTTTTTTTAGTTTTATATTCCAAGTTTTAGGAAGTACGGAAAGAAAAGTGTATCAAGGACAATTAACTTGATAAACATAATGATCTAAGGCTATTCTCAATAGTAGTTTTTGCAGTGATTTTTTAGATAACAAAGCTGAGGTGGGGAAGAGAGAAAAAATAAATCACCTTGCAAAGACTTGGTTTTTATCTGATATGTCGGACCCACTAAAGAAAATAAGATTTTGTACCCTAGTCGCGTGTAGCGTAGTGCCATGTCCAGCCGCACGCGCCCACTGGGCGCGTTAATGACACTTTTTTATTTTTATTTTTTTCTTCCCTTTCATATTCTCTGTCCCAGTCACACTTGCAAAAACTTTTTAAAAATTATAACTATTGAGGATTTAAGTTTAGTTTTTTGTAAGAGCTGTTGATTGACTTTTCTGTTTGAGTCAATGCATCCAGAGCAAAACTTTAGAATTTTTCATAAATCAAAAGAAAGAGGAGTGTATTAACTCAGAAATTTTTTCATTAATATATAAATTCAAGTTAACAATAAATTTAAAAAAAATAAGCAAGCAAATAGAAATAATTGACACAATTTTAATAATATTAAATATAATCATATATATTTTTTGTATCAGAAATTATTAACATGTGTATTGTCAGAATTATGATATTGGGATAGGCCCAACAATGTAGTATTATTAACCATTATTACACAGATTGGTAAAGTGAGTCAAGATTTTGCTAATTATAACTTGAGGGTGTAGTTGAGTAGAAAGAACTTATGTGATCCATTCTTAACTAAATATCAAGGTTCAATTATTGACTTTGAGTATAGAGCATCTTTAAATTTACAAGCTATTTGTCAGATAAAAGAAAAAAAAATCTTGCAGGTGAGGACAAGCCATACCTGGCCGTTTTGCACCATTCCCTCTTCCCCTATTTGTCAAGACTAGAATACAAAATATATTCATTTATGTATACATAGCGATTTTTTGTATATCTTAGATAGACAACAAACATTGAAAATAATAATGAACCTTTGCTAAAACACATATCCTTCCAAAGTCCTAACTTTTTTGTAAGCGTTCAACGTTGTCAACTTGAAATACGAACACAGACATTAATATCAATGGTTTTGTATTATTCTGTTACGTTGTTATTGGATCTCACATTGAGGTCTAATCCTAAATATCATGAGACCATGAGTCCATGATTCAACAAATTCTCCCAATACATTTAATACTATTATCGATACATGTGCTGATGGGTAAACAAAAATAGACGTTGGGATTGACTAAACGCATAATAGGGAAAGCAAAACAAACAAAGATGCCATCTTTAATGTTTAGTGGTTTATACTAAGAGTAAACATGGAGGTTAGAGAAGTGTAATGTTGGAGGAAAAGCAAAAGTTGATGTGCAACTTATCGTTTTCTCCTGCTTTTTTGGTTTTGGTTAACTTTTTCCCAGCTCGATCCACCGACGACATCTTCACGATGTAGTTTATTGTTTTTATTGGACATGTACACATCCTCCGACAATATGCTTTTTCATTCTTTTTTACTTTTTAATTTTCATCAATTTTTTTTAACAATTAAAATATTGGTTGATCTCCTAACGTTAGATTTTGTAGTGGAACCCCAATAGTATCGCTATGATGCAAAACACTAACGACAGTGTTTTCCTTTTCATCCACCAATATCACACTTGTGCGAGACCGTCTCACGGATCCTTATTCGTGAGACGGGTCGGGTCGGGTCAAAACACCATGCGAATGTCATACTTATATGTACAAATCTCACACTTATATGCTCAAATATAACACTAATAAAAAATACAATTTTTGTTACTTATAAGAGAAAAAGTAATACATTTTTCATAATAAGTAATGTTGACAAGTGCCTCTCACTTATAAGGGCAAATATAATACTTTTGAGGAAAAATGTAATACTTTAAATCGAAATGTAAAAGTATTGTATTTTTCCTTAAAAGTATTACATTTACCCTAATAAGTAACAAAAATTTTATTCCTGATTAGTATTACATTTGAGCATATAAGTATGGTATTTGTGCATATAAGTGTTACATTTGCATCTTGACCCGACCCGACCTGACTCGTCTCATGGTGAGACGGTCTCACACAAGTTTTTGCCAAATTACTGGGACATGTTAATTTTTTGAAAGTTTATTTTGAGTATGTTTTTAGTTAATAAGTACATTAAAAATAAGGGTCACACTTGTGTGAGACCGTCTCACGGATCCTTATTCGTGAGACGGGTCGGGTCGGGTCAAAACACCATGCAAATGTCATACTTATATGTGCAAATCTCACACTTATATGCTCAAATATAACACTAATCAAAAATACAATTTTTATTACTTATAAGAAAAAAAGACCTTGTGGTCCAGCGGCATCCGGTGTACACTCCCATGTGGAAGGGAGTGGGTTCGAGCCTCAGTGGAGGCATCTGTTGACTCTTTGTGTTTCAGTAAGTTGTATTACATTTGCATCTTGACCCGACCCGTCTCATGGTGAGACGGTCTTACACAAGTTTTTGCCTAAAAATAAATATTTATAATTTTTAGTATATTAAAAATAAATATTTATGAAGGTGTAGTTCAATGGCTTGTAGTTAGTTTTTCTATGGGATATGCCTATTGCTTGATTTGTTACCTGACTTGATGTCACGCTTGAATGCAGAAATGTGAAGTTTTGAACAATTCCACTACAAATACGAATGAGAAAAAAAAAAGCTCAAGATCATGGAATTTTGGATTCGATCTCTTGTGCGCATATGAAGATTAGGGTCTGACTGATAAGCTAATTATGTGACTTGTGATTTACCTCTGCGATGACTTTAATTAAAGGCAGGATTATATTCTGTGAGTTTAGGATTAGTTCGATGAAATTGGATCACCTATATAAAACCTATTTGATTACATTCATTTTAATAGAATAAAAAAATTCTATTATTGCAAAATATTGTAAAAATTTATAAACGAGACCTAATAAAGTACGTGCACAAATTATTAAAAAAAAAAGGAAAAAAGTATGCCATGCATACATGTTTGCCCAAATAGCTTCAAAGATTGGTTGGGAAGTAGATAAGACACAACAAATCCGGGCTGTAATAATTGTGTAAAATTTATTTTACTTTTACTTTTTTTTTTAGTAACACGAGAAACAATAATATATTATGTAAATTTCACTTGCATGTAATTGCTTATAAATTATATAAAAGAGATAATATCTAAACTGCACTAAAAAAATTTATTCAATAAACTTGACCAAAAAATATGAATAATAATCAAATTTGTGACTTTAAAGAACAAGATTCATGTTCCCCGCTCAATCATTCTTTTAATTTAAGGGAGGAATGGATTACGGTGGGAGAACCTGGCTACAGACAAGCTTAATTTAAGGGAGAAATGGATTACGGTGGGAGACTACAACGCCGTGACTTGCCTTGACGACGTTAGCAATAAGGATAATTTCCACAGCCACAGATGTGCAGGTATGCGTAATTGGATTTTTAAAGAAGGATTAATTGATTTGGGTTTTGTTGGTGCCAGGTACACATGGACGAGAGGAAGAGACGAAGCTACTTTCACCGGGGCTCGGTTGGATCGGGCTTTGTGCGATACAGACTGGTTAACCAAATACCCAGATACAAAGGTGTCACACTTGGCAAGGGTGGGCTCGGATCACTCACCTGTTCTAATTGAAACGATTAAGGAAGCAGGACCCATGAAGGAGTACGTTTTTCAATTCCAAGCCGCGTGGAGCAGGCACCCGACTTTCCCGAAGCTGGTGGAACAAGGCTGGGATACCACGAAACCAATTCTGGATAACATTTCTAGTATACAGACTAGTTGCTCGAGGTGGAGCAAAGAGGAGTTTGAAAGTATTGAGAAGCAAAAACATAAGCTACTAGCAAGGATTGGAGGGGTACAACGTATGATGAACGTCCAACTGCACAACGGTCTCATCAAACTAGAAAGGAAACTTAGGTCTGAACTTGAAGAAGTGCTGCATCAGGAAGAGCTCAAGTGGTTCCAGAAATCAAAAGAAGAATGGATTAAATCAGGGGACCGCAACACTAAGTACTATCATGCGGCGACAATGGTAAGACGAGCAAGAGGGAAAATCAAATGCTTGAGGAATAATAATGACGAATGGATTCAAGACCCGAGTAAGATCAAGGAGTTAATCCAGGACTACTACAAGAAACTATACACGAAGGAGGGAATAATAGAAGATAGCGGTTGCATCAATGGAATGTTCCCAAACATTGATGAGGAAAAATGGAGCCTTTTCAACAGAAGGATTAGTAAGGAGGAGGTGAAAGATGCAGTTATGGACATGGCACCTCTCAAAGCTCCTGGCCCGGACGGCTTACATGCCATGTTCTACCAAAAGTATTGGAATGTAGTTGGAGAGAGTATGTATAACCTCGTGGTCGAGTTTTTTCACACAGGCAAACTTCCGGAGGGGCTGAACGAAACCAATCTAGTCCTAATCCCTAAGGATATTATGCCAGACTTGGTTTGCCCCAATCAAAGCAGTTTTGTGGCAAAACGACAAATAACGGACAACATTGTGATATACCAAGAGCTTTTGCACTCAATCAAGTCTGGAAAAGGCAAAAAAGGTTATATGGTACTCAAAATTGATTTGGAGAAAGCCTACGATAGGGTGGACTGGGGCTTTATTCGTTCTACCCTTAAAGAAGCCGGTCTCAACGCAAACTGGATTAGGAACATCATGCATTGCGTGGAAACAGCTGGAATGACTATACTATGGGAAGGAAGTAAGCTCGAAAGATTTAAGCCTGAGCGTGGAATACGCCAAGGGGACTCCATATCACCCTACCTCTTCGTTCTTTGCATCGAGAGGCTGGGACATATCATTAACAGCGCAGTTAACCAAGGACGTTGGAAAGGCGTAAAGGCGTCAAGAGATGGACCATCCATCTCCCACCTATTTTTTGCAGATGACATGGTTTTTTTTGCTGAAGCAGAGGAGGAGGAAATTAGCACCATCATGGAATGCCTTGACATTTTCTGCAAGTTCTCAAGGCAAAAGGTTAATACAGCGAAGTCTAATATTTTCTTTTCCAATAATGTTTGCAGGCAAAAAGCAGAGACTATAGCCGAGAGGGCAGGCATACCAATGACGCAAGACCTGGGGAGATACTTAGGAGTGCCTTCGCTACACGGAAGGATCACTAAGGATCACTGCAAGAACATCATAGACAGAGTTCAAACCAGGCTGGAAGGATGGAAGACGCGTTTTCTTAGCTTAGCGGGCAGACAGGTGTTAGTCCAATCTGTCCTGAATGCCATCCCTGCATACTCCATGCAAACCATGCTTATTCCAAAAGGAGTGTGTGACACGATCGACAAAAGCACGAGAAACTTTCTGTGGGGAGGGGATGGTACGGGGAGGAAACCGAGCCTGGTTAACTGGAACACGGTTACCCGAAACAAAAAAGACGGAGGACTGGGAATAAAATCTATGCGAAACATGAACATGGCGCTGCTCACAAAACTAGGTTGGAGAGTTCTTAATGAGAAGAACAGCACATGGGCCAGAGTGCTAGCATGCAAATACATGAAATCGGATATCCAGTTGGCGAACATCAAAAGAAAGCGGATTGATTCCAATGTTTGGAAAGGAATATGCGCAGCCGTTCCAATCATCGAAAGGGGTGCGATAAAAGTAGTTAAAAATGGTCGAAACACATCCTTTTGGTACGATAGATGGATGGGCAATGAACCTTTGTGCAGTCATTTCTTTGGTCCTCTCCCTAGAAATGCAGGTAACATCAAAGTCGCGGACTATTGGAATGGAAGGGGTACATGGGAGTGGAACACTATCGATGTAGCTCTGCACCCAGATAAGCGCATGGAATTAGCAGCGAAGGCGATCGTTAACGAAGAAGGGAAAAACGATAAATTGGGCTGGGGTAGGACGGAGGATAACATGTTCTCCACTAGCTCAGCATATGATCTGATCAGACAAGAAACAAGAAGTGAGGAATGTAATGGGTGGCAAAATATCTGGAAACTTAGAGTGCCCAACCGCATACGGACTTTTATATGGCTTGTGAAGCACGGAAGAATTATGTGTAATGCGGAACGGAAAAAGCGACGCCTCACATCTGACGAAAGATGCGCCATCTGTGGGGCGGAGAAGGAAGATATCGAGCATACAATGAGAAAATGTCCGGCAGCCGAGGCAGTGTGGAAAAACATCAACATTGTAGAAAGCTCAGGTACGTTAGCTACTCTAGATTTTGATACGTGGCTAACTAGAAATGTAACAGGTATGGAAGCGGACCAGAGAAGCAAACGAAGAAGAGCAAGGGCTGCAATCACTATGTGGTGGATCTAGAAGTGGAGGAATGACTTTGTCTTCAACGGGGTGGAAAGAAACCTCAAAGACAAGATAGATGGTCTACACAGACAATTCAAGGACGTTGAAGGGGCACTGGAACGATATGATGGACCGGTTAGAAGCCATAGGGGAGAAGAGCGTCGAGCCCAACCTTGGACACCTCCACAGCAAGGTTGGATTAAAGTAAACACTGATGGATGTGTGGATAGACGCAATCACGCTGCCAGTGGAGGAGTATTCCGAAACTCAGAAGCAGCCTTCATTGGGGCCTTTGCGAGAAAGATTGGCATTTGTACACCGCTGGAAGCCGAACTGTGGGGAATTCACCATGGAATGCAGGAAGCATGGGACAGGGGCTATCGAAGAGTGGAGATGGACACCGATTGCGCCAAGGCAGTCAATCTTATCAACGGAAATGAGGGTTATGACGGCCCGGCCAGGAACATTGTGGACTTATGCAGAAATTTAAAAAGAAGAACATGGGAGCTCAAGCTCAGACACATCCCAAGAGAGCACAACAGGGTAGCGGATGCGCTGGCTAAGAGGTGTCTCAATCAGAACGAAGACTATTGCTGGATGGAAGGCCCGTTAAGGGAACTCTTACCTCTGATGCGCCACGACGAGTTGGGCCTTCTTGGGAATTCTAACACTGTGAGGATCAGCTAATGATCTCGGATGTACTCCTCCCCTTTGGAAAGAAAATTTTATTACTTTCAATATCATCATTATAACTTTCACAGAAATTTTGGCCATCGTTATAGCTACACCAAATTATTATAGTTAATTATTAGTGTATTTGGTCATAAAGGAAATCGTGCAATACGTACACACATAATGATATATCGATTTGCCTTCAGATGTACAATTGCCCACTTGCACTCTCCATGAGACAGAAAGAATGCATTTATGTTATTGATGTATTTAGTTAACCGGGTAGACCGAATTAATAAATTCGATAAGATTTAAGGGGTTGATAAAATAGGAAAAATGTAAAGAACGTGGTAATAAAAGGACAACGGTAAAGGTTTTCAAAAAAAAAAAAAAGGACAACGGTAAATGATCTTGGAGATTAAACTTATATTAAGTCAATGGGAAATGCTATTACAAACGTGGATTCAGGTAATAACAAGACAAAATGTGGTTAGGACAAAGTAGATGTCTTAATGAGACAAGATGGAGTGCTTTTATACTAATTTAGGCCTAACCACTCGGAGAGATTGGAGGGGAAGCCCTCTAACGGTCTTGGACCGCGTCTCACGCTGGAGAGACCGCGCCAACAAGAACCCAAGACCTCGGCTGAGCTCAGGGCTCGACCGAGATGCCCCAGGGTCGGCCCATGAGGTCGGCCGGACGACCTCATGGGGTCGGTTTGGGCCCGAGGCGGCCCAGCTAGGTGGGCCCATCCCCGATTGGGCCCGGGTCGGCCCACATACTCCTATTCCAGTTGACTCGCGACGAGCTTAAGTGTGATTTATCCATCAGTTAAATATATGAATTACATTTTGGGTGACGAGATAAATTTATTATTATTATTTGATGATGTATATTTGATAAATTTTATTTTGTAATTCTAATCGATAACAGATTATAATGATGTAAAAAGTCTAGGTTATTTACAACTAATCAGCTCAAACTAATATGACCAATATAAATAACATGAAAAAATCAATCTGGTCAACACTTTGTCCCTTAATTGGTCCCACTCAGTGTGAACATATATTAATTTGAGTATGGTACGGACTTAAAGGTGCCTACTACAATTAAAGCATTTTCATAATAACACATCGTGGCATGACAAAAAATTATGTATATTCTTTATTTCTTTTGGTGTCATCAACAATATAATTGGTGAAAAGGAAGAGACTTCGTCGGTGATACACTTTATTATGGTTTAAATTATTGGGAATTAAAATGCGGACCCTCTCCCTGCAACAAAGGTAGCTAGGACAAAATCCTTATTGGTCTTTATTGAAGAAAATGATAATTGTGATTAGATACTAGGATTTGAAATCTGAATAGTGGCCGGCATGAAAAGAATATTTCCGTCATAGTTGTTGTATACATGCATAAATAATAATGCATGCTATTTCTAAATTTTTTTTTTTTGCTTAGAAAAAAAGTTATAATACTAAATACGGAGTACTAAATATATTTATTATTATAACCCAACCACGTTTGCAATCAAACAACTAATGCAAGTATGCAACTGCAAAGTCTGGAATCCAAATTAATTTTAGCATTGTAATGATATACTAGATGACGTATACAAAAATATGGACTATTATAATTTAAAAAGCAATAAATTGAAAATTTTAAATAATTATACTTTATCCAACTTTAAAATATTGATTAGAAATCCAATATGGACATGTATTTTTAAAAAAAACAAAGGGGAAGACACATCATATGAGAACTGCATCATGCATGCAAAACTACAAAGTACACGCAACGATATGTAAATGTTCATTAAAAATATGTGCCCGCACCCTATTATATATAAAACTGTAAATCAATAATGGACGCACTTTGTAATTTTGACTAATGCACTTTTAGAATTTACACATTTTTGAGTTATATTTTTACCTATCATTTAAGGTTGCAATATGTTTTAACTTGATGCGACCTATAGAGGAAGTATATATAAGATGTTAAGTAACAATTGAGTACCAAGCATACATATATATTTACAATGAACCTGAAATTAAAACAATAAGATAAAACAAACAAAAAAGAAAGAAGATAAAACAAAATACAGATGTCAAATGATCAAGCGCATTATTTGTTAATTAATTAGTTTGTCTTTAAGTTTAGATTAGAAAGGTTTTGAGGTAGTTGAGTTGATTAAGAATGGTATATTAAAAGAAAAAGCATTAGGAATTTCCAAAATTTTTCATCCTGCAAGTCAAGCATCTAAGCCTTTGCTTTGATGCTCAAACAAATGCCATTACCAAACACGACACATCCAACACAAAGGTTGCTTGCCTTAGCTTTTGTCGCATGATTATCCTGTTTACAAATTTCACTTTCTTTAATTTTCTTTAAAAAAAAAAAAGAAAAAACTTAATTGCGTGTTATGGTGTGTAATCATTTTTATATACATAAAATAAATAACCTTTAAAAAATCAAACTTTAATTCTAGAACTGAAAAATGTTTTAAATAGACATTTGAATTTAACTCAAAAAAAAAAATCACAAGTATATTATGTAACGATTAATTAAATGATGTGTTTTGTCTAAATTAAAAGCATGTGTGAAGCGTTGACTACACATCTTTCACATAATTATATTAAGTCGGTCTCTATACCAAATGAAATAGTATGTTCCATCTCACAAGTCAAAATCATTATACCGTGGACCATGGTGCACATTGCAAGGTTGATCACTAATATACATGTTCATTTTAAATCCATCTAAAAACAGAAACTTGTAATACACTAAAAAAAAGTAAAAATAAATATTAATCAATTATTCTCACTGAATTGTGGACTGGTTTAATTTGTTGTTTTGTTGGATGTAGTTGTAATTCATTTACAACATAATTCTTTGACATCCGAAATTACAGTGTTTGGTTAGAAATTAAAGAATTGCAATTCTCCCGTTTTGTTGAATTGCAATTCATGAGTACCGCTATGAATTGCAGTTCAATGGGTGTGGAAATGAAAAAGGGATGCAATGACACTACTATACCCTTGGTTATTATTATTATTATTATTACACAAGGACATTGTAGTCTTTATACCACTTCTTCCCTTTCTATTCTCAATAATTCTATTGCTCCATACCGAACAATGTAATTTATTAAATTCCTACTTTATTCACACCCACTGCAAAAATCCCCGCCTAGGCCGCCTAACCACCCGCCTAGGCGCTCCTAGACCGAGGCGAATTGCTCCCTAGGCGTCCGCCTAGGTGGCTGGCCGCCTAGTGCCTAACTCGGCTGACTGGACCGAGTTGGCGGCCGACTAGGCCGAATTTGGCCGAGTTAACTCGCCCAACTCGGCAGAGTTAGCCGAGTTAAATCGAGCGAGTCGGTTTTGTTAATTTTATTATTATATTTATATTTATATATTTAAATTTATTTATTTATATAAGTAAGAGAAGTAAGAGAAATATATATAATATAATATATGACATACACCAACACACATGAATTAATTTTTTCTTTTATCCACGCTTTTTTGATTTCGAAATACGTTTTTTTGGAACTGCCATTTAAAAATGAAGAAATTACTTAATTTTAGGTTAAAACTGGATGTGAAAGACATCTATTGCGCAAAATGAATCGTTTTTACTATTTACTATACTAGCTTTTTTTTATTCTATCTTTTTTTATTATTCTCATAATATATTCGTAAAAACGATTCGTTTGTTTTGATTGCTATCTCTATTTCGCATTATTCATAAAATAAAATCTATAGAATTCGATGTGCTGTAGAGAGGTTTTCTCCTCGCCTTGTGACCCTAGCCGGCAAAGGACCACAAAGAGGTAAACCAGCTTAGGTTACCCATAGCTGACCGGCTCAAACCCAAGGGTTTGAGGATCGAACCTCCAACCTCTCGGCTGTAGGTAGAGTACTCTTACCACATGGGTTGTCCTTACGGACACATGAATTTATTTTTTGTTTTTATAGGTCGCCGCCTAGAACCGCCTAGGCGCCGCCTAGACCGCTTAGGCGCTAGGCGCTAGTCTACCGCCTGACTAGCGCCTAGCGCCTACTGCAACCATGTTTACACCTTATTCTTTTCCTACCGAATTGCAATTCTTTTCCCTTCTAATTTCTTATCTTCCTGCCAGTCAAACGCCCTATTTAGTTCAGGGTATATGGTGTATTTATATATTCAACACAATTGATGTAGATATGTGAAGATGGAGGTACAAAGTCAGGCAGATTAAATTTGACTAAGGGGTTAATTGGCTTGAACTTTGAAAGTAAGTCACAGTGGTTGGCACCTAGATTGGGCTGCCATGCGTGTTTCATGCAACCATTCAGTTCAACTTCCATACTACTTCTTCGTAATTTATTGGCTACGTACTACCTTTCAAATAATAGCAGCCAGACATCTGTCTCGGCCATAGTTTACACGTTTAGTGGTGTAAAGGATAAGGTGAGATAAGTCTCAACAAGATGACAGTTATAAAATTGATAGTAAATTGTTTCGGGCAAAATAAATATGACTAGAAATTTTATTATGGGTAAAATTATATGATCGAAAAGATAAACAAAGGACTGATTATATTAAGGTTGAGAAGATAAATAAGGGTGATTAGTGTGACCGGTAAGTTGATTGAGGCATGATCACATGAGGTAGGAAAGTTTCGAGTGGAGTTGTGTTGGTTGGGAGTCCAAAATCCCGCTCCAAAGTGCAATAAATGTCCTATATATAGTGGGAAGAGGGAACACATGTCAGGTGCTCGGAATGTCCCCACATGCTTTAAGGAGGTCGGGCGATAAAGCTATGCTTGTCAAGTGTCCTTAGAGGTTTGACACGTGGAGGGACGCTTGGAGACCAGGAGGTCTTGCATCTAATGATAATGAGACTGGGAAAGTCTACTAATAATGAGACCAGGAAGTAGGCATACCCTCTCAAGGTCGGAAAATATATATACTAGTGTGTTCGGGAAGTATACTAGGGCGGGAAGTGCACTACTGAGGACGGAAAATGCACTACTGAGGTAGGGGAGTGCACTAGTGAGGTCAGAAAACACACTAGTGAGCTTCATAGGGCAAATGTGTTGTCCTATAACCCTATCAAAAATAATACAAAGTAATTCAATTTGAATTTGCAGCACAATTTAAAATTATAGACTACTAGTCTGATCTGTTTATTGAAACGCTATATCATGACATTTACCTCATCTATAAAGTTTTAAATGACAGGACAATTCACCGTAAAAATTAGAATCACAATACATCTTAGAAGTTGGGATTGCAACCTTTAAAGCAGTTGCACTTCTCGTCTTAAATGTTCAACTACCCGTGGATATTAAATAATCAAGGATCCTAGGGGACCGCAACATTATTAGGTGATGGTATATATACGTAGACGAAGCAATTATGTTGCAATGTGGATGATTGGCAAGACAATGAATTGTGAAAAGGAAGTTCAGTCCGAGGGGGATCTCACGAAACCTTTCTTTAATGCCAAGGCAGGCATGAAACATTGAAACATACCTTTTGTTATTCCCCCTTTCTGCATAATTTAAAGCTTCAAGTAAGTCATCTCAACCACTCTCCCTGCCTACTCAACGTTTGGGAATCCTATTTTGTATGTGTTGATAAATAGTGACACAATGCTTTACATTTACTATAAGTCGGGAATAAAATAATCGTGATATATTTAATGTTTAAAGAAAATTTTTAAAACAGTTATTATATAGAGACGACTAATTAATGTTGAATAATGTATTTACAATTTTAATTTGAGAAGTATTAGTAACAAATAATCATTTCAAAAACTTCAAGCTATAATATTAAATTGATAGAGAGGTAACTGGTACTTCATTAGTGCGGATTGTATTCGGTATAATCACACACATCATATTAATTATATTCTTTTTTTTTTTTTGAACTATCATATTAATTATATTCAACACAATCACTGAGTATAATTAGTTTTTTATAATTTTTAAGATACTCGGTGAAATTGGTTACTAGTGGTCTTGTATTAGACTTTGGCTTAGGTAGTCGGTTTAGGCCCACTTCAACTCGAGATTCTGGGACGCGTTACTCATTTTTAGAAAGAAGAGTCGGGATGATTTGCGTCCATATTTAGGCGGTTGCCTTCCTATTCTGACAGAGCAATTAATTTGTGATTAATAAGCTAGACTTGTGGGATCTAGTTTATTAATTTAGGTTGAGTACTATAATTAGTGTTTAAGTTCTATAAAACTCTATAAAATGGGCCTGATGTGTTGGATAGTCTAAGTAAATAACTCTTTACAACAATTATTCTATTTTTCCTAACAATTTCCTTGATTTTTGACCAGTTGTGTTGGCCACCCGATGACTACGTAAGTAAAAAAATCTAATACTTTTTCATTTTAGGGCATATTCAATAGTGGCAGAAAGGACTATCCTTTAGAGGAAATGGGAGAAAGGTGCAAGCACACGCGCCACACGCAAATGGTGGCAGCCTCCCACGATTAATGCTATATTTTAAAAAAAAAAATTGTTCAGAAATTACTATATTAAAATTTATTTTAAAAATTTCAATGTTACTAATTATTGGTAATATAATATTTAAAAAAAATTTAAATTTTTTATTTTGTTATTTAAATTTATTTTAATTTAAAATTTTCAAATTATTTAATTATAAAAAAGTGAATAAAATAATAAATGATGTGTAGGAGTTTGAATGAATAGGACATGTCAACAAGAGAGAAAAAGGGGGAAAAAATGGAAAAAAAAAAAAAGAAAAAAAGATGCAATTATAAGGTGATGTGAAAAAAATTGAACCGAGAAAATTAGATAACTATTGTAGATGCCCTTAAAATTTTCCAGATGTAAGTGATGTGTCAATTTTGAATTGGAGAGCAATGGAAGAGGCTGCGTGTTTCTGGGCTCAAAAGAATTGTTGTGTTGAAACTTGAAAGGCCCCAAAGAGAAAAGTGGTCCATAAGCTCAAAAGCAGCCAGGAATCCTTTATGGGCCCACTCCCTGATGCTGTGTAAGCTTTTGGTGGACCCAAGTCAGCATAAATATACACCTGCTTTTTTGCATGGAACAACAACGCAAAGCAGGCCCCTGTACATACATAGTACTTTGGGCCCCATCTGCTCTTTGTTTTGCGTAAGGTACGACGTCGTTTTGCCATTCTTCTTGTCTTCTTGACCACTGTACAGCTGGTTTCAACGAAAGGAACAAACAGAATTAAATATTGTATGTGCTATCGTTTTTTTACGTGTTTTTAATTTACGTGTCTGATTCGATTAACAAAGTTTACGTGTCTGATTCGATTAACGTATTTTACGTGTCTGATTCGATTAACAAAGTTTGATTGAACTTATTTTTAATTTAATTTTTCATAATGTTAATTGTTAAGTTTAATATTAATATACAAAATTTATATATTTAAAAACTACACTAAAAGTATTATTTAACACAAAAAATCAAATTTAAGAACAAGTAAAAAATAATAAAGAAAATAAACAAAGAAGAAAAAGTTAGTTTGACTAATGAATAGTAAGTAGGACAAATAAAATGGGAAATTTTTCTAGCTTATGCTAGACTCTTCATCCTATTAGCAATGAGGGTAACATTTGTATGAGACTGTTTCACGGGTCTTAATTCGTGAGACGGATTAGATTTTGATTAATGAGTCGGGTCTTGATTGATGGGTTCAATCTTTGATCACATTAATCAAAAATCCGACCAGTCTCACGTATTAAGACCCGTGAGATGGTCTCACACAAATTTTTGATTAACAATGTTAACTTTATTCTCAACTTATAGATTTCTCGCATCCCCATCTCAATGGGTTTCAAAATACTCGCACGATTTGAGTAATAGGTGCGGGAATAGGAGAATTTTGTATACTCTCACGATTATGGGGAGAGATATTGCAACCTTGCACTCGCACCCGCACTTTTATATATATATATATATATATATATATATATATATATATATATATATATATAGATGAGTTCAGGTGCGAGAACCCCTACTCCCGTGCGGTTAACTCGTTTAGACACACACACACACACACATATGATTACTAGTATTCACTTATCATATAAGTTTATGTATCTTTTATAATTAAAAATAAAGAATGAATTAAACTTCTTTATGGGCTAGTGCATCGGGATTCAATTGCATTAACATCTCATTGTCAATTTTTTTTTTTTGGTTGTTTATGTAAAACAATAAAATAAATAACGCAAACACTTAATACAACTTATATTATCAACACAATTTTAGTTCCAATTAAGGACTAACGTCACATTGTCATTGACTTTTATTAAATTTTAAAGTTATGTTCAAAGTAATAAAAAGAATTCATGTGATAATTAAATTAGATTATAATTTGTTTTATTAGATTTAAGTGTAATATTATTGATTAGAGTTAAGGGTTGGGTATTACTAAAAAATTCCCGTGGGAGACAGGAATGGGGTAGGAATTTTATTACACACGCGGGTGCGGGTGGGAGGAGTGGGTTGAGAATGCAGGTGTTGGGCAGATCTCTCGCCTCGTCTCTTTGCCATTCCTACATCCTTTCACTTTCATCTATGACTTAAGGTTATCAATCATTATGCTAGCCTCAAGGAGTGTGTTATTGATTTTTAATCTCTATATATTTGTGTAATGTTTTGGTTCATTCAAATGAAAAGTATGTCACCATTTTTTTTTTGTATAATATTAATAAAATTATGACATATATGACAAGAGTTTTATTGTGTGAGAGTTTTTTTTTTTTTTTTTAGAAAAAGAAATGAAAACATTATTTTTATTTAAATGTGTGCTTGAAGTGAAACTCATATTATGATTAAACTAATTTAAATTGTTTATTATAAACATACTTAAATTAATAAAAATCAGTAAACAATTTGACAAAGTTAGCTGGAGTTCGCTAATTAAAACTCCCGAACTTGTGAGTGTTTTGCTGTACAACTTTTTTTTGGGCCTTGGGCATGGCATGGTGCATTTCCAAGACCCTATGCATTGTTTTTGGTCCTTTTACTTGTCACTGCACATCACATAAAAATTTACTAGTTAGTCCTTGAGTTAATTTAACTTGGTAATTTTGTCCCTCTACAGTGTTGTATTGCCTTGGTTTGCACTCCAGACCCTTTATTACCTTTCAAGCTTTACTGACACAACTTCAGGTACATAAGACTGCAGAATGGCAAAGAAATTTCAGCTTTCAGCTTCATCTCCACATTGTGCACTCCCTTCCCATTTCCCCCAAAAAATGTTCAATCTTTCTTGCTTCTTCCTCCTCTTCCTTCTCCATTTTGCTGTCAATGGTAAACAAATTAATAGCATGCAATGCTGACATTTCATTTCCTTTCCTTTCCTTTCCTGCTTTAATTAGTTTTTGTTAGTTTCTGAAGCACTTTCTTGGTTTTTGCAGTGGGTGGTGATGAAGCAGTGGGAGTGATAAGTGTTGAAGATTCAAGCCCTGTGGCTCTGCAGGCTTTTTCTGGGTCTGGGGTTCCTGTAGCGGTGTCTGTGCCTGTTGAGAGTGTGGGTTTGGTTTCAAGAAGTGTTGTTGAGGCTGAAAGATGGGTGAGAAGCCATGTTCTTGCTCACTATCCGGGCACCAACATTACTACCATTGCTGTGGGTGAGAGTTTTTTGTGTGGGGAAGATAGGGAAGAGAGGGTGGGGTTAGTGTTGCCATCCATGAAGAACATTCACTATTCTCTTACTAGGTGGGGTTTGGGAGGGGAAATTAAAGTTTCCACTTCTTTCTCCCAAAGGTGTGTGAAGTACCAGAGATTTGCAGAGAGATATATTAAGCCTGTTCTTGAGTTTTTGCGGGAGATTGATGCTCCTTATTTGGTCAAACCTTCTTCTGAGTTGTCCATTTCAGAGTTTCTCAAGAATCTTGGAGGTTTTAGCCTCAAGAAGATCCATTTAATCCAGGAAAGAGCAAAACCCAGAAGGCTTTCGTTCTTTGAATCTTTATTTGCAGATTCAGTTCCGGGTAGGCCATGGCTAATAGCGCCGGCTCAACCTCCGACCGGTTCATCTTCACCGGCGTTTGCTGCAAAAAGCCCTCTCCCGCCACTTATAGGGAGTTTTCCGCCGCCCCCATTGTCTCTTCCGGCTCCGATGTTCAACCCTGCGACTCCGCCGTACGGGCCGCACTTGCCGCCGTGTAAGCCGTCCGGGGGCGAAGTGTCGGTGCCGGCGCCTGCGGCGGCGGCGCACGGTGGGCTGTGGTGCGTGGCGAAGCCGAACGTGCCGCCGGAGACTCTGAAGGAGGCTCTGGACTACGCGTGTGGAGAAGGCGGCGCGGATTGCGAAGCCATTAGACCTCACGGGAGCTGCTATTTCCCTAACACCATTGTCGCCCATGCTTCCTATGCTTTTAATAGCTACTGGCAGAGATCCAAGAAAGTTGGGGGCACTTGCGGCTTTGAAGGCACTGCTATGCTCATCAACTCTGATCCAAGTAAGCTTATATTTGGTTCAAAGTTTGAATCTTTTTAAGTTTCTCTGCTCTTATTAGAAAGCTACAATGTAAAGTGGGCTGGCGATAATTGCAGGTTATCGCCATTGTCGATTCATTCTTGCATAGTGAGCCACCAGAGAGGTTTGATTTTGGTGTTGAAGTGAGGATTTGAGATCATCGTTCGTCCGGCCGGGAAAAGGTGTATGATTGCCCCACAGTGGCATCCTAGTATCGTAGTTGTTAATAAGTAGGACACCTGGGAATTCTATCGTATGTATGAATGATTCAATTATAATCCTATGATTTTGGTAATTCTATCATTTTGCTTTCCTTTTTTTTAATGAGGAAAAGTCGCACCCATCGAACCCACCTTGTTACCCCTCGGCTCATGATGGTTAAATTAATGGCAATAGAAGATTATTAATTGATCCACTCAAAATCTCAAATCAAAGAAGGCTAATAAATCACTCACATAAACATGAAACTTGTAGTTGCCAATGTCCAACCAACTTCGCTTTCCCATGTTTTTAAGTTAAGTTCTTATGAAATATTAGATTAGTATGAATGTTAAATTACTAGGAATATTATATTCTTCTGCTTGGTGGATGGGTTGTTTTTTATGTTATAATAGTTATTTTACCATAATATCCTCAAATTGCAAACATAGAAATATGCCAAACTATAAAGTATAATGTTATTTGTTTTCTAAATTTATGTTTTCTCTTGTCTAGTCCTCTTTCATAAACATAAAATAAATAAAATAAGGTTCACAATAGCAGCTAAATAGTATTTTGGCAATAAGGGTAAGTTTCAAAACAAAGGACTCATATAAGTCCCATGTTTTCTGTACATATATTGCTACCAATACTAAACAAAAAATATATTACCTAAGAAAACGTAGGGTAGATTTTGTAAAATGGCAAGGGACTGTTATATTACCTAAGAAAAAGAAAGGTATCACATCCCCTCAAAATTAAGGAAAAAACTTATGTATAGGGTAAATACCATTCCATGAGAAAATTTGATAACTTTAACCAAATATAGGAATTTTGTATAATTAGTCAAATATAACATTAGTTATCCTAGATAACCCGAACCAAACGCCCCCTTAAAACTTGTATTAAGTTCTTATGGCAAAAGATACAACTTAAAACTTGTAGTTACCAATCTCTAATCAATTTGGATTTTCCATGTTTTAAAGTTATGTTCTTATGGTAAAAGTTAGAGTTATGTTCCAAAAATACAACTTAAAACTTGTAGTTTTCAAAAAAAAAAAAAAAACTTGTAGTTATTAATCCTTAACCAACCATATCTGCGGAGGTACTGCCGGGTAGAGTAAAAAGTGAAACGTTTTGGAAGCAACACATATCAGAGCCAGGTTTCGATCCTGGGACCTGTGGGTTATGGGCCCACCACGCTTCCGCTGCGCCACTCTGATTTGTTGTTTCATTCTCTGTTTACTGTATAGAAGTCTTTAGGCGACAACGGAAGTTCAAAATGGGTTGCTCTAATTCAACATGGGCCTCCGCTACTTTTAGAATCCAAGCCCAATCAAAACAAATTTTTTTTTATTGGACCAATTTCAGCAATCGTTGCACTACCACTGAGTATATTGAATTTTTTTTTATTGTATTACAAGTTCATTTTTAGTATGTTTATTTAATATACTACGTAAATATTTAAAAATGAATTTATAATATATTAAATATAAATTTTTAATATATTAAAAATAAACATGTATTCATGGTCCATATTGCAACGTTGATTATGGTATAATTAGCCCAATTATAAGATCTCGTTCATTCCATGTAATAGTAAGTAGTAACCATAATATTCTTTTATAAGGTTGATCGAGATCAATACAAATAGAATTGAATATAATTACATATAATATATTAACTTATTTGAGGTACATTTGATACCGATGATGATAATATATATATCTTATTATTATTATTTATTATTATTATTATTATTATTATTATTATGAGACGTATTATACAATTGCTTAATTATGAATAATTTTGGATATAAAGGGCATAAAAACTCATAAATGCTTTGTGGCTACCTTGTCTACCAATTTTTATACAATGGACTATGGTTCATAGTGCACTGTAAATTCTAGTGTATATTTATATGTCTTACATTGTAAGATTTTGTGTATTGCGTTATGAAATTCTGTAATTTAAGAGTGTATTATGAAAATGAAAACGAAGATGGCAATGATAATGCGCCTACTCTGAACTATGATGTGCAATTTAATCAGTTTGTAGGCCACTTTCTGACGGTGTGTATCTTCATGCGGTGATATTGTCAATGCACAGAAGAATGGAAATGAAGACCCAATTTATTAATGAAGCTTCAAGCTCCTTCAAGGAGCCTAGCTTTCAAGTTGTGAAACAGTCTGCATTTCAAGTTTTCTATAGCATAACTAGAGAAGTTATTTTTATGTCTGACTGTAAAGAATGGTTCACCATTCCTTTAATCTTTGTTCCTTTAATCTTCGTTGTAAATCGTTTTATGTTATGATGTAATGAATTAGCTATGTTTACCTTCAAAAAAAGAGTATGAATTATGTACATAAAACAAATTAGTAATTGTGTCTTATGTTATGAATTTTTGTGTCTTGTGATATGAAATTTTGTGCTTAATGAACGCAAATTATGTACCTAAATCAAATTTAAAAAATAAGAAAATATATAACATGTGTATATGTACTATATTGTGATTTTTTGTGTCTTGTGTTATAAAATTTTGTACTTTACGAGTATGAATTTTATGTCTCGTCGTTTCGATGTATGATCCATAATGCTATATGAACTCTGATGCATGATATAAATAAAATGTGAGTAATTGTTTTCATATTGATGGTATAGCACTATAGAGTAGGCCCGGTGACAACAATAGTTCATAAGACAATATAGAAGTCTAGCCCAAAGATTTAATCTTATCAAATTAACTATTGGAAGAATAATTATTAGTAATTGCTGCAAACAAAATGAGGGCATAAATCTCCATTAGTTTTACGATAATGGTCATACCCTGTATTTAAGGGGCATGTCGCATGAAGGCTAGTTACTCCACCAGGAAAGGATTATCAAATAAGATATTATTTCACTATAATGCACCACTTATTATCTTCTATTATAAAAATGGACTATGATCAGCGAAATGGAAGGACCATGGCAATACTTCCATCCTTGGGCTCAACCAAAATTTCTATACACTCCCATAAATTATATGAAATTATTCTTAGTCCAAGCTTTCTAAAGACAAATTATAACATGGACCATGGTTTACCTTGTATTGTAGACCCTGGTTTAAAAATACCTTTTAGATTTTATATCTGTAGTTGACACATTCTGTACATGTAGTTATCATGTTATGTATCATCAATTATCAAGTTATTTGTTTACATGTACATACACTATTAACTGTAGGTACAGAATGTGTTAACTGAAAGTACAGAATTTTTGTATCAGGATTCACGATACAATATAAACTCTGATCCATGATACAACAATTGAAATGTACATGTACAAATACTCCAAATATTGTAATGAAATTCATATTAACATCACCCAAAAAGTCCAATGATTTTCACGTGAAAATTACTCGTGTTTATTTATTATTTATTCATATGTTATTTTTGAATTTATGTTGAATCATCCTTACTAAAATCAGCATTGAGTACAATAATTAAAAAAAAAAAAAATTTGTTACATGAACCTGCTTTTAATCTAACACGTAGAAAATGAAAACAGCACAACAATAAATGAAAATATCATTTTCTTTTACTTTTTTTTTTTATATAATGAGAAAAAATCGTAATCACTATTTGAGGGAGTATATTATATGTAAATCACGCTTATTTATAATAGTTCGTAAATCAAATAAGAGAAGTAAATTGTATTAAAAAGATTTTGTGTAATAAATTTAACTAAAATGATGCGAAAAAGAATTGAACTCATGATCTTTAAATATGATTTTTTAGTTGAGTGAGCATGATAAATCTTTGAAATATATTAGTGAAGTAACTTCATTCAATTGGACCCCTTTTTGATCTTGAAAGAAGGCAATGGTTGAGGTTGGCAACATCCTTAAATCAGGTAAGTGTCATACTAAAGTAAATAGCATAAGCCTAATGTTTAGGCTCAATCATTTCTACTTATTATTTGTAGACTTTGGACCACTTTGACTATAAAAAAAGGTATGGTATTGAGCCTTTCAATTATAAGTATAGTCCAAAACCTTTGCTCATGCCCTCTTTGTACACTCTTTTTATCGTTGAACTTTCGTTTTCCCCTTTGTTAGTGCTGAACTACCAAACTATACATCATGGCCGGGTGAATTATGACAACATTTTAACATGTTTATTAATCAAAGAAACTATTTATTTAATTGACATGATTTTTCAATTATTGAGATATCCATTTAACATCCACATTTGGTTCTCCAATTATCACATTGGTGGTCAGGTAACAAAGTTTGTTAAATATCTTGGTCGTAAATATAGTCCACCAATTGTTATCAAGGACGGAAAAGACTATATTCACCACTGAGATAATAATTGAGAGATTAAATGTGAAGGTCTCAATAATTGGAGACTAAATCAATTATATTTTCATAATTGAAGATTAAATAGGTCATTTTCCTTTAAAATAAAAAATAATAAAAAGAAAAGTATGTTTACATATATATAGACACACAGTTTATATATATATATATATATATATATATATATATATATATATATATAGGGAGTGGATCAGGTGCAAATATATCTTCTCGTGCGATTGTGCGGTTAACACAAAAAGAAACACCTTAAGCATTCAAATGGCGCACATTAAGTACACAAACCACGCACCTTATGCACACAAACAAAGCACCTTAAGAACACAAACCACGTACCTTAAAAAGAAAAATCATGCACCTTAAGCAGGAAAACCATGCACCTAAAGCTTTAGATCAGTGCACTTAAGTTTTCAACCCCGACGCACCTTAAGCCACATAGTACAAAAGCCACGCACCTTAAATTTGACTTAGATGCAAAAAATTAAATTGTCACCGCGCATTTTTTTAATCACTGTTAATATTGAACGTCGATTTAGGCAAGATCAATGGCTCAAATTTAACCACACAACTGCACCTGAGGTAGCCAACTGCACGAGAAACCATATATATATATATATATATATATATATATATATATATATATATATATATATATATATTATATAATGGATTAAATGCAAAACATTGCTAGGTAAAATAAAAGGTTTAATCTTATTCGTTGATCAAATTTAAATCGACAGTCCAAAATGAAGATAATTAAAAACAAATACGGTGGCATTGTTTTAAAAAAAAAAAAAATACGGTGGCATTATGGCAAATAACTCGAAGTAAGTTCAGATGGTCTTTATCTTAAGTGCATATTTTTCATTCTTCGAGTGTGCAGTTTTCTTCTTTTGAGTGCATATTTTCCCATCATCAAGTGCATTATTATGGGTTGTGTATATTATGTCTTTTGTCTTCTTTGCAACAATGTATAACTAAATTTCTAATAAATTTGTGTAATTTATAAACAATTTGTATGAGTAATTGCTTCAATAACACTTAAATTGAATAATTCTATTTTTAGTAGAATAATTGCTTCGATTTCGCATCTTTCTGCCTTCGTGTACAAAATTTTAACCTTCAAGTGTACATTTTTGTGCCTTCAAGTGCATTATTATGTGCAGTGTTTATCATGTCTTTTGTCTTTTTTTTTTTTTTTTTTTTGCAACAATGTATAACTAAATTTCTGATAAAATTTGTGAGATTTACAAACGATTTGTATGGTAATTGCTTCAATAACATTTAAGTTTTGCAACATATTTATGCCTTCTAGTGCAAAATTTTGGCCTTCACATGCACATTTTTGTGCCTTTAAGTGCACATTTTTGTTGCTTCAGGTGCATAGTTTTGTATAAAATTGATCATATTTGTTGCACGGAAAGTTCTCTTCGCACCTGATCCTTAACACACACACTTTTATATATATATATATATATGAAATAGTACTTTTTCATCTTTAAATTACACTTTTCGTCCCATGATTATCTGCAAAGTGAATTTTTTTATCACTAAATTTTATTAGGCTTTGGTTAAAAAAAGACACTTCATGGACTATAGAAGGACAAGAAGTGGTGACTATATAATTGAGTGGCAAAAATGTTATTTTCCTTGCCAACCCCTCCTTGGTCAAACCTATCGTATAAAATCTGTCTAATGTGACTTACCTCTCAAATGTGATTTATGCACTAGTACACAATAGTGAAGTTTACTTTCAAGTAATAGTTGCAGATTTCCTTCATCATCATAATAATAGTAATAATAATCTATTTTCATATAATTTATATGTGAAAAGTATCATTGGTGACCACATTTTTAAATTGAAAAATGTTATAGAAAATGACAACTTTGTCATTTAAGATAAGTTACTTAACTGTTGTGCACTCATGTTCAATAACTAACATAGAGAAACAAATTTGGTTACCGAAAATTAGACCGGATGGTCAAATGTGGCAAGATTTTAAAAATTGTGACTTATCAGACTAAATGTGAAAAATTAATAATCGGGGACCAAATAAGAAAACAATCTAATAATTGTGAAACTGAATATAAAAAAATTATTAGTAAGAGACTAGATATGAAAGTGATCCAATAATCATGAAACAAAAATTAGGCGAAAGAAAACCTCAAATTTATGTATAGTTTAATCCTTGAAGAGAACAATCTTTTCGGGAATAGTTTCCAAAAAAGCATATGGAAATATGGACAAAACACATATGCCCATCGATTTCATTTTAGCAGTTAGCACTCTTCTCCATATGCCTCTTCATTATATTTGAAAGGGAAAGGAAAAAAGGGAATTGAAAATGGTATACAGTTCAAATTGTATACCCTGTTTAATTTTATGTGATTGAATCAAAATATCATTTGTAAATAGAATAAGGGTGGATATGTCATCAACTATTCACGAAATTGTAATTAGATAATTTAATTTGTTTATAAAATGTAATTAGATACCTGACAATTATAACGAAAGTGACATGTTCTCATGATATGATTCATGCTGCCATAGTGATTATCCCATTAAAAATTAATTTAAATAATTTTAAATAAAATAAAATAAATAAAAACAAAAAATATTTTTAATTTTCTTAAAAAATTCTATTTTTTAAAAGACAAACCAGATAAACGAATTAGATTAAGGAACTCAAAAAGTCTAGGGGAACATCAGTCCACACGGAATGAGACAATCTAGCTCCCTCAGCTTTGGCTAAAGCATGGACAACTCGATTTCTATCTCTACGGATGAAACTAATAACACAACTATCTAAAGAACGGAAGAAACAATTACAAATTTACAATCAGCAGTAACCTGATCCTACATAAGAGCGGTCAGACACATAATTAGAAAGGCTTGAGCATAAGATTAAGCAGCCCGTTTTGAGCCGGACGTTGGTGAGACCTTGATCTTTGATCCACTTGAGTGCTTCCCTAGCCGCTATAGCTTCCGCCCAACAGAGAGGGTTACAAATACACTGCAATGGTCCATTCCTAGCAACTCTGAATTCACCATCCTCATAACACTTTCTGTTTAATTACATAATTTTGCATATTTGAAGTACCCAATTACAATTATTTTGAGTTGACAATTCAATTATATTTTTGCATATAGTTTAATGACATTTGATCTTTATAAATCATCAATAAATTTTAAAAGTTCATAAATGTGTGATAGATATTACGGAGCATCATTTAATATATAATTTTGAAAAGGGAGAATCTAGGAAGAAGTAAATTGCATGTGATACTATATGGTCAGGCAGTGTAATAATAAGAGGAAACGCATCTTTAGATATTCTTCCATCCTATAATATTGTCGGGCGAGTCACGACATTTGCTGCTCAACAATCTGCCCAGTAGGACCTCCTTGTTCCCACTCTTTTCTATATTATAAAAACTTTTCAGAAAATTAATATTATTCCATTTTTATTAATTAATTAAGGAAATATATTTAAGATGTCGGGAAAATTAAGGTGAGAATCCAACTTTCATCTCCATACTCGTTGGCTCACTCATAGCCTTTCGTTTTGAAAATTAATTTTTTTTTTTGAGAATTTTGAAAATTAAATTGATGTGTTGGGTATTGGCGGTCTAACACTCAATTGGCCTAAGTGTGTGTCTGAATAGAATGAACTCATCCATTTTTAACCAAAAGTCAATAGTTTGATCATTAACTTTGTTATATGAAGCAATCTTAAATCTCCAAGTCAGTTGTCGGGGATTGTGGAGATTACCCGTTAACTGAGTAGGTCGTAAAACCAACATAATTAATGCAACAGAATCTCAATGGGAACTCTCCTGCAGCTTTCAAGATTGTATTTCCTAAGACAGCTTGACAATAAAGAGATTTTCATTTTTTTTAGGGATTAAAGTAGTACGTACGTGTCGACCGAACTAAAAAAAAAATGTTGTTGGAGAAAACTAAGGAAAAGAAAGTAAAGTGACGAGGAGATTCGAAGCATGATGTTGTTTACAATTGAAATTAGTTGTAAAAATGTGTATATTATGATAGAAAGGATTGGAGCAATAATGATGGATAGAGTTTCATGAAAAGGAATAGCATTATAACTCATCTCTCCTTGGCTTTGGTCCCCGTCCAAAAGAGGCTAGTACCTTACCTATACTAAAATCAATCAATGAGATGCAAGTGTAGATAGATTGGAGTTGAGTTTATTAATAATCATAATGTATATATAGGTCAAATCGATACAATGTTATATACAAATATACAATTAAAGAGTTCATCTAATACTCCGTAACTTATTTTTTCTATCTAATTTTTGATGTGGAATTAGGGGTGCAAACGACTTGAAACACTCATGAGTTGCCGGTTAAAATTTGATTCAAACTCAGTCCAATTCAAATTTTGATATCGAGTCGACTCTTTAAGTAATTGAGTCAATGTCGAACTTGAATTTTTTCCGCTTGTTAGCTTGTTGAGTTGTGCACACTCACTAGTCACTAGCATGTATACTATTATATATATGTAGTTCAAACTCAAACTTAATTTGGGTCAATGGCTCGAGTCTTATAAGTTACGTTGAACTCAAGTTTAAACTTTTAAGTTTGATATATATAGCTCAAGTCTGAACTCAAGTCACTAAAATTGTTTCAAGTTCAAACTTGAGCTAACCTAGGTTACGTTTGCCGCTCCCCTCTGTTTGTTTGCATGCACTCCTATGTGGATCTATTTCACCCGTAAAGAGTTTTTGTCCATTTATAATGGTCAACATAAAGATAAGAATTTTCATTGAATTTTATATACTTGGACAAAAATGTTCTATGAAAAAAATATACATTATAACTTTTTTCACTAGTGAGATTACTCGTGAACTGATTGATCTTATAACAAGTACAAGGTAGAATAGTAGCATATATAATTTCCGAATTAATAATAGAGGGAGTTCTTAGACTTGAGTTGTTAAAGGCATTGTTTATTAATGGCGTTGAGCCGTTGAGTTGTTTTAGGCTTTTGGGGAAGTAATATTAAACTTTAGAAAGCTTAATAAAATGGCTATGGAGTTGTGCTTTTCAGTTTGCAGGCGATCGTGGGAATAATAAAATAATGAGTTGAAGATTAACATTTTTTTTGGTTACGAAGAAAATTTATAGTCACTTTTCAATGTTATATACATGTAAATCTCAGTATCATATCCACGTATAATAATTTACAAATCACACATGCAAATAAGTCCTGATCCTACAAAGTATACCAGAAAAGTAAATTGTATTATAAAAATTCGGGAAAATTACATTTTTCGTCCCTAAGTTATAAGGTAATTGCAGAATTCGTCCCTAAGTTATGGTATTACTCACTTTTCGTCCCTAAGTTCTCATTGACGTTGCATTTTTCGTCCCTGAGTTATTCAAATTGCAAATTTCGTCCCTAAGTTATCATTGCGTTGCACTTTTCGTCCCTAACTTAAGTTTGCAAACTTCGGTAAACTTTCGTTTTAAAAAATTTTTAATCGAACTCTTTTAGTAAACTTCGTTAAAAAAATTGGCATTGAACCGGAAAAGTTCGATTAAAAATTTTTTAAACGAAAATTTATCGAAGTAATTTTCGTCCCTAACTTAAGTTTGCAAACTTCGGTAAACTTTCGTTTTAAAAAATTTTTAATCGAACTTTTTCAGTAAACTTTGTTAAAAAAATTTGGCATTGAACCGGAAAAGTTCGATTAAAAATTTTTTAAACGAAAATTTACCGAAGTAGTTTTCGTCCCTAACTAGTTTGCAAACTTCGGTAAATTTTCGTTTTAAAAAATTTTTAATCGAACTTTTTCAGTAAACTTCATTAAAAAAATTGGCATTGAACCGGAAAAGTTCGATTAAAATTTTTTAAATGAAAATTTATCGAAGTTTGCACACTTATGTTAGGGACAAAAAGTGCAACGCAATGATAACTTAGGGACGAAATTTGCAATTCGAATAACTCAGGGACGAAAAGTGCAACGCCATTGATAACTTAGGGACGAAATTTGCAATTCGAATAACTCAGGGACGAAAAGTGCAACGCCAATGAGAACTTAGGGACGAAAAGTGAGTATTACCATAACTTAGGGACGAATTCTACAATTACCCTATAACTTAGGAACGAAAAATGCAATTTTCCCTAAAAATTCAGATACAAGAATTATGTTTCACCTACTTACTGGTACCTTTCAATGCAAGATTAACATATTATATTAAAAGCCATAAAGCTCGAAGGCTGCTGCCCAATATCCGCGTATGCATTATATTCAACCAATCTGTGGCTTCAACCCTAATATTAAAACTGCAACTTTTGAAACTGGGAATCGTGATGATTATCCATGCATGTGATCATCTATCTATCGTACATCATATCGCCTTATATATGCATGATCGAATATAATTGAAAGCCCGTTGTTGCAACCACTGACTATAATCATTACGTATACCATATATATATATATATATATATATATATATATATATATATATATATATAAAGTGTTAGATTTACTCAAAGTTCGCAATCGCTATCTAAATATACATTTTAGATAAAATTTGTTTTGTATGTAGTCTTAATTGTAAAGAACCACAAGGATGTTTCAAGTAGGCCAATAGCTAGACAGTTCTCACCAGAAGTATAATTGAACTTAAAACTTTGTAGTTATTATTCTCTCTCTCTCACACACATATATATATATATATAAAGATTGTCGAGAATTTTACATTTAACTTAAATTATTCATATGAACTAAACATCCTTTTATAATAACTTATGTAATTTATTCCTTCTAATTTTTATTACCACGTTGATCGATCAGCACTTTATTATACATTTGATAAGTGTGATGGTGTGTCCAAATTTAGCTTATTTTGGCTGTGCTTGGCAGAGCTTATTTAGGAGCTTATAGCTTATTTTAAGCTACTAATAAGCTATAAGTTTTGTTTGGCAATGCTCCCAAAATAAGCTAGTAGCTTAAAATAAGAGTTTATTTTGAAACGCTACTTCAGGTAGCTTTTCAAAAATAAGCTAATAGCTTCTTAACTTTTTTCCATCATTATCCTTATTATTTTAAATAAATGACATCATGTATCTCTCCCAATTAAAACTCTTTTAGCATTTTTTTCTTCAATATGTTTCGTTGTAATTTTAATTTGATATTTGTGTTTGAACAATAATTTTTGTATGAACTAATTTTATGAATTATAAACATTTTGTTTTACTTTATATATTTTTAAATATATGTTCTTACTTTATATTTTATTAAATTATATTGATTTCATTATTTTATATTTTAATAGGTAAACAAATCTATTTAAATTTAAAATTATTTAACTTTTATGTAGATGACCTTTTTAGTCTTTTTACATTTATCAACTTATCAAAAAGCTAATTTTACAAAACACTTTTAAGCATAACAGCTAGCTTAACAGCTCTTCAGATTTCAGCTTCGAGCTTATAGCTTTTCAGCTTTCAGCTACCATTACAGCTTTATACATATAAGCAAGATCTGATTAACTTCCCATTAAACTACACTTTACATTGATTTATTTTCTTTTTACCATAATTTTCTAATTCTCTAATTGCATTTACTATAATTATTATATGAGATGATGCCCTACATAATCTTAAAGTCACGCATGAAAGACAAACTGACGAAAAACTTGGGAGGAGAGTGGGCACTAGTCAATCCCCACTCAATCATCTTTTGCGTCGATGTTGTCGTGCAAAATCCATGAAATTTAATTATTTAAAAAAAAAAAAAACATATATGCATGAATTAGGTACCATCAAATCACTAATCTCAATTACAAAAACAATTAAAAAAACGAAAAGACGTTTGTCCCTTGCAACACACGCATAGTCACAAGTGGCAAAGAGATATTCCCATAAGATCCTCAAAAGCCAAATTAAAAAAAAAGTTGCCAAACGACTTGAAGTGAGTACACCCACGAGTGTAATTTTTATTTTATTTTATTTTTTTGAAATCACAAGAAACTCACAAGTTAAACACTATTCGTAAGTGTATAGGGAGTAAACTTCGCTTTTTTTTTTCTTTTTACAAAAGATATGTAGTAGTAGGATAAATAATGTATCATTACCAAGACAAGGAGTGTGCCATTATTTAATTTACTCATTCCAACTAATTCCCCGCAAATATGACACTCCACAAGAATAGATCTTCTCCCGACTGATGCGTCGGCTTACCTTGGAACGTTTCTACGTCCCAAGCCAAGCCAGAGGTCGGGCTGCCCACTTCTTCCGACTCCCCTCAGCTTGGCCCTTGCTTCTTGAGTTGGGTCCGATATATCCATCATTGGGGAAGATGAGACAAACTCGAATCCACTATTCAAATGTGTGCACTAGGTAAACCTCGCTATTTTTTTTAGATGATTGAGAAACTCGCAAGCACTACTCGAATGTATGCACGGAGTAAACTTCTTTCATATGTAATAGCTCACAAATCATATATGAGAAGTAAATGTACTAAGAAGATCATGGCAATAATTAATTTATGACTTTTTGGTACGAAAATTATGTTGCACTCATACAGTTATCTCTTTTAAGGAGTAAGTCTCGTTTTTATGTAATAACTCACAAATTATATTGTACCTAAAATGGGTTTGGGGAAACTGATAAAACTTGAGACAATTTATGGGCACCAATCCGACCAGCTGTCGTGGATAGTATCTTGCCCAAGATTTTGATCCAAAATCCTGTCAGCTTGAACCACTACTTGTTTCTGCTCAACGCAGATTTATTAATTGGGCATTCATATTATATATTATTATGTGAAGAATAACCCTTTTCTCTCTAAAACCAAACGCCTTTCTCTGCTACTCAACTTCGGCTTCCACCACCGGCCTCCGGCCGGAACTCTAATGAAGCTTTGAGCCGGCGGTTTTGGTCACCTTCTACGTTTGCTCTCGCTCTTCTTCCGCCTCGACTACCATCGCAGTTCTGTTCGCCTCTGACCACGGCCACAGATCTTATTCTTCCGTTTTCAATTCTTTCCCTTTGAATAAAATAATAGTAGGTAGGTATTGGGGTTTGTGTTTGTAGTCTTGAACTCCCAACCCTACTTTGACTTTACCACTTTTTATTTTCTCTATTATTGTGTTTCCTCTCGTTACTTTCACGGGCATTTTTCCTCTCGTTACTTTCACGAGTTTTTCATTATCATTAGCATAAATTGTTTAGTTTGGTTTCGGCAAGTGTTGATCTTATCCTGGGCGAGCAAAAAAGAATGATGACAAAAACCCAGATCTTTGATGAAGCTTTAAGCTCCTTGAAGAAACATAGCTTCCTAGTTATGAAACAGTCTGCGATTCTAGTTTTCTATAACATAGTTAGAAAAGTTGTTTCTATGTCTGACTGTAAGGAATGGTTTACCATTTCATTGATCGTTGATGTAAACGTTTTATGTTATGAATTAATGGAATAANTGATGCCCTACATAATCTTAAAGTCACGCATGAAAGACAAACTGACGAAAAACTTGGGAGGAGAGTGGGCACTAGTCAATCCCCACTCAATCATCTTTTGCGTCGATGTTGTCGTGCAAAATCCATGAAATTTAATTATTTAAAAAAAAAAAAAACATATATGCATGAATTAGGTACCATCAAATCACTAATCTCAATTACAAAAACAATTAAAAAAACGAAAAGACGTTTGTCCCTTGCAACACACGCATAGTCACAAGTGGCAAAGAGATATTCCCATAAGATCCTCAAAAGCCAAATTAAAAAAAAAGTTGCCAAACGACTTGAAGTGAGTACACCCACGAGTGTAATTTTTATTTTATTTTATTTTTTTGAAATCACAAGAAACTCACAAGTTAAACACTATTCGTAAGTGTATAGGGAGTAAACTTCGCTTTTTTTTTTCTTTTTACAAAAGATATGTAGTAGTAGGATAAATAATGTATCATTACCAAGACAAGGAGTGTGCCATTATTTAATTTACTCATTCCAACTAATTCCCCGCAAATATGACACTCCACAAGAATAGATCTTCTCCCGACTGATGCGTCGGCTTACCTTGGAACGTTTCTACGTCCCAAGCCAAGCCAGAGGTCGGGCTGCCCACTTCTTCCGACTCCCCTCAGCTTGGCCCTTGCTTCTTGAGTTGGGTCCGATATATCCATCATTGGGGAAGATGAGACAAACTCGAATCCACTATTCAAATGTGTGCACTAGGTAAACCTCGCTATTTTTTTTAGATGATTGAGAAACTCGCAAGCACTACTCGAATGTATGCACGGAGTAAACTTCTTTCATATGTAATAGCTCACAAATCATATATGAGAAGTAAATGTACTAAGAAGATCATGGCAATAATTAATTTATGACTTTTTGGTACGAAAATTATGTTGCACTCATACAGTTATCTCTTTTAAGGAGTAAGTCTCGTTTTTATGTAATAACTCACAAATTATATTGTACCTAAAATGGGTTTGGGGAAACTGATAAAACTTGAGACAATTTATGGGCACCAATCCGACCAGCTGTCGTGGATAGTATCTTGCCCAAGATTTTGATCCAAAATCCTGTCAGCTTGAACCACTACTTGTTTCTGCTCAACGCAGATTTATTAATTGGGCATTCATATTATATATTATTATGTGAAGAATAACCCTTTTCTCTCTAAAACCAAACGCCTTTCTCTGCTACTCAACTTCGGCTTCCACCACCGGCCTCCGGCCGGAACTCTAATGAAGCTTTGAGCCGGCGGTTTTGGTCACCTTCTACGTTTGCTCTCGCTCTTCTTCCGCCTCGACTACCATCGCAGTTCTGTTCGCCTCTGACCACGGCCACAGATCTTATTCTTCCGTTTTCAATTCTTTCCCTTTGAATAAAATAATAGTAGGTAGGTATTGGGGTTTGTGTTTGTAGTCTTGAACTCCCAACCCTACTTTGACTTTACCACTTTTTATTTTCTCTATTATTGTGTTTCCTCTCGTTACTTTCACGGGCATTTTTCCTCTCGTTACTTTCACGAGTTTTTCATTATCATTAGCATAAATTGTTTAGTTTGGTTTCGGCAAGTGTTGATCTTATCCTGGGCGAGCAAAAAAGAATGATGACAAAAACCCAGATCTTTGATGAAGCTTTAAGCTCCTTGAAGAAACATAGCTTCCTAGTTATGAAACAGTCTGCGATTCTAGTTTTCTATAACATAGTTAGAAAAGTTGTTTCTATGTCTGACTGTAAGGAATGGTTTACCATTTCATTGATCGTTGATGTAAACGTTTTATGTTATGAATTAATGGAATAACTACGTTTACTTTCAAAAAAATATTATATATTATTATAACATTCATTTTGTGGATCCATCGCTTTGTTACGTAGCAATGAACTACCATATGCCAAAACACATGATACTTTAGCATTATATAAAAACTTAGTAAACTAACTTCAACATTATCAATCCACACCATACTTTTAATATATACATAGTCACACAAGTGCAAGTGTGCAACGGGTTATATAGATTGAATACAATTGACATTAATGTTTATAGTAATAAGTATAATTAGTTAAACTTACTTATTTATATCATATACAACATTATATCAGTCCGTCCCTACCACCCTACAATGATTCACTATTACAATGAATTTCTCAAACTTTTTAAATTAGTCAAATTCAGTTAAAAATGTCTAAAACACATTGGCCCTGTTTGATAAATGGCTGTTAGCTGATTGGGTTGGCTGTTTGGGTTAGAATGTATGATTTGTTGATAACATTAACTGATTGTAGAAAATTGTTTGATAAATTAGCTGTTAGCTGATAGCTGTTTGGTATAATTTCTTTTCTCAAAAAACTAATTGAAAAGGCTGCTTTGAGTAGCCTTTTGAATTTTAGCATTTTGGAGTTACAAAAAACTTATTATTTATCAACTAATAGTGGTCAAATAAACTAAAATTGACTGATAGGCTTATTATTTACCAAACAGGGTCATTATCAGTTCCACTAAAATTCACTCTTTTTTCATTATAGTTGCATTTCGAGTGTGTTGAATTGAATTTTACTGATTTGAAGAGGTATGACTACAAATAAAAATAAAAATATAATTATAATTGAAAAATAAAAGAAGAGATTTCAAATCTAAATTTGAATAAAGGATTGACATTTGATAGTACTCAAATATGGAGAGTTTGGAACTTGGAGCAGAGCATGTGAAAGGCTTGGGGGAATTAAAGCGATTTGGATAAACATAAAAGGAGATGTGGTCACGATTTATCCATTAGGCCAATACTGGATGTTCATTATTTCGATTGGACTACACGTCAATTATTAAAATAAAAAAAACATATTCTTGCAATATTATTTTTAATTTTTTTATTTTATCATTACAAAAAAAAAAAAAAAAACACGCAAAGTTTACAATTTACTTGGATTTTTAAGCGAAGTTTAATCATTTCAAAACGATTTAATTATGTTTGAAAAATTATTTTTCAACTTCGAAACTGCTTAAAATAGCATGTGAAAATAAGCTAAAAACATATTATTAAGCTAAAAATATAGGTGTTTTTTTGGGTGCTTACTAATAAAGATTTTAACATTCTCGATTATGGGTGTTTAATCTATAAATATATAAATAAAATAATATGAGTCTCTTCTGACTTTACAAAAATTCTCAATATAAACATAATTAATTTTTCTTAAAAAATACAAAAAAAAAAACAAAAATTAAAACTAATCACTAAAATAATGTACGGGCGTAATAATTAAAGAAGTTAAAATGTCCCCAGGACTTAGCATAATTTATCGTCTGTTTCGATGTCATGATTGAAGGTTACAATGTGAGAGTTCAAATCACACAAAAAATATGAATGAGGAAAAAGTTCAGAATGATAGAAAATTTAGACAATAATTTAACTAATAAACTGATTACGCGATTTAGGATTTATTTATTTTTTTTTTAAAGAATTAATTTCAATTTTAATTCTAAATTTATAGGTTACAATTTACTTCTAATTCTTTTTTATTAGAACACCTGCATTTTGTCTTAATGTTATTGTGGCGACATAATGTTTCTAACTTTTTTGTAATTGAAAAGTTATAATACTATGGATTTATGGACAAGTGATAATATTATGGACTCTTGGCCCGACTACGGTTGTCACGTGGGTAACTCATACTTCTTATCTTGGAATTAGGAGTCGATCACAGGCCATTTCAACTTCTTCAATTTTTTAAAGTATTATAGGTAAAAATTATTTTTAATCTTTTTTTTTTAATATCAATAACATTTATTTTCAGTACTATTGACTCTGTTACAATGTAGTGTCTCTTCATAGACACTTGCACAATGAGTCAACAATTGCCTCGAACCCACTCCCTCATTCATGTGGGAGTGTTAACGAGGACACCAGATGCCACTAAACTAAAAAGTCTTTGGCTATCAATAACATTTATAGTTGATCTTAATATTATTATAGTGTGACTAATTTTGTTTTATCTTCCATCAGTAATATTAATGTGACTCTTCCAAATGAGAGGTACATTCCTTAAGTTGAGAAAGTTAATAGTACTAAAGAGAATATATTATAATTTAGTTGTAGTCTCCATATATTTATAGCAAAATAAATATGATATTATAATTCTTTTCCTTAGTTTACACTCTGGAATATGAAAATGAAGTTTTAACTTCATATTCTTTCACGACAACATACAAGAAGGTGTAACGACGTTTTATCAAACATCATTCGTAGTAAGTAATCTCATGACAATTACAAGTGTCCTCATGTATCTATCCTGAAGCATAGTTTTCCGTGAACAACTTATCATGATTTTGAAACAACTTCGCTTAAGTTAGCTTAACAGTTTTTTTATTTTTTTTTTATTTTTTTTATAACAATTGATATATAGTAACTATAAGATTCCGATTTTTTTTGTACTACTTACTATGTTACAATGTAATATCTATTCATAACTAATTTCTCAATCTACTGAAGCACAAAGAGTCAACAATTGACTCCACTGAGGCTCGAATCCACCCCCATCATCCACCATGTGAGAGTGTTTTCCGGGACACCAGGTGTCACTAGACCACAAGGTCTTTGGCATAAGATTCCAATTTATTCAAACAACAACTAGCACACACTTTTAAAATAACTTCAATCCAGTTAGTTTAACAGTTAACTTGTAAACACAATATTTCAAATTTATTCATGAACAACCAGTAACTCATTTTTTTTGTAGCCGTCATGAATTTTCTTGTAAATCAAAACTAAAGTAGTTGGTTAAACCGATCAGGTTCTAATATAACTGAAAACTTTAGAATAAAAATTCAAAATTAAGGTGACAATTTGTGATTTACCTCCTTTAATAATCAGTAAAAAAAAAATGTAATAGTGGGTAGTAGAATAGTGAGTAGAGAATAGATGGATAGCATTATTATGAAAGTACGAGAGAGGAATAGATGGGTCGGTATCTCCCGCAAGAAGTAAGCGGGTAAAGGAGGCTTTGTTATTGTATTTTGAGCAAAGTAGGGACCAAACAAAGTAGAGTCTGTCAGATTGGCGTGCCCAGCAAAGCACTCTATATTTTCTTTCTTTCTTTCTTTCTTTCTTTCTTGTGAGATTGGGGAGGGAGGAACCACATTAGCCTTCAGCCAAAAAGCAACCCACCCACTTTGCGGTTGCAGCAGCAGCGCAAGAAAAAAGTAAAAAAAATAAAATAATATTAAAAAAAACCAAAGATTTACAGCTAGTATTTGTTAAATTCCTATGGGTTCGTGAGGGGGTGTACTGGGAATTCAGATTCGGAGTATAAAAAGATTTGAGTGGAGAAAAAAAGCGGAGTGGTGGTGGGGGCGGTGGTGCTGATTCTAAAGAGATAGAAGAGGCTTTGGGAACATTCTGCGCTTGGCTTTTTGCGAAAACATGGTGTTGCTATGGTGGCTGGCAAAGATTAGGGACAACTCATCTTTTTGATGGGTGGTTTTCTCTTTTCGTGTGTGTGTGTTCTTTGCTCGCTTGGGGCTAATCATCTTTTTTTTTTTTTTTTGGATCAGCTAAAGATAGTAGTATTTGCAGCAGCAACAGCATATTGTTGTGGTACCTACATTTCATTTTATCTCTAGTGCTTTTACAGTGTGTTTGCACTGTTTTGGCCTCTTCCCTCTTTTGTATTGATTCTTCTCTCTCGCTTTGCAGCTTGGACCATTTGCATTACTATTTACTAACTCTCTCATGTGAGTTCTCCAGAATCCAGATCACTCTCTGTGTATTTAAAGATTCCATCTTTTTCCAGTTCTTGTTCAATCTGGGTTCTGTAAAGATCTAATCTTTTTTTGTATGCATCAAGTGGGTTTTAGGTTAAGAGGCATTCATTATTATTTGTGGTGTTGGGTGGGTTTGTTTTTTGGACTGTTTCCCGGTTGGTTCATGTGGCATGTGGGGTGTTAGATTTTGCCGCTTTGTTTTCGTTTTCTCTGCCAGTTTGGAACATTTGTGTTGATTCTAGTGCATGTTTGTTGGCATATGTATCATAATCCATTGCTTGTTGTCTGCAAATTTGGGGCTGCTCTTCGCCTCTTACCGAGATCATGTTTGTTTTCTGTCACAGGTTCTCTATTTTCATTGGGCTCTTAGGTTAGGTTTCTTCAAGTTATTGTATAAATTTCAGTTTAGGAGGCACACAGATTCAAGAGGGGAATTGGGGGAGAAGATAAAAGGTGATAAAAACAAGGGCTGTGGGCTCTGCTATAACCAACTATAATAGCATTGCTGATAGCCTGATACAGTGATACACTTTTTTTCTTCAAGAACAAAATCGCTTCGTTTTCTCGGATTTGTTTTGTTTTCGGGATTTAATTGAGTTGGTGAAGGTGAAGAAGGTGAGGGTGAAAAGAGGATCAATATGAAGTTCATGAAACTTGGGTCCAAACCTGATCAGTTTCAGAGCGAAGGCGATAATATCAGGTTCGTCTGTTCTGCTTTTCTCGTGGTTTATCGCTTTATTGCATTTAGAATTTCTTTGGTTCCATTGTTAGTGTTCCATTTTCGAAGTTAGCTGTTCTAGACTGTCCCTTGCTTGGCTTTTCCCCTTTGAAAATGCATCCAACACAACTTATAGTTTCTTGTTTCTCATGTATCAAACGATTTAAGTTTTGGTTATAGAGAAATACAGAATGTGAAAAACACATATATTAAGCTGGTTATTTTGCCTGTGGATGGGTAATATAGTTATATAGTGATGTGGATAAATATTGTTTACAGAACTTTCATCACGAGTATGATATGAGAATTATTTGATCAGGTACGTAGCGACTGAATTGGCAACTGATGTGGTTATCAACGTCGGGGATGTGAGATTTTATCTACACAAGGTATGTTGTACAAGTAGACAGCCCGAGATGTAATTATTCTGACAAAAGAAACCCGGCTGCAAAGATTTTGAGTTCTTTGTTCTGCTTGCTTTACGTGTCATTGAGAACCTACGAGATCAGCACTAAAGCAGTACATTTTTTTGGTTTTTTTCGCAGTTTCCTCTTCTGTCCAAGAGTTCTCGCTTGCAAAAACTGGTTGCCTCTTCAAATGAAGATAGCAACGACGAGATTAACATCCACGATATTCCCGGTGGACCGGCTGCATTTGAAATTTGTGCAAAGTATTGTTACGGCATGACAGTTACCCTTAATGCCTACAACGTGGTTGCTGCTCGATGTGCAGCCGAGTACCTGGAGATGTATGAAACAGTTGACAAAGGAAACCTTATCTACAAGGTTGAAGTCTTTCTTACGTCCAGCATTTTCAGGAGCTGGAAAGACTCGATTATTGTTCTTCATACAACCAAATCTTTTCTTCCTTGGTCGGAGGAGCTGAAAATTGTTAGCCATTGCCTTGACTCCGTCGCTTTTAAAGCATCAATTGACCCCTCCAAGGTCGAGTGGTCATATACCTATAACCGTAAGAAGCTTCCATCTGAAAACCGGGACGATTCTCACTGGAACGGAGTCCAAAAGCTACACATGGTCCCGAATGACTGGTGGGTAGAGGACCTTTGTGAGCTGAGTATAGACTTATACAAACGAGTCATAACGAGTATAAAGTCGAAGGGGCAAACATCTGCTGACATAATCGGAGAAGCGTTGAAAGCATATGCTTATAGGAGGCTGCCCGGGTTCAGCAAGGGGGGCGCAGTACAAGGAAGCGATCCTGTCAAGTATCGGCACGTGGTCGACACGATTACAGGCTTATTGCCCCCCGAGAAAAACAGCGTTCCCTGCAGTTTCTTGCTCAAACTGTTCCAAGCATCCATCACTTTGGATTGCGGGGAAACACAGAGACGAGAGCTGATGAGAAGGATCGGGCTGCAACTGGAAGACGCTACCGTAGCTGATCTTTTAATTCAAGCACCCAAAGACGAGCAAACCGTATATGATATCGGCATAGTACACGACCTAGTCGAGCAGTTTCTGATGCAGGAACAACGTTTTCAGGTCGAATGCACAGCAGATAACGAGTTCCAGGATATGTGCCCCGTGTTCACTTCAGATGCTTCAAAGGCTAAGGTGGCTAGGCTAGTTGATGGCTACCTTACCGAAGTTGCAAAAGACCCCAATTTACCATTGTCGAAATTCGTTGATCTTGCAGAGATGGTATCTGGATTCCCCAGACCGTCACATGATGGAATTTACCGCGCAGTTGACATGTTTCTCAAGGTAATAAATGTAGTCAAATTATGTCAATTTGTTGCAATTATTGTCCTAAGATTACATAGATTCTCTGGACATATGTTGGATTCTCAATAATTCCTTAAAATGATCATAAATCATCTTTTTCATTGCAGGAACATCCTGGGATCACTAAAAGTGAAAGGAAAAAGATATGTCGGCTTATGGATTGTAGGAAGCTATCGGTGGAGGCCTGCATGCACGCTGTGCAAAACGAGCGGCTTCCACTGCGAGTGGTCGTACAGGTTCTGTTCTTCGAGCAAGTAAGATCTGCAACATCATCCGACGAGGGCAGCACTTCCACCCTCCCGGGATCAATCAGGGCGCTGCTACCGGGAGGGTCCCACGGGAGCTCGCGGACCACTACAACCAACACCGAGGAGGATTGGGACGCTGTGCCCACAGCCGAGGAGCTCAAGGCTTTGAAAGGCGAGCTCGCGACTCTGAAGTTAAGGGACGGAGCAGGAAGCAACGACGGTCAGGCTACGAACGATGCGAAAACCAGCGCTGAAAAGGCGGCCACGAACAAAGTAAAGAACTTAATCGTGTCGAAGAAGATCTTCTCGAAGCTGTGGTCGAACAAAGATAGGCACAGCGAAAACAGCAGTTCGGATACCTCAGACAGCCCTGCATCAACCACCGGGGACGAGACGAAGTCCACTCCGTCGAGAAGTAGGAGACACTCCTTGTCTTAGCAGAGAAGGGTGGGGATTCTATCGACATATGTAAATGGTATTGTTCCAGTTTACATTAGGAGTAGAATCAAATGATGTCTGCGAGCTAACAACTGTGAATGTAAGCAGTAGTTAACTTTCCCTATGTAATTCTTTAGCAGCATTAGTTTGTGTTTGTTTTCACAATGTAGAGCACAGCTCAGAACAGATATTTTCTGTCTAAGGTTTTGCATTGTATTTTGTTGTCCCTGCAAGAAATATAGCAGGTTTTTATCCTGTAGTTTAACTATCAGTTTAGGAGAAACACATCTTTCATTTTGGTATAAAAATTAATGTATTTAAATATTATATTATACAATATAAATGTGTAGAGGTGCAAAAAAGATCACATCTTGGTAACTACCAGACTGTTGCCTTCATAATCCGATTAAAACAAATAAAAGAGAGAATAATGAACAACTTTTAAGTCCCTAGTTAGTTAGGGATTGATTCGGTAACCACAAGATTCTTAGTTCAGAGCTTCCTAGTTCGACTCATAATAAGAGTTACCTATCGGTCAATTATAGGTAACCTAAATTAATTTCTCTGGAGTAGTATTTTACTATTCTAGTTAAATCACAAAACAAAATTTATCTGGACACATTGTTAAATAGTAATTGCGAGTTTCTCTCGTAAGAGGACTTCATAATAACTTCTTTCAAATTCCATCACTGTTTCAAGGCTTCAGTTTTCATGACCTGTTTGGCAGCCCCTAGTTGCAATCAGGCAAAAAGAAAAAGACAGACATTTCTATCTGTTGCAAAGAAACATAACTAAACAACCAAATCACTAACTTCTCAGCAGAAAACACCTCATGTTCAAGGAAGAATAAAAACCAATATTAAGGATTAAGTTAAGCTAATTGGAAAACAAAATATCCATACAAACGATCAACACTATACGCCATTGTTGCAGAATGATGAATGAGTACAAATATCACAAGATGCAAGAACGAAACACCAAAGTCCAGCAGTCATCCTACTGTGTACGAGTTCTGCTACTCTCGGCATTTCTTATGGGATAGAAGTATGGATGGGCCTGAAGAAAAAATCAAAATTGCAACATGTATTACGTATGTGAAGTCTCAATATATTTACAGAACTCAAATTCTGTACTTTTGTGTGCACTAGCCATGAAAAGAGGAATTTTACCATAGCTTCCTTTGCAGTTGGCCTTTCCTGGTGATCATAGCGAAGTAACTTGTCCACAAAGTCAATTGCCTACAAACAAGAGTGTGTATATTACAGCTAAGAAAACTACATTATTTGGATTCCGAAGCAATGAAAATGCACTTCCTACCTCAGGGACAGCTAAATGATGATTCTCAGAATTGATGAACTTTGTCCATGGTTTCCTGCTATGCCTGAAACCAATACACGCAGACACAAGTGCACAGAAATATTATATTATTATTAGTGGAAAATAATCTTAAGCAAGTAAATTATATATGACTATATGAGCTTCATACTAACCTGCCAACAAGGGCTGTGAGGTGTGGATCTAATTCCAAATGATACTTGGTTAGATAAGCATTTAATTCATCAGTCCCCAATACCTGTCCATCAAAATTCAAAATGAAGATTGTTAGTTTGGCAATAGTAAGAATTCGAAGTCACAACAAATTATGCCATGGGATGGCAAGGAAAGCCCTGTGCTGCTAAATTCACTGGCAAAATGTCGTCAGAATCCTATATATAATTCATCAAATTTAAAATTGATGAACTGTGATGAACTTTATGTACTACTTTGATGAATTTGACTAATGAAATTGACTTAGAATTGGATCATCTATTCACGTTGATCACCATGCAAGGTGAGCCCAGTCTCATAGTACATCAACTCTCAAGTCACCATCCTTCTCAAATTAGAGACCAGAAGCGTAGCTGGACATACTACTACAAAGATGGCCCTAGTGTTAATCCATGCAATGTCAACTGAAAGAATTCATATGGGTTTAGGCACTGTAAAATGGAAGACCACTGCAGGAAACCAGGTGCAAGGTTTACAAGATTATGGACAGTACTGGTGCAAGGCATATGAGATTATGCGCTGTAGAAACATGTACCTTAGCAATCTTGACAAGTTGATCATAATTGTCATGCCCATAAAAGAATGGTTCCTTGCGGAATATCTGTGCAGCAAAATTTTATGAATAAGTAACACAATGATAACTTACCTAAGAACTCATTTATAAACCTACTAACCTACCACACGTATTGATAAGTATTAAGTAGAACAGAAAGTATACTAGTGACTAACAAAAGAAATTCAATGAGGTTAATATGCTCACCATTCCTGCAAACATGCAACCAAGACTCCACAGGTCCAATGAGTAATCATAGTCTTGTAAATCAACAAGGAGTTCAGGGCCTTTAAAATATCTACAGTGATCAAAAAGAGAGTGTAAGAAAACCAGTCCAAAGGGGCCAAGTAAGCTCCTATCATCTACAGAAGTATAATCCCTTCAGGCTTGTATAGTTGTATTGCAAGAATAATGGAAAATTCTAAAGAAGAAAAAGGGACAAAACATATGAAGCCTAATCATCACATGCAGTAGATGACTAAATTGCTAATCTCTTGTTATGAAAACAAGTAACATTCTACTTAAAAAATACTTTGTAGTTTGTACCTCTAAAACTTTAGGATCCAAATTCTAAAGTGCTATTACCGGCAATGTATTTTAAAAAAATTACATAAAGCAAAATAATAGAAAGAAAACAAACCTAGAAGCCACGCGGACATTATACTCCTTTCCAGGATGATAAAATTCTGCAAGTCCCCAATCTATTAACCGAAGCTTCCGACGCTCATGATCAATCATAACATTATGAGGCTTCACGTCACGGTGCATGATTCCTTGAGAATGGCAATAATCCAATGCCTACATGTAATGATGCGGGTAGTTAATTTTTTTTTTAATACTTTCCGTTCAGAATAAATTAACCCAAACACAAGTTCCCACCTCCTTCTGGTTATAATTTTGAGTCATTAACCAGAGCAGGGGCTGGAGAAATACAATTTAAAGGCAGATAAATAAGAGCATTTGAAAAGGCATGCATACAGAAACTTGCCTTGAGAAGTTCATAAATATAATATCGAACATCAAAGTCAGACAGAGTGGGGTAAAGCACTTTAAAATCTGTGTTATTCACATATTCAAAAATGAGACTTGGAGTCTTTGAATGCTGATCCCTAACAATATCCAGCAACTTCACAATATTTGGTCCACCACATAGATTTTGGAGGATTTTAATCTCCCTCTTAATCTGCATACCAAAAACTAGCACATAAGCACACAAGTTATTGAGTACAAAAGGGGGGCAATTTTCAAAGTCCAGAAAATAACATGTCATGCAAGTAACAGACAGTCTAAAAAGCACTACGGCACACACTTCTTTGCAGCTACTAGTGAAAACAGGAAGCTTCTCAAAACAATTTTCAGGAATGTTGATATGAAATGAAGAGACAAATTATGGAAAAAATCAAACCTTTTTCTTCTTAACGGGCTTAAGGATTTTAATTACGCATTTCTCATTATTTTTGGTGTGGATGCCCTCGAAAACCTCACTATACTTTCCCCTTCCGACCTTCCTAACCACCTCGTAATCATCCTGCTCCCTGTACAGCCAATTAATACACAAAAAATAAAAACCTTATTAAGCTCAATCAATCGCTAAAACGAACGGATACTAATTCATATAAAACTCAATTAATTACCCCCATTGAACCGTAAGTGATTCGTAGTCCCAATACTCTTTGGGGCGGGTAACATTAACATCGGAATAAACCCGGGACTTTGAGGGCGCGCCCGGGCGGCGAATGGCTTTTCCTATCTTCTGCGCCAGCTTTTCCGACGTCGGCGATAGCTGTTTCGATTGAGGCGGCGGTTTGACCTGTTGGAGCGTGAGAGGAAGCGACGCCCTAGAAGAGAGAGAGCGGATGAGAGTGGACGAAAACGACGTCGAAATTGGAGGGAGATGACGGTTGCGGTGGTGGCGAGGAATGATGAATCCAAAAGGCCTTACGGCCATTTAACGGAAAAGGGTTATAAATTTGACGAATCACTACGGAGAAGGGGATGGAAGTATCTTCCTTTTTACATCCTCACCCCTCAACTTTTTTACCTTTTTGTTTTTTCACCCAATCTAATTAGTCAAGTCTACAACAAACATTGCTTGGATTGTTGGATAATTTTTCATTTTAAAAATTTAGAAACATATTTTTTAAAACTTTTCGAATATCTAATTCCATTTATTTATAATATACATTGCTTAGAGGATTTGGTCTTTTATTTTTAAATTTCAAAATGCTATGATTTTTATTCAAGCTCTCGAAACTGTACAAGCATACTTTAAGTAAATTCTCAAACGCCAAATAGTAATGTTACAAAAATAGTTCATTTGATACCACTCTAAGTTCTCGACATCTGTTAATTGGATAGCTATAGTTAAATATGATGGTAAGACCAATATATGCTTGTGTGATGCCACATTTAATGTTTATTAATGGAGTAGCTAGAGTTAAGTATAAATAACGACGCCAAACATATGCTTATGTGGTAATATCTGTATAAGGTATAGTCTTATTACAAAACTTTTTTCTGCCTGCGACCGCAGCAATTATTTTGTTGCGATGGCAACAAAAAAATTGCTTGAACATAAAAAGAAAAAATAAATAAATAAATAAAAAAGGAATGTATTTATGAAAGATTTGAAACGTACGTAAAATTGATGAAAAATTTGCCTAGTTTAGATAGAGGAAAAAAAGTATGTAGAGAATGTTGAAAAGTTTGGGGTTGGAGGGTTGGATTTCATCTATTTATATTAATGAAGAAAAAATTTATAGAAATACAGAGTTTGTGAAAGTCAGTAACTTTTTGAATACCAGTAGACTTTTAAAAACTAAGTCTGAATCGAATACATGTATACTTTTAAAGAGTTTTGAAAAGTTTGAATTTAATACATGTAGACTTTTAAAGAGTTTATAACAGTATAAAGTGAATACCACCAAACTTTTAAAGTTGATAAAAGTATTTAAAAGTTCATGAAAGTCGTGATTGAATACACCCCCTTAGAATCAATTGCTTATTCATCCAATATCTGTTTTGACTGTATAATATATCGAATTAAACATTTCACTTAAGAGAACTTGAATCAATGTCGACCAACCCAAAGTGGATATGGACCCCACTCTAAATTTTACCTCAAAAAATCATTTTATATGTCATTTTTAGCTAATTTGTCAACAAATCATAACTTCAAGATCGAACACAAATTGTACACTTTAAGTTTCATGATATATGTGAATGGAGTTTTGAAACGGGAGAGAGGCTTTCTCATAGTATCAAAGGATATATGACCAAAAAAAAAATAAAATGAAGTAGGGGAACTCCAATGTTGTATAATAGTCTAAAGGAGTAAGTTGCATTAAGAAGATTATGTACAATAAATTTGACTAAGAGTATTGTCAATAATTGAACTCGTGACATTCAGATGCGAAAATTATATCCTAGGCTCCCAGCTACTTGGACTATTGAATTTTTTTTTTTTTAGCTTGAGCTGGTCAGCTATGATTAACTTATAATAATTTAGTTCATTGTGAATTTGTGGTCTTTTACTAGTAAGGTCACAAGACATGATTTAACCAGTGAACACTATTAAATAGTAACTATGAATTTTTCTGTTGTCATTGAAAAAAGAATAAAAATTATATCTCACTTTGTTTTTTTTTTTGAAAACATCTCACTTTTTTTAGAGCATCCCCATGTGTACTTTTCATGGCTGTTTGAATAGTAAAAAGTTAGAATGTGACTTTTAAAATTTCTCTCTCGATATTTTAGATTTTTATGGGGCCCGCCATGTGAGAGAAAAGGGAAAAAAGCAGCGTTTTTGCGCATAGAGCGCAAGAATCACGCCCAATAGACACGTAATCGGGTGTTTTTTTTTAAAAGTTTTTTTTGTGTTTAATTTGTTGTCGGGTTTTTTGTTTCATTTTTTCTTTTTCTTTCTTTTTTCTTGCCGCCCACTCTCTTTCTTAATGACATTTAAAAAACCCTGTAAAATGCATGGTTGATGAAGATGCTCTTATGAGTCACGCCATAAATCAACGAACCAAAAAATGACAAATTACACCATAGACCAAGGTCCACAATATATTGTGAACTTTGATTCAAAATGACATTTAAATTTTGTGTCAACAATTAAAATATTATGTGTCGACATTTTATATGCTTATAAATAAATTGAAGACACATAATATGTTAACTAGATATTATGTGCATGTATTTAACATATTATGTGCATTCAATTTATTTACAAATATATATTATATTAACCTTAAACACATAATATGTTAACATAGATATATAAATTTTGAAATATGATTCACAATATAAGATAGATTGGCTTGAAATGTGGAACACAAATTCTATATTCACATACACTATACTCTACATTCACAATTTGTAAACTCCACATTCACACATTACAGGATTATATGTTTAGTAACTATATTACCACTGTTATGCATTCACACATTCAACACTCTATATTCACAGGTCCTATACTTCATATTCACAACTTGAGAACTCCACATTCACACATTACAGGGTTACAAGTTGCTAGAACTTCTTAACTTTATTATAGATTAACTAATTTAACTTTAAGACTTAACAAAACAACACGAATATAAAAGGTAACAGTTTCTTCCTCTTGTTCTAGTTAACAAGTTTCTTCCTCTTGTTCTAGTTAACAAGATTTGCCTTCTTCTGGTCTCCATCATCTTGGTGGTTGTATCCTCGTATGTTTTTTTGGTGTTGCATTGATGACATGAACATCATTTATGGCAAAAGGAAGGTTGGTGAACTATTAACTACAGGAGATGTTTTAAACACCCCCTTTGTCAACACTTTCTTTACTCACCAAACAGTACCCGCATCAAAACATTATCCTAGCTGCTCTTTCACACACACTATGGCCTCGAATAGCAAGGGTAAACAAACTTTGGAAGATCATTATGCGTCACTTAGTTTACAAAACGATGATGACGACGATGTTGATCTCCCGTTTGGAGAAGTGGATCTGGAAGAGACTGAGTCTTTCATGCTGGTTGGAACTCTTATCACTGAGAAGAATGTGAAGTTTAACTTCCTAAAAGAAACTCTCTCTACAGTCTGGAGACCCATGACGGGGATGGTGGCAAAGGAGATCTCTACGAACCTCTTTATTTTCTACTTCTTTCATGTGAAAGACAGACGTAGAGTTATGGATAACAGTCCGTGGTCCTTTGATCAAAGCCTACTAGTGTTACGAGAGCTGGAGCATAATGAGTCACCCTACAGTATTGACTTGACGAAGGCAGAGTTTTGGGTCCAAATTCACAAATTTCCCCAGAAACTCTCCTCCCCTCAGATGATAGAAGCGATTGGCGCTCTCTTTGGCCAGTTTGTCAAAGCTGACCTGACAAACTATGATGGAACGATGAATGCTTTTGTTAGGATACGAGTACGTATTGATATTACCAAACCTCTGAGAAGGAAAGTGAAGATCAAACCCCCTGGAGAAGAAGGAATGATACTGGAATGTAAGTACGAACGTCTACCAACGTTCTGCTTTGTGTGTGGGAAAATTGGCCATGCGGAGATGTTTTGCCCAGTCCAGTTTGAATCCCAGATCAAGCTGCCGAGGGCTTATGGCCCAGAATTGAGGGTAGCAGGGAGACGAGGCCAGAATAGCGGAAACAAATGGCTTATGGAAAATTTCCCTCCCAAGAAATCGCAGGCGGCCGGAGGGAGCTCGGATGATCGGAGCCGGGAGCCGGAGAGCATGCAAAACCCGAGGTACGAGGTTCATTCCAGACAATTCGCACAGGAGCCAACCTTTTACCCAACGGATCCTGGACAGACTGAGAAAAGGCCTGCTGATATTGACGCAGGCATTAACTACACCACCAGACCCATTAATGCGCATGCACAAGCGAATGAAGGATCACAGCTGGCCATGGGGGAGAGGGCCACTAATATGACAAGGAAACCAGGTGATCAGGAACAATTAATGCATGTTGACACAAATTCATGCAACAAGCTACCGGGTTATTCCTCTTTACTTCTTTCTTTGAACCAACGGTCACTATGGTCTACTCTTGATCAGGGACCCCATCATATTTTAGGGGAAACAAATACTGAGTTGGCAATTCCACTTGATAAAGATAAAAAGAGAAGAAGACAAGATACGTATGGGCCTGATGGAGCCCAAGTTGGTGTCTTGCACAATGAAGATGATTTAAGTTTTGGTCCAAAAAACTTGTTAGAGGCGAGCTCTGCTTCGCAGACCCGCCTATCCCAATGAGTCTTATATCATGGAACTGTCGTGGGCTGGGCAACCCTGCGACGGTTTAAGTGTTGGTGGACTTTGTCCATAAGAAGAGGCCTTTGCTGTTATTTTTGATGGAAACTCGTGCAAATTCAAACAAGATGGAGATTATAAAGAACAAGTTGGGCTTTGAGGGTCTACTTACTGTTGATAGTATTGGGCTTAGTGGTGGACTTGCCCTTTTATGGAAGCATGGGCTGGACCTTAGTATTGAGAGCTATTCAGTAAATCATATTGATGCCAATATCCGCCTCGATGACTCCGCTATTGTTTGGCGTTTTACGGGGTTTTACGGATGCCCTGAGAGAAATCGAAGAAGATGTTCCTGGGACCTTCTAAGAACTCTATCTACGCAAAACACACTGCCTTGGATTACGATGGGAGACTTCAACGATCTTCTATGCTCTAGTGAGAAAATTGGCAATGTACCTCACCCGCAATGGCTATTCCAAGGTTTCTCTGATGCAATTCAAACTAGCGGTCTGAGGAATTTCGATTTCGGAGGCTTTCAATTCACTTGGGAAAAGGGCAGGGGAACTCCAAACTGGGTTCGCGAAAAGCTGGATAGGATTCTCACAAATGATTCTTGGCTCGATTTGTTTGGTGAAGCAACGACGTACTCGTTTGAGGCCCCATGCAGTGATCATCTTCCTATTGCAATCTGGCCGATTCCGTCAACCCGGGTTAGCAGAAGGAAACGCTTCAGATTTGAAAACAGTTGGATAAGGGAGCCCCAATGTCGAGATATCATCAGTCGTAATTGGGTTCTTTCCGAAGGTATGAACTTGACTGCTAGGCTTAATATTTGCAGCACTGCTCTTTGGAAGTGGGGGAAGAACTTGAATAAAAATCTTCAACCAAAAATCGATTACTGGAAATCTAGGATGGAGAGGTCGCGTGGTAGAATCGACACCCAAGGATTGCAGGAATTTGATGTGGCTCAAAGGAATTGTATCAAACTTATTGAACAACAAAGCATCTTCTGGAAACAAAGGGCGAAAATCTTTTGGTACAAAGGTGGTGACAGCAACTCCAAGTTCTTCCATAACTCTGTCAGAAAGAGAAGACGTGATAATGAAATCCTAAGACTGCGCGACAACTCTGGAAATTGGATTGAGCGCGGGGCCGGTTTGAATAATCTGATTAGAGATTATTTCACAAATCTGTTCAAGTCCACTGTGGGTGACCACTATGCTGTTCTTCGCTGCATTGATCCAAAGATAACCGACATCCAGAACAGAAACCTTCTCTGTGAGTTTACCAAACAGGAGGTGAAAGAGGCCGCCTTTAGCATGCATCCTGATAAGAGTCCGGGCTACGACGGTTTAAATCCAGGTTTTTTCCAAACCTATTGGGACATCCTTGAGAACAGCTTAGTTATTCTTTGTAATAATTTTCTGAGAATCGGCGTTTTGCCGAGGGGTTTGAACACCACCCATATTGCTCTTATACCGAAGAAACCAAAACCCGAATCAATGTTGGACCTCAGACCAATCGCCCTCTGTACTGTTGCCTACAAAATCCTCACAAAGGCTATGGCTAACCGCATGAAACCAATTCTTGACAGTATTATTTATGACAAACAGAGTGCCTTTGTTCCGGGAAGGCTCATTACTGATAACATTATGGTGGCGTTCGAGATGCAACATTTCTTGAGAAGGAAAAAACAGGGAAGGGATGGTTTTGCGGCCTTAAAGCTCGACATGAGCAAGGCCTATGATAGGGTTGAGTGGCCCTTCTTGGGTGTTATTATGCTGAAGTTGGGTTTTGATGGTCATTGGGTAAAGTTGGTGATGGCTTGTGTTTCTACTACCAATCTGTTCGTTCTCAACCAAGGGGAGGAAATCGGACCAATTATTCCTGAACGGGGACTTAGGCAGGGGGATCCCCTTTCCCCCTACCTTTTCCTTTTAATTGCAGAGGGTCTCAGTGCTATGCTAACTCGGTTTGAACAGGAGGGGAAGATTCATGGCATCTCGGTTGCAAGGCTTGCACCATCCGTTACTCATCTTTTGTTTGCTGATGACAGTTATGTGTTCTTCAAAGCTAATCAGACTGAGGCAAATAATGTGAAGGAGCTACTGTCTATCTATGGAAAAGCTTCTGGTCAGTATGTCAATTTTGATAAATCTCTTGTCAATTTCAGTGCTAATGTGGGGGATGGGATTAGGGATGTTGTAGGCAATATTCTAGGTGTTAGAAGTGAGGGAGGAGGTGGCAGATATTTGGGGTTGCCTATGATGGTGGGTAGAAATAAGAGGGAGGTGTTGAGTTTTATTAAGAATAAGATTATTGCCCGTATGGAGAGCTGGAACCATAGATTTTTGTCTAGAGCGGGTAGGGCAGTTCTTCTTAAGAGTGTTATACAAGCCATTCCATCTTATGCTATGGGTGTGTTTCTCCTGCCAGTGGGGTTGTGTAAGGAAATTGAAAAAGTCATTAATTCTTTTTGGTGGAAGGGGGGTAAGAGGGAGAATAAGGGCATTCATTGGAAATCCTGGGATAAACTTTGTCATCCTAAGAAGTGGGGTGGGCTGGGTTTTATAAGCTTAAGGGACTTCAATTTGGCTATGTTGTCTAAACAATCCTGGAGACTTATAAACAATCAAACATCCTTAGCAGCACAAATCTTTAGGGCAAGATACTACCCTAACTCTTCTTTCCTGGAAGCGAAACTTGGCACAAATCCCTCTTTTATTTGGAGTAGTCTTGTTCAAACTCAAGACATCATCAGAAAGCATAGCAGGTGGAGAGTGGGCAATGGTTCTAATATAAATATCTGGACAGAGGATTGGCTCCCGGATAAACAAAATCCAAAAGTGTGTTCTTTCCCTTACCCACTAATGGAAGATGCAAAAGTTGCAGATCTTATTGTACCAGGTCAGAATAGGTGGGATGAAGAAATGGTCATAATTATTTTCTGTGAAAGGGATGCTAACCTGATTTTGAGTATCCCTTTACCCAAGCAGCAGAGTGGTGACAAGGTTATCTGGGCAATTGATGAAGATGGGAGATTTACTATGAAGAGTTGCTACAAAGCAATTAGAGGTGATTATCAGGATATTGACTCACAACCATGGTCTGCATTGTGGCAGTTACATATCCCTCCAAAGGCTAAGGTTTTCTTTTGGCAGGCCTGTACTGATAGTTTACCTACCAAAGATCTCTTACGTCAAAGGAAAGTGGAATGTGATGTACTGTGCCCAATCTGTGGTAATGTGGATGAATCTATTGCTCATCTTTTTGTGGAGTGTGTATATGCCAGAGGATGTTGGAGACTTTCAGGGATGCATGTGAGGGACTTAGCAGGAGACTCTTTTCAGACTTGGGTTAATCATAATTTTGGAATTCTGGACAAGGCTCATCAATGCATCTTTGTGCTTATCTGCTGGGAAATTTGGAGGCAAAGAAATGAGAAGTGTTGGAATAATTCAAATATCCTCCAACAGCAGCAACTAATCAGGAAAACTGAGAATTTTTTAACTGCATGGAAAGATGCTACCACACTGCATGAGTTGGCTAACCGAACCCTCCCTATCCCGGATCAAAAATGGACAAGACCTCAAATGGGTATGCTCAAGATGAATGTAGATGCCGCAATAAATAAGAACGAAGCAGCGATGGGTCTCGGCAGTGTCATACGAGACGAGGAGGGCAACTTCATTGCGGCAAGAGGAGATCAATGGAAAGGTATCTTCACGCCCAGGGAGGCTGAAGCCGTCGCCATCCGGGAAGCGCTAAGTTGGCTAAAAGCACATAACATGGATAATGTTCAAGTGGAATCAGACTCCCTCCAAGTTATTCAGAGCCTGAAGTCCAAGGGTGGAGTGTCCTCTTTTCATCTTATTATTGATGATATCAAACACCTTTTACATGATTTCTGTAATGTGTTCTTGTCCTTTACCAAAAGATCAGCGAATCAGACGGCCCATGTACTGGCTAGGCAGTCTAGTTCTTCGACTGATCACTCGGAGTGGTTTCATCACCCTCCATCTATCATTTGTAATGTGTTGATTTCAGATTTATGTTAATGAAAGTTTCGTTCTTGTTTTCAAAAAAAAAAAAAACTTTATTATAGATTCACACATGCATAACTCTACATTCACGATTTCTATACTTCATATTCACAATTTGAAATCTCCACATTCACACATTTCTGGACAACTCTACATTCACACAATCATAAATCTACATTCACAATTTCTATACTTTACATTCACACTTTAAAACCTCTACATTCACACATTTTTAGACAACTCTATATTCAGCAATATGTTTACTAATTAAAAAAAAAAAAAGAATGACAAAACTACGTATAACAATTGACCAAAAACGCCATCGGTGTGGTGAGTATTGCGCCAACAGGTTGACGGCATATCACGTGGGAGGCGCGCGACGAGTCAAAGTCCAAAAACGAGGAGAACGAACAGTGTGGACCCACGAGAAACCAAACAAAAAAGCGGGAAACTTCGGTTAGGGAGTGCTGCAAAACCACAGGTTGGTTTTCCCATCCACCACTAGGGACTAGGGTTTTAATCCTCTCTTCACACTTCTCAGCATTATCTCACATTCCTGCGGCTGCGGCAATGGAAGACGTTAGGACTAGCACCGCCTGGGTCGCCGCTCACTCTTCTCACGTCACCGTCGATTCCGCAGGTCCTTTTACGTTTTTTGTTATTTTCTCTCACTTTTCCTCTATCAATATGTAGTTTGTGTTGACTGTCCTGTTTCGCTGAGGATCTAATCACTAGTCTCTCCTACAATGGATGTGATTATCTCCGTGCAGGCATTGAGAAAGTCGCGGAGACAATGAAGAATGAAATACCCAAAGTCGAGTGGAACTTTGAAGGCATTCACTATTTCGACGATGGGCCGCTTACTGTCCAGTATCTTCTCGTTTTGGATGCATTGAATTTCTGTTTCTGGCCAGGTATGAATAAGTTATACGCATAATATTCAGCTAGTGTAAGAAGTAGCAGAGGAACATATTTAGAACAGATAAATAAATAAATAAACAAATAATTTCAACCACATGTATGCTTAACACTGTTCACACTTCCACCTGTTGTGTTCTCAGAGCATTTTAAAATCTTGTTATTAATGTACCTTTTTGTCAGACTGAAATTTCTAATACAGTTAGTTTATCTGACTGAAAATCTAGTACAGTTAGTTTATCTGGGGAGGTGTGGCTTATAGTTTATTAATTCACTCTGGCTTGTTTGAAACAAGTTGCTTATTCCAGGCAAACATAAATCAGGGTATGCATGGTACAGAGTTGCTAAAGGACAAAAGGTCCTTCACTTAGGACATATTACCTCTTTCTGCTAGTAGTTCTATAACTTTCCATAAGCATACAATACCAGTTTAAGTATCATAATTCCCTTTGTATCCTTCCATAATGTTTGGAAATTTTGGCTACACATTTGAATTCTTGTTCAAATCAGATCCTTTGTATGTTCTCATTGATAAATAATGATGGACCTTTTGTTTTGTTAGACTAGATGTTTGGATTATCAATGAAGTATAATTGATCTTACTTCATAATTTGGTGCCTTGCTATTATTGCCTCCATTCTTTGTCTGCAGTCCTTGGCTTCCTGATATATTTTTTTTACCTTAATGATAGACAAGGATTTAAGCTATGATCATCTGGCATCTGGACTAAAGGAAGCTCTTGAAAATGACAAATCAGCATTTGATGCGGAGCGTTTGCAGAAGTATACTGGTAACTAATTTTAAAAATCATATCATTGTTGGCATTCAATATTTCTTTCCCCCTCTTGACTTTTCGAGTAAGACAAGAACCAGTCTCATGTTTGAGGTTGGGGGACAAGTAGGTAAACGAATGAAGCAATAAGTAAACAAAGATAGTAACATTTTTGTACTGCAGTTATTGCGGAAGCCATGAGTGAAAATGGTGTTATGCAATATTTACAAGTCTGAAAGTTTTATAATATCAGACTTGGAATGCTGCTTTAGTGTACATAGTTCTCATTTTGGTCTGTGAACCTAGAGTTCATGATTTATATAATCTTACTAGTTATATATCTGTTAAGCTACCACAAATGCAGCCAACACTATTTTCAGGTCCTCAACTGCGGAAAATGTTGAAATGGACCAAGCCACTACCATTGGAAGATGAACGAGTCCGATTATTGCATGAGGTATCACGCTTAAATGGTTTAATTTTCGAAGCACTATCTCATGCCTTCCCATGAATTGACTTTCATCTTTAGCTTACCAGTTCTTCAAATTTAATGTATGACTTAAGGTTGGGCTAGAGCTTGAGAGAAGTTTTGATGGAAAGGCATCCAAACTTGTGGAATCATGCGGAAAATCAGCCACGAGACTTGTGGAAATAATCACAAGCCACTTTCCTGGTATTTTTATTTCCTTATTTGGTATATTTACTGTCTTTGTTGACCATCACATTAGCCGATGAACCTAAGTGCAATATGCATTGATGAAGGTGGCTTATATTATTCACTGCACTGCAGGCTTCCGTGATCACACTGTCTACAAGGGCCGCCAAACTTTCTTGTATAAACGAGCCCAAATATTTGTTGCAGATTTATGGGGTGCTTTTAAAGGTCAAGGATACGGAGAGTTTAGTGACATTAGCTCAGTAACTATTTTTGCTGATTATATTGTTCCAGCTGTGCTTCGTAAACTTGGAGTGCTCAAATATAGTTCATCTCTGGCCAATATAATCGAGACCAACAGTGAAATTGGTTCAGGCAGTGAGGAAGAGGTAGAATTGAGAGCATGCTCAGTATATGCAGTGGAGAAAATGAGGGAATTAATAAGCAAGAAGTCTGGGAATCAGGTCTGTCTTGCTTATCCTTTTTTTAAAGATCCAGTTGGTCTTCCTTTTAAGTCCAAGGGATTTAACAGAATAGATAAAGATGCCTTGAAGCTTGTCATACTACTGATACTAACAAGGGCTAAAAAGCTTTAATCTAAAATGATTTCCCATTGAGTTTGTGTTTATAGATTCACAGTTTTGAATTTTGATTGGCAAACTTATCTGTGTATGCTAAAGAACAGTAGCTTGTTTGGCTAGTTTTAGAATAATGAGTGATCTTTCACAAAGCACAATCCTGATATTTCAATTTTCAATTATTCCATCTCCGAAAAAGTGGTGAAAGTTATATACTTTCTCAAAACAAAACTTCTATTTTTCTTCTCCAATCACCAGAGAAATTGATGGTCTTTTTTTTTTTTTTTTTTTTTTTTTGGTTCTTTTCCAGGTACTGAGTGTGGAACTGGATCTGTGGTTATGGGCTTTTGGCATTCAGTGCACATCTCTTCAACACCACCGGACACTTTCCATATATTATTAAGTGGACTGCGTAGCTCAGATCTTATAGTACTATAGTAGTTTTTATTTTATTTGTAATGACCAAAGATTTGACATTTAAAAACTTTCAGATGTTACCATATAATCAATGCAGGTAGTGTTATATCAAACTTGTACTCCTTTTTTGTAATTCTATGATGCTCATTTCTTAAAGTATTCTAAAATCTGAATAGTTTTTTTTTTTTTTTTTTTTTTCCTTCACGGATCTAGTTTCCTCTTTGTATCATACAGACAAAAGTGTCTATCTTAACTTCCACAGAATAGACTACTTTGCTTCCAGGCTTGTGTTTCAAACTTTCAGAAACCACCTTGGCTTCATGCAAGATGGAAGCTGCTTCTGTGGTTTATTAAAGTTGACATAAGATCTTGGAATGTTCTACCTGCAAGGCTGCAACCTTAAAATTCCATTCAAAGTTGTGTAGAATCATGTTGAGTTAGACATGGCTCACTTTTTAGGTAAACAGTTGATTGTCAAAGTGCTTAGGAAATAAATGATCACTTATAGAATTTGCGGACAGCATGACAAAGATCATGGAGTTGGATGTCTGGAATGTTTATAGCTAAATGCATCCAAGGGAGTGTTGCTTTCAACTTACACTGTCAAATTTATTTCTACATGTTTCATTTAGTATATAATGCCCTGCTACTTTCCAGTTGCTTTTGAATAGTGTAATTATGTTGAAGCACATGGATTTTTAGTAATTGGCAAGTCTCCATCATAAGTACACTGTGGCAGTCCTGGATTCCTCAATAGCCGGGGTCCTACAGGAACTTTGTTGTTTTTTGGACGAATGTCCTGCATAAAAGAATTGAATACATTTTGTTAAAAGATGACCCAAGAATAGGATTGTAATGACAACTTTTAGGATTTGCATTTATCATTTTCATATCTGTGGATAAGGTTGGTTGATAATGTTATTCAACATTGTATTTTATCACTTCTTGTTAATTTATATCATGTGCTGAGTGGGCATATATTTGACTGTATTGAGATGCTTCCCGTTAATTTCCTAAAAGATATGAGCCCCTCAGATAGATCTTACATGGTATTTTCCAGTAAGGAGGAATAGGAGATAGTGAAGGAAGATGTCACATTGGCTAAAGTTCAGTCAGTGGTATGAATGACTGAGTTAGTTTTTGTCTTCTAAAGTTGGGGCTGTTATCAGGGTATAATATGTGAGTTTTTAAATAGTTTCATCTATTTGACCTGTACTTGTGTGCCCTATCTATGGCCAATGTATAGGATTTCATATTCTTAGCTATATGAGAATTTTCATGTTATAATAGTACTAGAGTAGTCTTAGAAGAAAATATCAAGGTAAATGCATATGCTAGTTTTCTTGAAGCTCACAGTACCTGGTCAAAAATGGCAGTGGGAATTGCTAGTGTGGCAACAGCATTGGGGGAATCAACTATTCCTGAAATCCGTCCTTCGCAAGGGCAGCATGAGAGTAAGAGATATACCTGATAATTGCCAGAAGTATCATTTTAGTCATAACATTGTCATTATTCACAAGTCCTGAGAGATTCTTATGTATTTAAACGTGCTTGAGTAGAGTTCCAAACCTGCTCCTTAGAGTAGCCAAATTTTGACAGGTAATCAATTGCGTTGAGCACTGCACGCTTGTAAGCAACAGTGGCATCAAGATAGTGTTGCCGCCCACTCTCATCAACACTGATGCCTTCAAACACCAACCACTCTGAGAACCTTGGCTCAACTGGTCCTATCTCAAATATTGGGTTGACATGCAGGGGAGTAGGACCCATTGGAGTGAGGTATTCTTTCATACCATTTCTTATTATTTCACATCTGAGAAATATCAGAACAAAACTAGATGAGATCTTATTGGTGGAAGCAAGTCCATTATTAAACAGCAGTGCATATGGCCTTTATCCTATTTTTACTTTTGGCTTATTTTCAAGATTACTTCGATTCGATGCAATATGGTTGACAAGTGTCTTTGCATCTAGCTGACAATACTGTGGTAGTAGACAAATTAATGTTGTATTTCAGATGTTGATTGGAAAAAGATTTTAATGTAACCCTATCATTTTCACCCAATTTTGACCTTTATCTGTCTTGAATGTGTTCTTATATTGATTTATCTAAATGTTTTCACAAAGGTAATTACTAGAAGGGAAAAGACAGTGAGATGAAAAATGAAATGTACTTGAGCTCTAGAAAACCACTCATCTCTATTGCCCCGCAGAAGGCAACCTCTCCATCACCCTGAGAAAAGTGCATGTCTCCAGTACTAAGATTTGCACCTTCTATGAACACGGGAAGGTAGATTTTTGAACCTCTACTGAGATTTTTGATATCACAGTTTCCTCCATTTTCTCTTCCAGGGATGGTCCTAGCAGCCTCCAAAGCAATTCTTTCCCACTCAGGGGTTCCGTCTTGAATCTACAGAAAACCCTGATGAGTTGGATAGTAAATATCTTTAATATACTGCATCTTTAGCTGGTTTGCTTTATAGATATATTAGTTTGTGCTAAGACATGCCACTTAGTTCTACTTATGATTTATATTAAACCATTAGGCTTAAATTTAACTTCCTCCTGGAAAGAAACATGCCAGAATGAATGAAGTGCTTTTTGGTTCCTTCCCTGCATGAATTGATCTTACCTTGCCAAGAACACACCCTTTAGTTGACGGTAGGTTTGCTAGAGGTCTTGAATGCAAAACCTCGCATAATTTCAGTGCTTGAGGACCAGTTTCTTCAAGCTCTCTTTCCCTGTCATTCCATATCTGAAGCAATTCTTTTGAAGGTGCTGTTCCTATTATCCCAGGGTGGGTTAAACCAGGAAACCTCACACCTGTCAGAGTTCCCAAGTTAGCAAACACCATAGGGTTCCACTCGAGATTTAATTATGTCTTGTAAGGATGACAAACTGGAAACAACTTTTACCTGGAATATGAGGTGAGTATGCATATATGCCTTCAAAGTACCAAATAGCCTTGGCCGCACAAGGAAAGTGATCAGTTAGAAATCCACCACCGTTCTCTCGGTCAAATATTGCTGTATAACCCCATTCATCCCCAGGGAGAGGCCCCAAATTGCAAATTTCAACAGCAAGAAGGTCACCTGGCTTTGCTGGGATTCCATCAGTGTCTACAATTCTGATAGGCCCACTGAGATAGTGCACCTGAACAAGTTTATAAAGATAACCATAGTTGTGATCTTTTGAATTTCTCACTGTTAAACTTAGATTTCAGGGCCCCCTTTCATAAGATGAATTATGAACTTTCTACATTCAGAACATGAAGAGAAGAAAAGTGTCTAATTGCATTGTATTTTCATTGAGATACACAATCTGGTTTAACCATAGTGAATTTGAGATGTCTTGTCCATGAACTATCAGCAGCTTTAAGTTTATACTCACAGTTGAGAGGTTTAAGGTTTTCACATCAATTGCACAGTTATTATCTCGAACTGCCCCTCCTGTCCAGTCAATCATCTCTACCCTGAATAACTGACCAGTTTCAACCTCTGCCACTGGTGGTATCTCTGGATGCCAACGGTTGTGGAGTGGTGGCACCTGTTCCCTTGGCTTCTTCTTTAGGTCTACGGACAGCACTAGCCTTGGAGTTGAAGGAGCCATGGATGAATGTTCTCACTAGTTTTCCCTAGTAACTGGAAGCTAGTTATTTTATCAGATGGGACCAGCGAGAGCTGGTGGTTGATTGAAATATGGATGCTAGCTGACAAATGAGTCACAATTGATTCCTCTGTTGTCCATTATTTCCTTGTGGAAAATGACAAAGTATTGGATGACTTTTTTATAGCATTTGTGGCTTTATTTTCTAAATGTTCAAAATGTCAGGGTTATATGGGAAGTTCTTTAGTGTCATTGTTGGTCCTCCTGATGGACAATGCTGAATGCTTTCAATTTCGTAGTATGCTATGGTGCTTTCTTATTGGATTTCAAGTTGTATTATCAGTTCAAATACAGGTCTGAAATTACATCACATTAATAGTGCACAAGAAACTCACACCCGATGGATCAATGGACTTTACATCCTCAGCAGTGTGTTTCGATGTTATGCTCCCTCCGCTAGCATCTACCATCTCCATCCTGAACAACTCCCTTACTTGGACCTCTGCAACTGCAGGTATATCTGGATGCCACCGGTTGTGGAGTGGTGGGTTTTGTTTCCAAGGCTTCTTCTTTACATCAATGGGCACAAGTAGTCTTGGACCTCGGAAAGCCATAGCTTAATGGCGGTATCTAAAATTCTCGTTAGCTGAGCTTTTGAATAGCGATTGGCATTCGAGGAATGCTTATAGAGATGAAGTGCCATTGCCGTGCTGAGCCAAGCTTTCGTTTTCTTACAGGTAGTTTAATTTAAAATTAATGATTGGCCGGCCTCCTGCTGTTGGAGGGACTAATTCATATTTTGATGAATGTACACATCATTAATTCATTATGGTCTCATTCTTGGCTGATTCATGTAAACCAAATGCCAAACGGCATATAGTACAGAATGGCTGCTTATAAAACAAGTAAAAAGGAACAAAGCCACAGGGCATCATTAAGGTTTAGAATTCTATTATTCTGAAAAATGAGATCCTAATGGCCAGGATACATTATCTTTTACTTTTACATCAGCTGAATTTTCAAGGTGTTCTTAATTTGGGAGTGGCTTTTCTTTTGTATTTTCCCACGGCTGTTTGCTTAGGATTTTTATCTATCGGAAACTGACCTTGACCACACTTTCTCTGTTCATTGCAGCTTAAACATTAAATGGAAGTTGCTTCATTACAGGTTCTTTGCATCTCCATCTATGGATGCTTCTCTGGATAGACTATTTATTGTTCAAGGGTTTCGATAATTACCTGACAAAATCATAACCAACATCTTGGAAGCTTAGCATGAAACTTGGCAGATTGGAGTCAGTGTTACTTCTCAAGTCCCAACAGGTTTGTCCTCAAATTACTCAAAAAACATTTCAAATAGACTATTCTAAGATATTATTATCCAGGCATAATCTAAGATAGCACATTTCAATCTTTTTTTTCGTATTGTGTTTCTAGTTGAATTCTTGATTATTCTGTCTTTACGGTATTGTAATTGCTTATATATATATTTCCAATTACTGGCATCAACATTGAAATGCAATAGAAAGGAGAGGAGAACTCACAATAGATTGATCAGCATACTTGATATCCTGAGCCGTGTATTGTGAAGTTATTCCCCCACCGCTAAAATCCACCATCTCCACCCTGAACAACTCCCCTTCTTTCACCTCTGCAACCGGAGGTATATCCGGGTGCCACCGGTTGTGCAGTGGCGGCTTTTGCTCCCGTGGCTTCTTCTTCACATCAATAGGCACAACCAGTCTTGGGCCTTGTAAAGCCATACCCAACCTCAACCTCAACCTCAACCTCTGCTGATTAACTTAGCTGAAGCTAGTAAGGAAGAATCCAGGGAGAGATTGAGGTGTCTATGGACTGTTATGGCATTAGGCCAATCCCTTCCCTTCCCTTCATTTTCAGACGCAAAGTTTGAATGACATTGATGGGTGCTAGGGGTGGAAGCCTTTTCCCTCCTACTGGTACGAATGGACCACCTTAGGGCTTTGGTTCACACCCATCTCCATTAGCCGTCTTGTCTTGGAGGGTATAATTGAATGAATATCACAATTGGATTATGACAGGCACTAAGAAAACAAGCTTACGTAGTGTATCTTCAAACCAGATCAACCATTCAATCATGGCAGAACAAGTGAACAACAATGTCAATTCTGCAGGTTTATGTCTATCCTTTCGCAGAGATCAAGGAACAATCCAGGTGGTATGATTTGGTTAGACCCTGCAGTCGGTATTTATTACTGTTTTTAATTTTTTATTAATTATTTGATGTATACTTGATCTTGACATTAGCATACTTGTCTAAATATGATTTGGTATCCAGAAGCACAGGTATTGTCTACTGTTTTACCTGCATTTTCCATTAATAAATGAAATGAATTATGATGGGTTTATGCTAAATCTAATTGTTCTTTGCCGCAGATAGCCCCACATATCCAAATCAGTGGCATTTACACTCTTGCCCCATGTTTCATTGCAGTTTATACAGAGAAATTTAAGAACGGTGCAGGGCTGCTCACGTTCATCTGCTTCACTTCAACTGTATGTTTCTCTTAACTACATGCTTTTCTAATTAATTTTCACTTATTATATACATAAAGTCGAATGTATACTCTTTGAGACTGATCACCTGTTAAAGATATGAAAGAATACATTTTGAGGGCTCAAATCCAAGACACATTTGGTTAAGCATGAAAAGACTTTTGTCTCTTTGAGGCTGACCTCAAATGATACATTCTAATTTCTGAGGGCCTGCTCAAACCCGAGATCTTTGATTAAGTTGGAAGAGACTTTTGCCGTCTCATTCACACTCTATTTCGTGTATATTTATGTTAGTTGTGACATAATATGAGCTTGGCTAGACTGTTCATCAGTCACGCTTGCTTGAGCTAAAATTCATGAAGGTCAGCAAGTCACTTCATGTTATGTTGGCCCTTATTTGACTGCTCATTGGTGAGGCTTCTTATCAAGACGACAATGTCAATACCTACTCTACGATGGCTTAGGTTTTTGATTGTTTTTATGAATTTGGAGCTGTTGTTTGTATTAGAGATGTTCGCTAAATACATGCAAGCTAAACACATGTTTTCATTAAAATAAAAAGTTTAGAATGTTAGGACAATGAATGTTATAATATTGAGTTTCACAATAATATTTATCGAAGAAATTTTCACTTATCTACATATATAATGATAAACCACTCATAAAAAGAATGACTTTTTCCTCGACCATTTGAGTTGTTAGCATTAGGAAGCAAACAAGTTGAACTGTTTGAGAGCAAAATGTGAGGTTGTTTAATCAAATCTTGGTTTGATTTTGGTCAAATTTAAACTCAAGCAGCTTGTTAATTAATCGAGCCAAATTCAAATTTAAAGCATTTTGGCTTATAGTTCAACTTTTACTTGAGCTTTATTTATATAGCTACAATTTGATCTTGAAAGTTCAATTCAAACTAATCAGAACTGAGTTCACTATTATGAAAATTAATTAGTTGAATTTGAATCTAAATTTTAAAATTTCACCTAACTCAATCAATTATAATTATTTCAAATTTAAACTTATGTGTCTATATTTAATCTCGGTTTGACTCATTTTTACTCCTATTTGGCAATCAAAAATGCACCCTCGTTTTTACCCCTAATTGGCAAATAAAATTGCACCCTCAAATAAGCCAATGCTAACCGTGAATTCCAAGGCAATAATTGAGTAGCATTAAATACTATTCCGTGCAGGATTTTTATTGTCTCTCAGTATCCCAAATGTCCACAACGCAATTACACAAGGTAAAAACCAAGGTGATTATATTGATATGGGCGTCACTGTTAAAAGTTAACGTAGCTATAATAAAAGGTTTGTAGTTGGAGTCTTTTTAAGTGTTCTGGTTAAAAGAAAATATTACATGAACTCTCACTTCTTTCTTTGATGTTAAAAATATCTCATTCTTATTTGACACGTTATGAAATAATAAAATAATAAAGTAAAATTTGAGAGTACATGTAGTAAAACTCGCTAGTAAAATTGTGAGTATGAAAGGGATGTAGCTGGGGATGGATAAGATCGCCACGGCAAAGGGTGAGAGAGTGACAGTGCACTCTCCTTCTTCCTGTGCATCAACTCAGAGAGGACCTCCTTTCTTCCTACTTTTCTTTCTTTTTTTGGACAATGGGCGCAGTACACCCACACCCACACTTTAAAGCTTATTACGTATCAGACTTCTCTTTTATTTTTTCATTTTTCCCTTCCCCAGTCCCCACCCGTCTCCTCCGATCCTCAAGAATATCTGTCCTTTTATTTTGTTTGCTGACATCCTTTGAAATTTCCGCCTCTCTGTTTGATAAAATGGTAGATGCAAGTTGCGATGCCGTCAGAGTCTGTTTTGTACGACTGCCGGACACTGTCATCCATGCACCTTTTACTTCTTACCAGCTTTACACTTTGCTCAAAAAAAAACAGCTTTGCACTGGGAAAACCAAGTGGTGTACGTGCGTCCCTAAATCTTCAAATATCTGTATTCAGATTTATATCCAAAAGGTAAATTACAAGTCGTTCAATTAATTTAATGACCAACTTTTAGAATGACCCTTAAAATTTTACTTTTTCTTCAATTTGATTAATGATTTTTAACTAGAATAATTTATATGTTTAGAAATTATAGTAAAAGTGCTATTAAATTAGAAATTATAATTTAACTTGACAAGAATCAAACTCTTGGCATTTTGATATGGGAATTATACTTCACAGGTTCACCCATTCAGCTATCCTTTCGAGGTGATATAAAGTCAACTTTAATAAAGGGAATTATATGCATGTTCATTTGTAGTCAATTAGGGAGTGTATGTGATGTTTAATAGACGCAATTATGTTAGTGCGTTATTTTAGTGCACTCAACTCAGTTTTGTATGCTTACTATACATGAAAATGCTAGCTAGCTAGCTACCTAGTTGTATGTATCATTACCCTTTAATTTGAATTCTATGAAGTAAAAAAGTGTAAAGGAAAATAACAGTTCCTCCCATTACTATATTGGGTTGCATTTTTTGCTAAAGTTAATAATCATGTCAAAAAGACACACTCTACCTACTACCTAGCTTCCTTATCCTAATAAGGTTGACAAGGAAGTTTCAAGAGATCTAAAATATATCACCCACTCATCATTATCGCAATAACTACTTTCAACGCCACTATAATTTTTTTTTATCCAATACTGTATATTTACATGTTTTTATAATCCGCATATTTATGTACCTTTAAACTAAACTATTTATTCACTATGCACACTACCATCTATAGACATACCAACATAACACTTTCTTAAGTTTTCTAAATACAAATTATATATAATTTCATTCATCATCACCGATATTATTATTACTATTTATAAATTCATACATCACACCCACATTACACATATATACCTTCAACTACCTACCTACCCTTTCACCACTATCATCTACATATTACTAACTAATAGCCTATTACCACTACATTCAAGTTTCAAAAATAAAAAATAAGAAATTACCACTACATTCATTAGAATCTTCGTTTTTTTTTTCACCCACAACTCCCAATTAACTACCTATATTTAATTTCTTACACTCAATTATCAATATTTATCACCGCCTATTTATTTACCTATAAATTTATTTTCCTCGTCAATTACTGTAGTATGAAATGTCCTTAAATAATAAATATAATATGGTGAAATTTTTACAAACTGAACATTTTAAACTAAAATATATATTTTTAAAAGAAATAAAAATAAAAATATAAAAATTGATAACTAAAAGCATAAGTATTATTATAGTCCATCAATTAAAAGTGTAAATGATTTTATACAAGGAGAAAGTATTTATCAAAAAGCTTGTTGAAAAAAAAAATTGATACAAGAGGATCGACCAATAGGAAAGAAGAATGGTGGGTGAAAAATATAAAAAAGTGATAGTGAAAGGGTATGAATTGAATCAGCCTATCCTGTCAAGAGAAAAGAAGGAATACAATATAACAATATAATAAATATAAGAAATTAATAAAGCAAGAAAGAAAGATAGAATCAACGGCAGAGAGACAGCCATTCGCGGGGACACGGAGCCGCTATTGCCCAATACTTTGGAATCTAACCCAACCACACACCCTCCCTCCTCTTTTACCCAACCACCCACCACTATCCATATTAACTAACCCTCCCTTTCACCCTAGTTAACCACTCCGGTAAAAGCAATAATGAAATCATATATTCAATTCTTTCTCAAACCCTAATAGGACGAGTTCGGGTGATTGATGTTCAAATTTGAGATGATTTATTTTCAAAAAAAAAAAAAATTTTGTCACAATTTCATGTCAGATTTGGAACAGTGAAAATCTTATACGATATAAAGAGTAATGTGTGTATGTCATCTTATAATAATTGAATAAGAAATACAACTCTCTGTATAAATGGACAGTGGTCTACCGATTGAACATATTGCACTTGAATCTGGAGATAAGTTACACTAGTTATCTTAGTCGATCTCAAGGTTATTAAAAAAAAAAAGAAAGAAATGCAATAATTTAAAGAGGGTTAAGATAAACTCTAGTTAAACTAACCAGAAGGTACAAAGTAGATAAGGGGAAAAAAGAAGAAGAAAAAAGCTTGAAGTTCACTCCTCCTTTCACAGCATTCTTTATATATACACCCCTTCATCTTTCCAAACCAAAATTCTCTCTAATATTCTTCTGATTTCTCACCTTCTATTCCTTCTAAGATTTTGTTTATAGTTCTGCGCTTCTTAGCTTGTCTCTCTCGTCTTCTTCACGCTGGGTTGACGACGAATTGAATATATATGTGAATATATATAAACATTTCTTTGTATATATACATATATAAAGCGCACCAGTCCCAAAGAATCTGAAGTATGAGCTGCAATGGTTGTCGAGTCCTTCGAAAAGGATGCAGCGAGAACTGTATTCTTAGGACCTGTTTGCAATGGATTGAAAGCGCTGAAGCTCAAGGCCACGCCACCGTTTTTGTCGCCAAGTTTTTTGGCCGTGCCGGCCTCATGTCATTCATCTCCGCCGTGCCGGAAAACCAAAGACCTTGTGAGTTTTCGTTGGAATTTTTTGGGGATTTTTTTTTTATATTTTTTATTTTATTGTGTTTGGGGGCTTAAAAATAATGTATGTGTTTTGGTGCAGCTTTGTTTCAGTCTTTGTTATATGAAGCTGCGGGGAGGACTGTGAATCCGGTGAACGGAGCGGTGGGGTTACTGTGGACGGGGAATTGGCACGTGTGTCAGGCGGCGGTGGAAACCGTGCTCCGTGGCGGCGCGTTGCAGCCGATCCCGGGAGGTGCGGAGGCTTCGGAGTGCACCGACACGTTGAAGCTCCAAGATCCCGCTCAAAACGCGCGATCCAAGGTTCAGAAACGGCGCCGTTTACCCGACGGACCGCCCAGCGTTTTGCAGCTCGCCGATCTTGATCTCAGCTTAAACCCGGGTTTTCAAGGCTTCCATCCCAAGGGCTATGGAAATACCAGTCCGGCGCCGGAGAAGCGACGCCCGGGGACTCCGTCTATGAACTCCGAGGAGTCGGTGACGACTACGTGCTTCGACAGTCAGTTCGCCGGCGCCGGAGATCAGGACGGAGGAGAACCCAAGCTTCTCAGCTTGTTCAATTAGCTTCTAATTAATCTTCTATTATTAGTTAATTAATTGTAATATTTCTCTTTTTTTGGAAGGGCCCGATTTTCCCGGAAACTATTTTCCGGCGAGTTTTTGTAAAATCATTGGCGCAAGATTCCCCTTTCTTCCACTATTTATATCTAGTGGAAAAAAACAATAGGGAGAAAATGAAAGTCTGCCAATTCATATCGTGTAATGAGTTCAATCTATGTTGAAAATTAATAATTCCAGTACTTTTAATTTATTTGACTAGTAACTCTTCGTTCTTTATTAATGTCTCAACTAATTAAATTAATATGACATTGTCACAATTTGTATAATTTGTGAATTATGATTTTGTTTTGGAGGATGTAGAGAATTGGAGTAGAGCCAAAAACGATGTTATTACAGTGAAAATAATCATTTCTAAACAATTTAGTATTTGAAAATTTTATTATAGATAACTTTTGTTATTTATTAGTTATTACTACCTTGATTGATCGTAACGTCAAAGATTTATATAGATATGATCTTGTTTGGGGGCAGGAGGGTCAGTCAAAACGTGATTACGGTGGAATCAGGGAGCTTAATTGGATTAGGATGAAGCTGTAAAGTGGTGCCCAAAGTGACAAGATTAGGTTGATAAGATAAGGTTTGAGGTTGTCGGGCTTCTTCTACGTTAATTACACAGTCGTTAAACTCGAAACAAATTGCAGCAGCAGCGTAGCATTGTTGACCAACGTTTGACAAACGGAAGCCAACGAATATGCGACGGGGAAAAGAAAAAAAAAACATTTTGTTCCAAGCCCATAGGAGGAGGAGGAATAGGAATAGGGAGTGGTCAAACATTTGACCTACAAAAAACATGCTGACCTAGATTCGTCTCAGCTTTACGTGGCAAGGTTCAAGCCCATGTTTTGTGATTGGCAAGAGTGCATGGTTATCCGTAACAGCACTGACAGTATAGACGTATAGTACCGTTTCATTAGTAAAAAAAATAATAATAATAAAAAATAGGGGTCTTGGTATAAGTGTGAGTGGCTTTTATTGGGTGGATTGATTGGGACAAAACTTATACCGATACGGCAATTAATAATAATAAAAATATTTTTTTTGAGAGAGAAATGGGATATGAGGATATAGGCGTTGTAATGTGGACCTTTGGGCAGACAGAAAAGGTTGAGTTGTGTGTATGGGATTACGTAAGAGGGGTGGCGGCCTTTGGGTGATGTTAAGAGTCGTGCGAGGACGACAACATTAATGTATTGTAAGAATCAATAATCAATTTCTTTTTTTCTTTCCTTTTGGGTGGTAAAAAAAAGGGTGTTTTCTCTTGTGATGGCAAAATGTGGTTGTCTACTACTTTTTTTTTTTTTTTTTTTAAACTCGAACTCACCACCTCCCATATAAAGGGAAATGTTTGATGTCACTGGACTACAAGGTCCTTGGCTAGTTGTCTACTACTTTATCTTGAGAATAATACTTTTTTTTTAAAGAAAAAATATATACTTGTTTTAGTAAGTTGCATATATATATTTGGTTACTATGTAAAATTATTAATAGATAGGGAAAGTAATGAAAAATTCTCCTCATTATGCGAGTCTTAACTCTTAAGAAAAGTGTCAACATTAAGAATGTGTGAAAGAGTAAATATTAAAGGTATAAATTAAGAGTTCAAGTGGTATTTTAATTTATGATAAAGCCTATAATCATTAATTAAGTGTGTGTTTTGGGTGAAATACATATTATGAAACTAGTCGATAAAGGACCACAAGAAGGTAAATGAATCTAAATTATTAATAATTAACTGACTCAAATTAAGAAGACCAAATAAGCAGCTCACAAGTAAATCAAACTTTTTTATATTACAAATAAAAGAAGGGTAAGCAAACCACTTCATGCAATCACAATCATTATTGCATAGACCATAAATAAAAAGTAAATTTTTAATATATTAAAAGTACATTATTTTTGTACATAAAGTACATTATTTATATATACTATCAAATAATGTACCTTCAATACAAAAATAATGTACTTTTAGTATACTAAAAATGTACTTTATATTCATGGTCCACAAAATAATTTGCCATGCAATCAAGCATAGAAAGATATTTCATAGTGTTAGATATATTTAATATATCTAAGTATAACGAAATGTAATTGATAAGAGAGATGGAATGTAAGATGGATGCCAAATTTCTTCTCACACCTTGATATTGAAGAATGTTAATTATCACAAAACTATTTATAGGTAAAGAAAAAACTAATAAACCACTACCCCACTAACACGACCTACCACTAACCATTACCCCACTAACAAAAACCACTAACCATATCATTAACTAACAAAGCTTTATTTTCCTTTATAAAGATTTTATAATATGATAATACCTATCCATCAAATGGATAGTCATACAAATCAATTTTTAAGCTTGTGATTCTCAAGTTAATCTCCACCAAAACAAAGGGAGAAATGAGATGGGAGATTGAGGCCAATTGGGAGTACGGTCGGTGTCAGTGGCAGAGAGAAATTGATCCCATTTTATTTCATTGATTTTCTCTCTCTTCCCCCCACTTTGGGGCCAATGTTTTTCCTTACATTAACAATAATGCTCCAGCCTTTGAGGGGAGACCTAAATGGGCTCCACCTCATCTGTACATCTTTTATCAAGTGAGCTGTCTACCCAATCATCAATATCTCCCAATATCACTTTTTTTTTTTTAATCCATATCATTTTTTTTCCCTTTTACAAATACTCAATTTTAAAATATTATTATCAAAAGGCATTAAATTAAGTAAAAGATATATGAAATACTTAAACATAAATAAAAGATATTGAGTTGCTTAAATATGAAATCATAAATTAATGTATTTTTTTAAACAATGGATATCATATTTTAAAGAATTCAAGTTAGTATGAACACAAAACATCAATAAAAAAAGTATGTAGCTAGTTTGAAGTTTAAATGCTTACTCGTTTGTATTTGATAGCATAAATTAGATCCTGTGTTAGGAGTTTAGAGTTACACTACCAGATTAGAGAGTGAGAAATGAAAATGTGTTTGTTGCTGGTATAAAGGACAACCCGTCAATCCAGAGTGAATCAACACAGGTCCAGTATGCATGTATAAGGTGAAAATGCTTAGTACAATATGGAGAAGTAAGTAGGAGTTGGTGACAAAAAAAAAAGATTAGTCTACCCAAAGCTAGTTGGAGCAGTACGTGTGATTAGTGCACATCCCCAGGAGTCCACAACGGTTCCATTTATGCTTGAGATCATAGTTGATGCTATGATCGCTGGTGGTAAGTTGTGTTGGTATGGCGACTCTGGTTGGTGGACACAATCGATTAGTTAGGTAGCACATTAGACCTAGCTTCTAGCTACTTCGCTAAGCTCAAATTTGTTGGTCTCTAAGAAAATCTCATCAAGTAGTATGTCGATTCTAACTTTTAATCACTATTCCAATTGATTAGACGGCGTATGTTGGTCTTTTCAATTGATCAGAAGTTCAAGAGACTTTATCTCTAGGCTTGTTGTTTTGAACTTTTTGTTTAAATTATTAGATTAATTGGATTGCTGTAATAACCCATTAATATTTATTATACTAAGTACGCACATGAGGCATTCATCAATTATGTACAGAAAAAGACACTATGTGTAGTCAAAAGCTCTCTGTACACACAGTGCACTGGTAGGGTTCAATGAATTGGTGGAGAAATTTATTTTTATTTATTAATTTATTAATATGATTTTATTTTATTTTTACTATATTCAATATATATAGTGGCCAGTGGGAAGCTGCCTGCGTCTCGCCGCATTTGGGATGGCCCCACGGAACCTTCCTCTTATTCCTCTGATTTTTGGCTTCCTTCCACCACCACCTCATGTTCTATCCCACTTGCACCACAACACCCTTTGATTTTTTTTTTATATTTTTTTTCATTTTTGGTTGTTTTTTAAAATACCTTTAATTTTTTTGACATCATCAGATTATATCTCTGATCCCATGAATTTGCCTTAGACTTATGAGGACTGAGGAAGTAAGTTGAACTTGCTCCAAACCCATGACTCCATGAGAAGGTAAATCTAGTTAATCTAATTTTGAGACTCAACATCAAACTGTACACTCTTCTGCGCATAAGGAGTCCAATTCAACTCAAGCCAAACCCTTAATGTTCGTAAAAGGAATCAACTTCAACGCTGCAGCTAGAAGCAAGTCTTAAGTAATGCTTATCATCTACTAGACCAATGCTCAATTTCTGTTATGTGTAAATAAGTTCGATCAAAAGGATGTTGACAATAATTAAACTTATAACATTTTGGACTTGGTACAAAAATTATGCTACACCCACTTGATCACTCATTTTGAGGCAATATAAGTACAATTTGAATAATGTATTACGTTATGGTATAATGCTATGTTATAGGTTGCATTGTGAAATTTGAAGTTATATTTCTATTTGCATTTAGTATGCTGGCTTAAATTAAGTTATCACGGCCATGCATGATTTATGGGCTTTCTTTGTGGATGAATAAGTGACGATGGGGACTAATAATTGTAGAAAAGTGAAAATATTATAATGCATAAGTCTCATTATTTAAATTTAAAAAAAGGGAATATTTTCATTTCTTGATGATTGATCAACTCGATTTTGAATAATAATTTAAGGCATGTTTTAAAAATCTTGAGATAAATAGTAATTTTTACTTTTTGGTGTAACCCAGAGTTTTACCGTCGGACACAATGACTAATCCCCTCGCTAGATTGTAGGCTTCATATCCAAAGCCAAGGGTGAATGAGTCTCTTCCATTCAACCGCACCTTCCAAGTTATAATTTTTGCATTTTTATTACCACACTTTATAATTTTTAATTAATTTTTTAGTATAAACTATTTTCTGTTGATAAATTATTTAAAACAAATAAAAAAGAACTTGACAAATAAAACGGAAAATGTTACCTCTGCTTTAGAACTATAAACTATCATTACACGATTTGTATTAATGGGTCAAGTGAGTGAGAGAGAGAAAGATGTGCTTAATTTAAAAAAAAAAAATTGTAAGGTGTTGATTATATGTAGTATATCATGATGAATTTATACATAATTATTATTGAGTATGAATAAAAATCATTATCAATAAAATTTGTATATATAACATGATTATGTTAATTATCATCCAAATGTGTGTATATAGTCTCATATTGCATGAAAGGAAATTAAAGTTCTCCTTAGTACATGTAATTTATTGAAAACTTAAGTCCGACATCTCTTAATTAACAAGTTGATGAGTATTAAGAGAGTTTCAAGTCTGATTCAAAGTCCTTTCCATTGAGGCGTCATCTAATTTTTATCCTTGCGGATCAACACAAGCCAAGAATCTTGCCTATGAGGGTACGTGATGCTTAATGGTAGGGTAGTCAAATTGGTCTTACCAAACGTCCACATTAGATGACTAATGTTGATTGAACAGATGTAATGACACTTCACGAGTCATTTGTCGACCCAATGGATTTGACTTTTCGACTTGGTAGGTTGGGACAATCTTTTCTTATGTCAGAAAATACTATACGCACATTGTATAGTTTATCAACATCTATTTATAAATTATTTTTTTAAAAAATAAAAATACGGTATATCCCGATCATAATATATGATTGTATCTATTACAATAAGCGTAGATACACATTCAATTCACATTGTAATTTAAAAAAAAAAAATTAATAACCAGCCAACCTCTATAAAATGTGAACACAAAAGAAATTATAAGGAGTCGTACATGGCAGATCGGAAATGGGGATTGATCATATAAGTAGACAGTAGAGAATCTGATGACGTGAAAAGGAAATGATGAAAGGAGTGTAGCAGAGAAGGAAAGGTTATGGATGAGAAACAAAGACACATGGGCGTGAAGTGGAATACATAAAAGGAGGGGCCACCCTAATATGGATTGGAGTATCCATTTTAATTAGTGAGACTTATTTTGTTTATTTTTATGTCAATTCCAACTTGCTTAATTATACCACGACCAAAAAATCAGACATCGTACTATATTCCTTAATTAATTAGTTATTTTCGTTCCTAGTTCAATTAATAACATTTGGAATAAGGGCTAAATTGGCCACTGAACGTAACGCGATAATACAATCACATCACTGGACCTAAAAAAACGTTCAATTACTCCACTCAACCATGTTTTGCCTGAAATTGCTCCTTAGCTTAGTCGCCGTTCTCTTGCCATCCCTCTGACCCACAAACCAAAACCTTGGGCTTTTGCTAGCTGGATCTCTCCATCCGCATCCGAGTACGGGATCTCGTCTCTTGCCTCACGCTCGACAAGACGATCTCCTAGCTTGTGAACACCGTCGCCGCCATTCTCGCATACAGCTGGTGGTCAGAGTCGCCAATGTCGGAAAATGCATTTCGTTAATTGAGTGGCCCGATGAGTGCCTCCACCAGCTTTCCTCAAGTTATCCTCACCGCCGCCTCTTTCGATGAAGACCTCTTGTATCACATTGACCAGTCAATTTACAGATCCAACTCTCAGCTCTTTGTTGTTAACTACTGAAGATGATTGGAGAGAGGCAAGCAGGCGCAACCACACAGGTGGCTACTGGATAGATTCTAAGCTCAGACGTATAGTACATTAGTACGAGAGAGATATGAAATGGTTTGTGTCATATGAGTGTTTGTGTTTGGAGTTTGCTATATTATATATGGTCTGTTTGTGTAAAAGATAGTGGGAGCATAGCAGGTTTTTTGAGATAGCTGTTTTGGTTTTTTCTTAATTAAACCCAACCCAACCCACCTGCTATATTCTATTCTACTATAGATGGAGTGGGAGAGAGAGTATGGCGAGCTATACTTGGGAGAAAAGCTAAGAATAGGACAGGCAGGCTGCCATGGCCATAGTTGCAGCCACTGTGGTTAGGAGCGTAATCAGTCGCCACATCACCGGTGAGGCAGGAGTAAAGAAGATACACACACTAAGAGATTCTACCATTTTCGGCGACCATTCATCATCGTGAAGGTGGATCTGTGTTCTTACACGCTGGAAGCAACAAAAACTAAGGAAAATAAACAAAAAACAATTACTAATGTCATGTCATCAGCCATATCAGCAATCAACCGGAAGAAAGGGTTGGGAACCGGCTACGCGGTGAAATTGGAGGCATTTGGGCTGTTAAGTGGGGTAATTGCACGTTTTGTTAGGTCCAGTGGTCTAATTGCACTATCACGTTATGTTTAGTGACCAATTTGGCCCTTATTCCATAACATTTTATAGAGTTTTTAATTGCTAACTTGATTAGTCGATTATTTTTAATAATTTCACTAAGGATATCTCTGCATATCTACTTCTACTAATAATATAACAAATCTAATAAGAGCCAATAGAGTTAAACCTATAATGGAAACTAAAAAATATTGGTCAATTGTTTGTTGAAATGAATGGTTTATATTATTTTAATTTTATTATTTTTCTTACTTTACCATAAAGAAGATCTTAAGTTTGAATCTCATCCCAATCAGAATTGGCATAATTGTTGAACATATACTTTGGATATGTTAGATTTTATTAAAAAAAATACAATATAAAATTTAACATAAACTTTGGTAGGACCAATAGAGTTAAACCTATAATGGAAACTAAAAAATATTGGTCAATTGTTGTTGACACAAGTGTTGACTTTGGCAGGCCAAGTGATCAAAATAAAAACCTTAAAAGGACCTCCAAAAACAGCAACAATAATCGCTTCAAGAATGACAAAATTCGGAAAAAAAGGAAAAGGTGGTGGATGCTTCGTTTGGTGGAAGCATGTCCACTGTTCAGCTCAATGCTATTATCGCAAAGGCGTCATCAATCAAAACACACAAAAATCAAACAAAGAAGGGCCTAAGAACCAAGCTCACCTACTGGTAAATACGGAGAATACTAACGTAATAGCAACCGTAATAACTGAGGCCAACATTGTTGGAGATCCAGAATAGTGGGTTGTGGACACAGGAGCATCTCTCCACTTCTGTAACAGCAATGATATGTTAAAGGTGTTCGAGAGCCTATCATTGAAGGAGAACAAGTGCTCATGGAGAATTCCAGCATTTCCGAGGTAAGTGGTAGAGTGAAAATAGAACTCATGTTATATTTTGCGAAAAAAAATTAATGTTGCAAAATATGTTGTATATCCATTCCTTCCTTAGAAACTTAATTTCCGAAGCTTTGCTGAACAGGGCTAGGATTAAGTTGGTGTTTGAGTCTGACAGTCTGGTTATGACTCGTTGAGAGGAATTTCTTGGGAATGGATATCTACGTGGAGGGCTTTATCCCAAATTGGCATGGCCTAAGCAATAATAATAATGCTTCTTCTTCTGCTTATATCAATGTCTCTGTTAATGCTTAGCATGGTAGATTAGGACATGTTGGTGTAAAGTGTTTAAATAGATCAAAAAACATGAATCTGTTGCCGAACTTGTCCAGTGATTCGTACCCCCAATGTGAAATAAGTGCCGAATCCAAATTTGCTAGAAAATTCATTTCTGCTATAAATCATCATACTTCATCTGTGCTAGAACTTGTTTGCACTAACTTAGCAAATTTCAAAAACATTAAAAGTAGAGGTGAAAAACACTATTATATTACGTTTATTGATGACTTCTCTCGTTTTACAAAAATTTACCTTTTGAGAACAAAGGGTGAAGTCGAACAAAAATTTGTGGTTTTTAAATTAGAAGTAGAAAACCAATTAGATAAAAAGATCAAAATGCTTTGATCTGGGGAGGAGAGTATGAAACAAATTTCCTCAAAAATTTGTGTGAATCTTCTGGCAATATTCATGAGGTAATTGCTCCTTATACTCCCCAAAAAATAACATTGAGGAAAAGTAGAAATCTCAAGGAAATAATCAATGCTATGCTTATCAACTCTAGTGCTCCAGACTCTTTGAGAAGGGAAACTGTTCTAACAGCAAACCACATATTGAATAGAGTACTTCATAAAGGGTTTGAATAAACCCCTATGAGTTGTGGAAATGGCATACCCTTAACCTCAAATACTTTAAAGTATGAGGTTGTTTAGCAAAGGTGGGACTTTCGACCTTCAAAATGCTCAATTTGGGACCTAAAACCCTAAATGTCATATTTGTTGGGTATGTTGAGAACAATGCTGATTATAGATTTATGTGCTTAAAAAATCATTCTATGTGTGAATCTAGAGATACTATCTTCTTTGAACACATGTCCTTTAATGAATGCTTACGATTTTTCTGTTGATAGATTCCAACAAAATGATCATGCAATACTTCATATACCTAGTATTGCAAACGATTCTGATGAGCCTAGAAGGAGCAAAAGACCTAGAATTGAGAAAAACTTTGGTTCTGACTTCATAACATTTGTAACAGAGTTGAAAGATATAAATGAACTATGTAATTAGTTCATATGTCAATTAGTGTTAGAAGAAGAACCAAAAGCCTTTGAAGAAACTATGCGCTCGGTCGATTTTACATTATGGAAGGAAGCAGTTAAAAGTGAGTTGGACTCTATACAATCCAATCACACTTGGGAGTTGGTTAATCTATTCAAAGGGTGTAAATCAATTGGTTGTAAATGGATCTTTAAAAGGAAATTGAGACCATATGGGTTTATTGAAAGGTTCAAAGGCAGGCTTGTAGCCAAAGGCTAAACACAAAAAGTTTGTGAAGATTATTTTTATACATACTCACCAGTGACAAAAATTGCAATCATCCGTGTTCTATTTGCTTTGGCATCTTTACATAGGTTGATAGTTCACAAAATGGACGTGAAACAACATTTCTTAATGGTGATTTAGAAGAAGAAATCTACATTGAACAACTTCCTAGATGTCTTGCTTTTGGCCATGAAGGAAAGGTATGTAGACTCAAAAAATCTCTATATGGCTTGAAACAAGCCCCTAAGCAGTGATATGAAAAATTTCATAAAACCTTAATAGATCTAGGTTACTCTGCTAACCGGTCAGATGCCTGCTTATACACCGAAGGGATAAAGTCTAAAATTGTGATTATATGTTTCTATATAGATGACATGCTGTTTTTCAGTTCATATATTGAATTTATAAATGAGACTAAAAGAACTCTATGTGACAAGTTTGATATGAAGAATCTTGGTGAAGCCGATGTGATACTTGTCATAAATGTTACAAAAACTAGAAAAATGTTACATTTTATCCCAAAGCCACTATACAGAGAAACTTTAAAAGAAGTTTGATAGTTATTATGTAACCCATACTAAAACCCCTTATGATTCTAGTGTCAAATTTTCCAAAAATATGGAGGCTAGCGTGTCTCAAGACACAACCATACTCTTCCTTCGTTCATATACACAAATCAGTCCACAACAAAATCATACTTTTAAGTACAACATTGTTAATCTTCTTCCCAATTCGTATCTGCGAGCAGGGGCGGAGCTACCCCTTGGGGTAGGGTGGCCTTGCCCCCCCCCCCCCCCCCACAAATTTTTAGTAGATATCATATATGTATATATTATTATAATAATATGAAAAATGTACACTTTTGGCCCCTCCTATTGTTTAAAAAAAAATCTATTATGTATATATTAAATGAACTCAATATATATATATATATATATATATATATATATATATATATATATATATATATATAAAAGCCCAAATTCATTAAATACAAATAAATAAATCAAATAATCAAATTTACTATTTTCTTTATTAATTAGCTTATTTCTTTTGTCAAGATTTCAATGATGGAGCGCATTAAGTATCTAATTTAACTTCATTACTCTCTGAATTTGAGGTATATGTTTTAGTTTTATTAGTTGATTACTTAATTGGTAACTTATTGGGTACTTTTATTATTTATTTACACTTTTAGGATGTAAATTTCTAGGTTAAATTATTAGTCTTGAAGTTTACAAAAATTAATAATGATTCTTTATTCCACAATTTTGATTTTGGTCTTCATCCCTTAAATTTTGAAATATATATTCAATTAATCAATAAAACAAATATCAATTTATTATCGAAAAAGTTGTTGACCAAACAATTGACAACTTTTTAATTATTTGATAAAAGAGTGACAATGCATATTTAAATAAATGTGAATATTTTTGGGGAAAATTACACTTTTCATCTCTAAGTTATAGAATAATTGTAGAAAAGCCATGAAATCTGCAACATGAATTACGGAGTATATGTTAGGAACGAAAAGTGAGCATGATCAACAATTACAAACTAATTATACAATTACCCTATAACTTAGGGACGAAAAGTAATTTTTTTTTTCAATTTTTTACTATTGTATATATTTTGTGTTATGTGAAAAATTCGAAATTAATGTTTGACAACCTTAACGATCGTACTCATATAATTATATATTTTATATATTATTACATATAGTATAATAATTAAAAATAATTATCAATAATAATGGACACAATTATGTATGATATATATAATGATATTGTATGGTTGATACTAATGTTTACTAATATGATAAATTTCCTTTATAATAAATTCGGCCCCCTAGCCCGGACTTCGCCCCTGTGTGCGAGTCTGCTACACACAACATACCTACTGTTACTGGAAATGAAAATGTTTAATAAGGTAATATGTTATCCTTATAGTGGAGTAGTGGACACAGTTAAACATTTTTAGTGAATATATCTATATATCATCTATCGAACTTCCAAGCTTCTTGGTGCATGTGCAGACATCCTCTCTGGCTCGATTCAAATGTGTATTGAGTAGATTATTGTATGTTCACATAATATAATTAAAGGTGGCCTCTATTGCCTGCTATCACTTTCCCTTACTTGCCAGAAGATCCCACGCACCGCCGGGACCACGTACTGCATTAATTTAAACAAACAGACAATACCAAATAGCTAGTTAGGAAACCCATATTGCTGTGTTTTTCCTCATTATTGTCGAAAACCACAACTTGTCTCGCATTCCCTAAGCTTACATAATGATAATGCTATACCACTCTTTCCATTTTGTTTGATACAAGCTAAGGGAAAAGAGAATACAAGAAAGTTATATCACTTTGAGGTGAATAATTTTTACTATTTTTATAAATAATAAAGGCTTAACGATTTCGAGAAATTTTTTTTAAAATTTTGGAATCATATTTTGAATGTGATGGTGGAAGTTCACTAGTCGATGTGAGATTGTATATATCATTACTCACCCTTGAGAAGTTGATGTTCTTGGTGGTCGCTCAATATTCTAGACAACTCATAATCTGAACTTTTCTTGGCATCAAATAATAGTCTTTCTTTTTTCTTTTTTTTCTCTTCTTTGGAAGACTTCATTTCATACCTTATTAGGTCCGTATAGGTAGCCAGCCTTTTACTAAGCTCCGATCCCTCGCTCTAGGCCCACATCAACAAGCATATGGTAATTTACTATAAACAGCTTTCACTCTGATTTATATTTTTCTTGGCTCACTTTGAATCTTATCAAGCATTTGGTAGTTGTTTCCTAAGTTTCCGCGCATTAGGCTGACACTAGCCAAACAAATAGCTCTCACTCTTCTTTTTTCGGCTCACTTTCAATCTTATCAAGCACTTAGTTGCCTTGTTTCCGTCACATAGCCTCTCAATAAGAACATCAATGATATGACACTCAATCTAAGACCTTTACTCCACCACAAAATCTACCTCATAAATGAAGGTCTGACCCAGCCAGTACACGTGTTCACCTCACGATGAATATGTTTAACTAAACAATACGAATCTCTAGTTAGCTCTTTCAATTTTCATGGCCAATAATCTCTTCTCATAGTTGATGGTCATGCATGACCAAAAGAATATTTCCACCTCATATTAAAACCAACATAGTCATAAACAATCATATCTTAAACTTGACTTGCATGCTGATGAGGTTTAATTTAATTTATCAGTTAAGTTTCATAACAATTATCTTCACACGTACAATTTATTCCAAATAATGTAAAGAAAGGCAAAGATATTGTGGAGATTGGAGTAGATTAGGGGTAAATTAATGTGGGTACCCACCCAGATATTTGATTAGATTTTAATTGTTGCAAGTTGCCAAGCAAGTTGGGGACTACAAGATTAGCTGAAAGTGGATATGCATACAATAATACATATGTATATCACCTCTCACGTTGCTATCCTCTTATACTATTTTCTTCCTGCCTTTTTGAGATTCCGAATGTTGGCTAAGCTTTTCACTTCCTTCCTTTAACATGGGAATGATAAAATGTCTAGAGCCGAGATAAAAAATAATAATAATAATAATAATAAATCAAGAACAAATAGGAAATCAATGAAGAAGAACATATCATTTATGTGGTTCGATAATTCTTTTATTAATTATGATGATATATTCAAGTTACAAGTATCATAATTATATGTAACATTAACTTATAATACATTTACATAATTGCTTCTATATCGTACTATGAGAACTTTGATCTACTATGCTATAACACCTGTCATTTTCAGTAATATATAATATATACACAACATAAAATTCAAAAAAGAAAAAAAAAATACGCGTGATAATATAATGATGGAATAAAGTAGGGTAGATTTAGATTTTAGAATGCGCATAGGATTAGATTTTATATGTATACAACCTTATAATTCACACTGGTTTTTTAAGGATTGAAGAACGACCACGGCTTTTTCTCAGACAGACATTTGGCCCTTGGAGGGATTTTAAGGCCACTACCGGTTTTGCCCTCTCTCTTTCTCTCTTGTTCATTTGCCCTTACTCATGGTTTCCTGTCCCATCACTCTATTTACTTAAATATATTGCTTAAGTATACAAATATGAGTTAAATATATTGCTTAAGTATGCAAATATGAGTTAATTAATGCTATATGTGATTTTTGACTATATTGATTTTGTCACGTTTAGTATTAAATTTTTAAGTTGATCAGTCGTGGTTTTTCAGGTTTCGAATTGTTATCATTCATGGTCCAAATTAACTACCCATGATTCTTCAACTATCAAATTTTAAACAGGGAGGACCACCATTGGTTAAATTTTAAAAGTTGAAGGACAATGGGTGATTAACTTGGACCACCGATGATAACAATTCGAAAGACGAAGGACCACGCGTGATCAATTTAAAAGTTTAGGATTAAACATGCCAAAACCACTATACTCAGAGTACCCTAAATAATGATATTAACTCATACAAATATTTATGGCCTATTTGGTTTGTGAAAAATATTTAAGGAATGAAATTTAAATTTTATTTTAAAAAAATTACTGAAAAGATTGATTTCATTATTTGGTTGGTGAAAGACAAATTCTTGAGAATACTAATTCTATTATTTTGTTGAGTTTGAGACTCTGTTTGGCAGAGCTTATTTAGGAGCTTATAGCTTATTTTAAGCTACTAATAAGCTATAAGCTCTATTTGGTAATGTTCTCAAAATAAGCTAATAGCTTAAAATAAGAGCTTATTTTGAAACGCTACTTGGGGTAGCTTTTAAAATAAGCTAGTAGCTTTTTAACTTTTTTTTCCATCTTTATCCTTATTATTTTAAATAAATGACATCCTTTACCCCTCTCAATTAAAACCCTTTTGACATTTTCTTTCATTATGTTTGGTTGTAATTTCAGTTTGATATTTATGTTTGAACATTAATTTTTGTATGAACTAATCTTATGAATTATAAATATTTTTTTTTACTTTATATGTTTTCAAATATATGCTCTTACTTTATATTTTATTAAATATATTGATTTCATTATTTTATATTTTATTATGTAAACAAACATATTCAAATTTAAAATTATTTAAATTGTATGAATATGTCCTTTTTAGTCTTTTTACATTTATCAGCTTATCAAAAAGCTAATTTTACCAAACACTTTTAAGCATAACAGCTAGCTTAACAGCTCTTCAGATTTCAGCTTCGAGCTTATAGCTTTTCAGTTTTCAGCTACTTTTCAGCTTTCAGTTACCTTTTCAGCTAGGTTTGCCAAACATACCCTGAAATGATAAGGAACAGTGAATATAAAGACCAATATGTTCTTTCAAAAAAAAAAAACCAATATGTTCTTTCAAAAAAAAAGACCAATATGTTCTACACAACAACAACAACAAAAACAACAATAATAATAAAAGTAATAGTAATTAATAAAGCTTCATGGGGATAAAATAGTCAAGTCATATTTTTTGCTCAATTCCATGAAAAATAAAATATCATGGAGAATTTAATAATTTATTTTCTCAAATTTAAAGAAGGAAAATGAATTCCATGAACCAAACAATACAAAATAACATTTTCCTCAACCTTTTAAAAATGACTTTCCAAAAAATATTTTCCGTCCAACTAAATATGCTATTAGTATCCGATCCGAGGTGAGAGAAATATTCAGATTTATCTTTGTCACAAAATTGCGAGGGCAAGTGCAGTGAATCATCAGAAGTAAGGATTGGAGTGCAATCATTTTGATATATTGCTTTATTATAATTAAGAACTTTGTAGTACGTACTGCATAATATTATATTTTTAGAAATAAAAATAGTGTAAAATGGATAACTAATATTGAATAAGAATATTAGGGTGTGTTTGGTTGGTGGGTTTAGGCATAAGATATGGGTATTAACAGTCGTTATACTGTGGACCATGGTCCACAATGCATTATGGACCATGGGTCATGGTTGATACTGTAGTTGTATTGAACTGATACTGCAGTTGTATTGAACTGATACTGCAGTTGTATTGAACTGATACTGCAGTTGTGTTGAAAGGATACTGCAGTTGTGTTGAAAGGAAATTGTAGTTGCGCGGAACAGAGGTCGTGTCATCCATCTGGAACTGTAGTTGTGTTGAACGGATACTGCAATTGTATTGAAAGGATACTACGGTTATGTTGAACGGATACTGCAGTTGTGTTGAACGGATGAATGACCTCTGTTCCGTGCAACTGTAGTTTCCTTTCAACACAACTGCACTATCTTTTCAACACAACTGCAGTATCCGTTCAACACAATTGCAGTATCGGCTATGATCATGGTCCACAATATAATTTGCGGGGTATTAAAGTGATTGTTATTGTTTGGTTGATAAGTTTTTAGAGTATTACTATGAGTTTGGAATACCCCATTAATTGAAAAAACACATACCCTAATGAAATAAGGGTTTCATTTCCCTTCCTCTTTTCTTCTCTAACTATTAATAATCATTCTCATCATTCCACCATACTACCAAACATGTAAAATACTTTCACCAAAACCCATTACCGTTATCAAGTATTTGATACCTATACCGAATCTGATTCCCATGTGCGAACCAAACACACCCTTAGTTCTTTGCTTGGGGTTATACTGTTATAGTAATATAGTTTAATTTGAATATCTTTTCTATATTTACGGTGTTGTATGTAATAGTGGTGTGTGCGAATGAGAATTAGTCTGAATATTGTACGGACTTAAAATGTGTTTTTTACCGACTACATAAGGTCTACTCAAAACGTCTCGTGATCTAACAAATATATATATATAGGGTTGCACTCTCGTGCGTACTCTCGCTCAGGAGAGAATTGCGGACAAATCACAGTCGTCCACGTGTCCAGATCAACGAATCATATGCAATTTTAAAAAAATGACGCACTGGCATTTTCGTAAATAACTAGAACTTTGGTGCACCTAGTTTCACTTAAAAGTGGACCAGTTTCACTTACAAATGCACCTATTTTTGCACATATTTTCACTTACAAGTGCGAGTGATTTACCTTGTTAATATTCATGCACCTATTTTTACAAATATTTTCACTAACAAATGCAAGGAATTTACCTTGTTAATATTCATGCACCTGGTGCAACCTAGGTGCACCTAATTATAACATTAGGTGCACCTAGTTATAACATTAGGTGCACTTAGTATTGATGCTCAGTGTACAATTCACTTGCACCTATAATACATTTTACTTGCATCTGCAATACATTTTACTTGCACTTGTGCAAGTAATTTACTTTGTTAACATTCATGCACCTGGGTGCAACCTATGTGCACCTAGTTATAACATTAGGTGCACTTAGTATTGATGCTCATTTGTACAATTTGTTTGCACTTGTAATACATTTTACTTGCACGTGTGCACCTATTTTCACTTACAGGTGCAAGTAATTTACCTTGTTAGAATTTATGCACCTGGGTGCACCTATGTGCACCTAGTATAACATTACGTGCACCTAGTTATAACGTTATGTGCAACTACATTCCGGACACGTGGCGCGCTGTGATTCGTCCGCAGTTCTCTCCTGGGCGGCCAATACGCACCAGAACGCAATCCTATATATATATATATATATATATATATATATATAACATTTATTACACATAAGTAAAATTTATCTCGTGCTTATCCGCAGGTAGTGAAAAAAATTGTTAGAGAACAGATTACAAATTTATCAATTCTGCTATCATTAAAAATTAAAAAAAAAAAAGAAAAAAGAAAAAAAAGGAAGATACATGTTTCTACATGCCCAACAAATTACATGGGCTTAACTTAGTTATAGCCCAACGTATTTGTTTTCAGTTGTTATGCCATGGACTCAAGTCCGTCTTGCAATGTGGATCCGGGTCCGTCTTGCAAGGTGGACTCGGGTTCATATTCACAATTTTATAATTTTATGTTCATAATTTTTAAACTCTATATTCACAATTTTTGAATTCTATGTTCACAATTTCATTTGTATATTCAGTATATTCACAATTTCATAACTCTATATTCAATAGTATAACACAATTTTTGAATCTATATAACAAAATTGTGAATATAGAATATTGAGTAATGTAATTTTGTATATTAAGATTTAAAATTATAAATATAAAATTCTAAAATTGTAAATATAGAATTTTTAAATTGTGAACATAGACCTGGATCCACCTTGCAAGATGGACGCAGGTGCATAGCATAATATGCCATTTGTTTTAGTTTCTTATCCATTTTGGAAATGTTACAATCTTCCATGAAATGGGCCACAGTCCATTTAGAACGGTTGTTTGTATCCATTTTGCAGATTTTTTGTCTTTTCTTTTCTTTTCTTTTTTTTTTTTTTTGAATACTACTAACTCTATTACAATGCAGTATTACTGTCTCAACCTATTGAAGCGCCTCCTGAGGCTCGAACCCACCACCAAGTTAGTATTCCTCCACTGAAGCTCGAACCCGGTGGAGGCTCGAACCCACCACCAAGTTAGTATTCCTCCACTGAAGCTCGAACCCACCACCCCCGTATAAAAGAAAGGGTTTGATGCCACTGGACCACAAGGTCCTTAGCCTTTTTTCTTTTCTTTTTCTTTTTTTTAAATCATTTTTTTTTCTTTGGAAAAAATTGAATTGCAATCTTGAGAGCCTCACACTTGAAGCTTAGTGGAGGAGCAATCATGGGATGTAATTCAATGAGTTAGGGCACAAGAATTTGCAACATTGGTATTTAGAATAAACTTTATTTCAAATCGTGTTGCCAGTAAAAATTAAATACTCAATTTGCGACAACTAAACTTGCTAAAATAATTTAAAAATTAAGGGTAAAAAGGGATAGCTTGTCTTCTTAAGATTATCCCGGACTAGGGTGCATTTAGTTCAGTATTTCAATTTCTTAGATATTCTTACATTACTCTTCAATATTCAATTTTACCCTTATCAACTAACTCTTATATATACTAATAATAAATAAAATAATTAATAATAACAACAATAATATATTTATAGATATAAAAATAATATTCAATATATATATATATATATATATATATATATATATATATATATATATATATATATATATATATATAATTTATGTATTTGTATTGAGGACATTTGAATACATATATCAATGTTACATTTTCACGATTTTAAGTAAATACATAAAGTAATCTTGCATTTAGTCATTTATGTTATCTCAAATTACCAATAAGGTAATCCTATTGCCTTAACTAATCTTACATTACATAAAGTAAATGGCATCTAAGAGTAATATGTTGCTTGTAGATAGAGGTGTCAAACTAACGGGTTAGCCCGAAGTCCAATCCAAACCCGACTCAATCCATTTGCTATAATAAGCGGATTAGGGTTAGCCCATTTTATTTATACTATGAATAGCGTCAAGGCCTGTTGGCCCGTACAATTTTTCAAAGATAAAATAATAAAATAATATACATTAACACAATAACAATTAACAATGTATTAAAACTTATAGTGTAGAAGTAATATTTTACTTCATTAATTAACATATATAGTAACATTAACTATTTTTTAATATTAATTTACCGTAATTAACATTAATAAGGACCCTAGTCTCTAAACATCGTCTATTACTCTATAATCCATTATTTATATAATGCAGCAATGCAACATTAGCATTTAAGTAAAATATGTAAGTATTTATACAATAANATATATATATAATTTATGTATTTGTATTGAGGACATTTGAATACATATATCAATGTTACATTTTCACGATTTTAAGTAAATACATAAAGTAATCTTGCATTTAGTCATTTATGTTATCTCAAATTACCAATAAGGTAATCCTATTGCCTTAACTAATCTTACATTACATAAAGTAAATGGCATCTAAGAGTAATATGTTGCTTGTAGATAGAGGTGTCAAACTAACGGGTTAGCCCGAAGTCCAATCCAAACCCGACTCAATCCATTTGCTATAATAAGCGGATTAGGGTTAGCCCATTTTATTTATACTATGAATAGCGTCAAGGCCTGTTGGCCCGTACAATTTTTCAAAGATAAAATAATAAAATAATATACATTAACACAATAACAATTAACAATGTATTAAAACTTATAGTGTAGAAGTAATATTTTACTTCATTAATTAACATATATAGTAACATTAACTATTTTTTAATATTAATTTACCGTAATTAACATTAATAAGGACCCTAGTCTCTAAACATCGTCTATTACTCTATAATCCATTATTTATATAATGCAGCAATGCAACATTAGCATTTAAGTAAAATATGTAAGTATTTATACAATAATAACATTTATATAGTGCAACAATGAAATATTCATGATTAATATTGATTTCTTCAATTTTTGTAATAATTCTTAAGTTAAATAAATATGTAAACTTGTAAAGCTAATTTAGAAAAAAAACAAAACATAATTGAAATGAATTGATATATAATTAAATATTTTTTCTATTTTTATTTTCCGGACTATGGAATGGTTGGATTTTAATTTTCATTTTTCTGTATAATCGAACTAGACCAGGCCAGCCCAAAAAGTAAGCGGACCATTGACTGATCGAACCAGATCAGTCCAAGCATGTCCATTTGACACCTCTACTTGTACATAAGAGTATGAAAAATTAAATATCCTGCCCTCTAGCGGATAGCTTATCCTCTTTTTGTAATTAGCTTGCCCATTTTGTCTTATTTTGATAAATTATTACAAATATTGTCTTATTTTTATAATGTATTACAACATATTTTTGTCTTATTTTGATAATTTCTTATAACATATATTGGCAATCTCATAAAGTGTACGCATTTAGTCAAATATCAATTTGTTTAATTGGGTAATTATCAACTACTAATATTCAAACCCAAAATCCAAACATTATTGCCATCCACGACAGCAGGGGTTCATTTTCTTCTCCTTTTCCCCATTTTTGGTCGTGTGGGGTTATATAATTTGTGGAAATTATGTTCTTCTTAGATCCAACTTGTGGATAAAAAATTGTACTCTTTAGGTTTTTGTCATCATTCAATCTATATCGTAGTATTTGCTAGTAATCGGGTGCAACGTTTGGATCCTATTAAAAACAAAACAACTAGCTTAGTAAATGGCTGTTATTAGCCGATAGTTGTTAGTTGATTGTGTAAGAGGGTTAGAGAGTATGAATAGTTGATAACATTAAAAAAATTTGTTTAGTAAATTAGTTGTTTGGTATATTTTCTTTCCTAAAAAAGCTAATTTAAAAAATTGCTTTGAATAGCTTTATGAATTTTAACATTTTGAAGTTACAAAAAATTGATTAACCATTATTGATTTTTTTTTAACAAAGTCAAATAGTTAATGGTAGTCAAATAAGCCAACATTGGCTGATAAGCTAACTATTTTACCAAACAGGGCCAAAAGAGGTATAGATTTGACCTTATTATAAGTACTAATATACAAGCATTTGAAAGCATGTAAAGCAGTTGAGATATATAGGAGCGGTGAGTGGCTCTTAAGTATTAGGCAAATTATTCTGTGGATCCTGGTCCAAAATACACAGGCCCTGTTTGGTAAATAATCAGCCTATCAGTCAATTTTGGCTTATTTGAACACTATTAGTTGGTAAATAATAAGCTTTTTGTAACTCCAAAATGCTAAAATTCAAAAGGCTAGTCAAAGCAGCCTTTTCAATTAGCTTTTTGAGAAAAGAAATTATACCAAAACAGCTATCATCTAACAGCTAATTTATCAAACAACTTTCTACAATCAGCCAATATTATCAACAAATCATACCTTCTAACCCAAACAGCCAACCCAATCAGCTAACAACCATTTACCAAACAGGACCACAATTTACATACTGAATGTTCACAATTTATATACTGAGTGTTCACAACTAAATAATCACAATTTACATACTGAATGTTCACAATTTGAATTGTGAATATTCAGTATGTAAATTGTGACAGTGTGGACCCGTGTCCATGGTATAACTTTTGTAAATATGAGGTTCAAACTTATATTTTATTTCACAGCAATAAAAAGAAATTTTAGATTAGATATAGATATTAATGGTCCATGCAAGTTGGTCAAGTAGTTGACTCTGTAACTACAATATTCTAAATTCTCTATTTGACTTGCTTGGGGGGTTGCTTGTTGACTTTCTCGGTTTGAGCTGATAAGCTATAAGCAACCTTTGCTGATTTACCTCATTATGGTAATTTGTTGGTTAGAGTCATAAGACAATCTAAATCTAAGTGACTTTCCCATAATCAAAGATATAGGCGTTAATAACTTCCTTAAAAATTTAATATTAACCTAATATATTAACATTTCGAGCTACTATTATTTAGGAGAAGTATAAGAGAGAGTATGCGAGAGAAAAAACGACTTAAATTATATATAATTCTTGCTTTTATTTTTTTCTAATACAAAAATTAGTCCTAGGGGTGACAATTTCAATCCGCACTGCAAATATCCACCTAGCATGAATTGGTTTTTGTAGGTGATAGTGGATGGTGACTCTTAAAAAATTAGACTCGTTGTGGGTTGGGGGTTGAGTTCAGATTTTATGTACAAAAATCGCTTATATTCCCACCCAACTCACCGCGCGTGCGTGTGTGTGGAGTAAAATGAGTCCTAGTATGTAGTTAATTATAAACGTTTATAGAACTTTTACTAACTTTTTTCTATGGTTAGTTCTAAACTAATTTTAAGTTTATTTTAAAAAATTTAACAATTTAGTTATTATAATGGAATATTTCTATTATTTTATCTTTTAGTAAATTTTATTATTTTATTATGGGTAAGTAATTTAAATATTATTTTAATTTTTTCAATAAGATAATAAGTCGTGGCACCAGCATCTGGTGAGGTAGGGTTGAGTTTTAAAAAAGTCCACCCGATTTTGATTGGGGATAGGGATATATGGGTGAAGAAAATATAAGGTCATCTCCGACCCATTGTCATCCCTAACTGGTCATATATATCCATCTTACATGGAATCAAATTAAAGACGCCAAATTTGAATTGTTAATGTGTATAATTCTTACTTTAATTTCATATAGAGGAGATGAGAGGGATGTCAATCTTGATAAGATGCCTTCAACATATTCTCCAGGTACCATAATTAATTATTTACTAATCCAGCCCTAAACAGTAAGGTACCATGCTATAATTCAATCAATGATAATGATACATATATATTACACTGCTGTATATATGTACAAAAATAAAATTCCAGTCAACACTACATGCACTAAACTCAAAATATCCTTTTTCGTTGCTCAACATCCGAAAATATATGTTCTGTCTCTATTCTTTTGGCTTTCATATGTTCTTGAGGAAATTCCTCTTGTTTAATCAACAACAATAATATATATAGGTCTGTTTGGTAAATAATCAGCCTATCAGCTAATTTTGATTTTTTTTTTTTGAAGACCAACACAAACTTTTATTACGTAATAGTAAACTCAAAGATACATGTAGGTGGCTCAAAGAGCCAATACCTAGAATTTCTGTACAGAAAGGTAGATTTGGCCAAATCATGGTCAAACCATAATTTTGATTTATTTGATCACTATTAGTTGTTTAATTTGGTTAAAAAATCAATATAAGTGTTTGGTTAATAAGCTTTTTGTAACTTAAAAATACTAAAATTGAAAAGGCTACTCAAAGTAAGCATTTTCAATTAGCTTTTGCTACTGAAGGCTCAAACTCACTCCCATCATCCATGTGGGAGTGTAAATCGAGACACCGGGTGCCACTAGACCACAAGGTCTTTGACTTAGATAAGTGTTGATAGTTAATATACATAGTTGTATCTAGTACAAATTAAAATGATATCAATACCAATCGACTTTGTAGAAATTCCGGATTATATTATATGCTTCATATGCACCCAAATTAAACTTCTGAATTGATGAATACAAAAACTTATTAATTGATGTATATATGCGTGGGGATAACCTTAAGCACATGGTTTGAAGTGAAGCTTACAAAAGAAAATCTTAAAATTCACGGTTAGGCTGTTGTTTGATGTGTTGTCTTTTGGAAGATTATGTCCAAACACCATGGATGCCTGAGAATTCCCTATTGAGAAATTCAAAAAGAAATGCTCGAACTCTTTTGCACTGATCACTTGTGTGTCTTCTAGTCCTTGTACCTCAACCTTAGGAATCCTCCTCAATGTTGTCAAAACCAGAATATTATAATCCAACGTTTTTAACCTATTTGATTCTCCTTTTGTGTCCCTTAAGATTCTTCTAAATACTATAATTACTAGTGCAATGCGAACTCCCAAAACCTCAAATTTCATTGTTTTCTCATAGGGGGTTTAGTTTATTAATATGGTATTAGTTTATGTGTAGTGATTGATAAAGGACAAGAAGAGACAGGGAGTGGTCAGCTTTGTTTACTCGTCCCCTTTTTGGCTTTGGCGTCGTGAATGAGAATATTACGTAAGAGTAATGATCTCTGTTTATATATGTGTTTAATATATACATATCGTCCATATATAATTTGATTGGGGAGGGGTTCATGTGTCATGTGTGTATATACACATACATACATGTGTATATGAATGCACGTAAATATTGGTAAGTTAAGAAGCGATAATATTTTGGGAGTTTTAGCAACAACTTTATTCTTATGTTGATGTGTTTCTGAGTCACATCTCGATTGAATTTGACTCCTATTCGGAGAAAACCCTAATTTGAAATTTTTTTTTGAAAATTCAAGTTTTTCAACTTCGTCATACTATATCCTGATATCCTGTACCTCATCAATTTGCCTTCAAGGGCATGAGGAGATAAATCAAGCTCCAGACTAATTTTGAGACTCAACATCAAATTGTACACTACTTCTGTGCACAAGAAATCTAACTCAAACCTAACCCTCAATATTCGTGGCATGAATTGAACTCCCCCATTGTTGCTGGAACCCAAATATTACTTTAAAAAAAATATGATTTAATACCTCCAATGGTCCTCTGAGTATTAGTGATTACCAACTGTGGTCCCTCGACTTTTAAATGACCTCCAATGGTCCTCCAAGTTTTAAAAAATAACCACCTTTGGTCCTAATTCTTAAAATAACACGAGTTTAAAATGACCACGAGACGTCATAAAAGGACCACTAGTGATTATTTTTTAAAACTTGGAGGACCATTGGAGATCATTTAAAAGTCGAGGGACCACAGCTGGTAAATCGCTAGCACTCGGAGGACCATTGGAGGTATTAACTCAAAAAAATATGGTGTTAATCCATATTAACACACCCACATGGGAGGGGGTTGGTTCGAGCCTCAGTGGAAGCGGTATTGGCTCTTTGTGCTTCATTTGGTAGAAAAAGTAACTATGAACAGATACTACATTGTAGCAGAGTCAATAGTACTCAAAAAAAATATGGTGTATACATTTAAAAGTACGTCAATTATTTTGGGTTGTGGGGTTTGACCCAAAAATTCTTAGTTGGCAAACTATACTTTGCGTCATGGTTCACATTACAAGGTGAACTATTAATAGATATTTATTTTTAGTTGTTCGATAGAGGCCGTTAAGGATCAAGTCCAGCACCATGTAGTTAGGGGGATTGTTAGGCGGAGGCTTGTAAAAGGCCAAGTCCAGCACTCTAGCTCTTGAAAATGTGATGACGGTCTATAAGAAAATAAAATTACGCATTCACTATTAGCTATAGTTTTTTGTGTAAGTGGTAAATGTTTTATCCTAATATTTGTATACTGAATTTTTATTTTAAATAATATATTAAAAAGAACAATCAAAAATTAAACTTTTAATATACAAAAAAAATCATATATTCAATATACTAAAAATAAACCTGCATCGTCTGTTATTCACCTTGTAATGTGAGCTATTGTCCACAGTATAACCAACGTCCCTAGTCAACCATGGATTTGAAGTTTGAATTCTAAATGCAGAGCGCCAATGATGTTTTTTCTAGGTAGCTAGCTAGCTGTTTTCCAAAATTGAAAACCATGCACCACAAAAGAATGTTGCAGTATACAACCATTAGGGTAATGACATAAAATTGAGAACTTTATGACAAACTCGTTTGGAATGATTGGGGAAACATAGGCATGTGAGTACTGAGGAACGACTCCTACGTAGTACTACGTACGCTATAATAATATTCCATCTCCAAATCACATGAACATACACGTACGTAGTACTGCTACTAGTCACCATTACTCATCATAATCCCTCCACTGAGATTTTATTAGGATTTTTTCTTTCTCTTATTTCACTTAGGAAAAATCACAATTTTGATCCATCAATTATTTTTTAACTGTCGGTCCTTAGCTTTCAATTTCAACTAATTTAATCCTCGAATTGTCTAAAATTTTATCAATTAAACCCTTCAAATGGACCATAATGGTAATTTCTCCATTTTAACCCCTTCGAGGATCAAATTGACGAAATTTTTAAAATGAACAAATTATCATCTTGGTCCCTTTGAAAGATTTAAATGACGAAATTTTAAACAATTCGATGATCAAATTAGTTGAAATTGAAAATTAAACACTACATTGATAGTTGAAATTAAAAACAATTGATAAACCAAAATGGTAATTTTCACTTTCTACCATTGTATTTTAACAATGACAACACTTCCAAGTTCCAAATAAATAAGATCAGACGAATTGCTATTGAGACAATAATTAAATTTTGCACATGATAAAGAATCAAAATCAAAATCGTAATGTCAATCTTAATCATGGGACCTCTTTCCGATGGGCATGGTGTGCGAAAGTGATTGGTCCGGTGGCATACAACCTCGAAGATGGTCGTGGTCCATTATATTTAGATGGTGGCGTGGCATGATTGTGTAGTCTATTTTAAGGTGGGGTTAGGAAGGCAAAGTAGAATTAGGGCAACAGACTTCTTCACGTGGTAGATCCAGTAGCACCCACCATCTAAATCAAGAATCAGATCGATTTAATTCTTGTCAATTCCTTCTTAATTAAACATGTTACAGATGTTCTTTTTAATATGATTCATTTCTCTCTTGTAATTTACTAAGTTATCGTACAGCGTGTAATTTATCTAATACATATCTTTATCACATAGTGGTTGTGAGTCTTTTTATCTAAAATAATAAGAAAAATAGCAAATAAATAAAACACACATGAGCCCAAAAAAAAACCTTGGAATGAACCATTCCAAAATTTTTGTGTGTGCATGCATTGTTGATGCTAATTAAGTATCCTCTTGCGTCGCTTACATGCCAGATTGAATTGCCGGAACCAAGTCCCAGGATTCGTAAGAGGATTGTATTCATATGTTCGGATATTACGATGCATAACTGGTGATTGATGCATGTATGGCTCATGGCTGTGCACAATTTTATGCTTTTAAGAATGTTAGATTCCCTGGGACCAGGGTAATAAGTTTCTACGATTTGTGCGCGTTTTAGGTCTAAAAACATTTATATGTCAAATCTTTTAATTTGACAGGTTGTTTTTTTTTATGGTATGACAACAGTTCCATCAATTGACCTGATTTCAAAGCCTAAATAGCGCGCCTGCTAGGCGCATTAGTGACAGCCACACGTGAGTAGCGTGGATGGCAATGGTAAGCAGTGGGTCCTCGTCCCACAACGTTTGAAAAAACCCTTCATTTGCAGGGAGACCCAACTCCTTCTCTCTTTTTCACCTCACCCAAAATCTCCTCAAAAATTACCCAAAATCCACAAATGTAGATGTCCTGAGGTAGTAAACCGCTCGACTGTCACAACCAAAAGTTTATCATTATGTAAAAAATTATAACTAGTAATAAATATATAACTGATGGGTGTAGTTTTCGCGGTGGATGGAAAGAAATAGATGTTAAAACGGAAAGAAGTTCCCGAGTATCGTTCTCAAAGGACGGAAAGGTGAGCGGTAAGGGGATTAAGCACAAGAGTGTTTAGTGTTTGAAAGCTAACCCAAGCATAGTAAGGAATGTGCACGAAACATAATGCAAATAAGGAACAAAACGTTGGAAACAAACAATTGGAAAGGAGGATTTGGACCTTGCAACTCATATAGGTATCCTTGATTTCCTAAGATATTAGGCTAGCAACACTTAGATTATGAAAATGAGATAAGGTCACCAACACCACCGCCACTCTCGTGGTCAATGGACTTACTCCTTAGACCGTAATGTCATCCTTGTGATCACTAGACTAGGAGAGGCATTTTGTCAAACACGATATGTGCCTCTTATCTTCCACTTCTCCCTTTTCTCAAAGGTGAGAGGGAAATGTGCTAGGCTAGGCTAAGGAGTAACTCTACTCTCGTAGATGAGACTCCTTCTCCAAACACCTCTCATATAGGTTGATCACCCCTACACAAGAGTCAAAGTGGATCACCACTCACACAATCAAACTCATAATCAAGCAATTGCAAAACCTAATTGATCAATTCAAAGCTCAAGAACATCCATACAACATTGCTCAATCCAAATCCACAAAGATCTATCTAATCATACTTGGAATTGAAATAGCAAAAGGTAAAAGTAATGACAAGAAATTAAAAGGAAGACTTAGCTAGGAATTGAACTTTGAATTTGAACTTGAACTTGAAATTGAACTTTAATCTTGAACTTGAATGTAGATCACAATCTTGCACCAATGGAATTCTTCTCTAATTCTAATCTAAACTAAGAATTGCAATGTGGAGTGATTTGGGAGAGTTCTCTCTAGGCTAATCCTAGAGAGAGAAAGTCTATAATGATCTAAAACTGAAGTGTGATGGATCCCCCGCAAAATGGCTCAATTCCCCTTTTAAATCTCGCCCAACTGCTGAATTTTCCGCGATGGACGCACGGCTGGACGCAGCGTGCTTTTTGCTGCACAGACTCCAAACTTCAGAGGGCTGAAAGTTGGACGCGGGCGTCCACCCCGCGTCCACAGCAGACCTCTGTTCTGCTGTCAAACTTCTGCAAGCGATATTTCGGACGCAGGGGCGGACGCATGGGTGGACGCATGGGTGGACGCGCGTCCACTGCAGTCCTGGCCTAATTTTGCTCCAACTTTGGTTCGTTCTTCACTTATCTGAAATGTTGTCATTTCCTGCCCTTTTTGCACATCTTTTACCTACAAAACAATTAGCTAAGCGTGGAACAGGATCTAATAGCAATGTCAATCATTCTAACGCAATTTAAGGCTCAAATCAAACACAAAAGCAACGATTTGTGCACTAGACGATCCGATAATGACCTTATAAAAATGGCATCTTTTGCACTTATCAATAACTTTATTTCTTTATACTTACGTAGCATTGTGGCTTACATTTCAATGACTTAACTCTTTGAGTCGTACATTGCCCAATATATATCTTTGATTAAACTTAAAGAGACCAACGGTCATCCCATTTATATATCTCATGTGCTGTGGTTAGGTTAATTTAAATTGCATGTTATCTTAATCATTTATATATAATATTCTCTCTCGTAGTTACATGGTGATGAGTAAGCTAGCTAGCATTATTTAGCAATTATGGTATATAGTAATATTAATCATAATCAATACACATTACAGAATAGTCCCTCCATCATATCATATTTTTTTTATATAATTAATATATATTATAATATTAATATTGCTATATACCATAATTGCTAATATATAGTAATTATATAAAAAAAATATATGATATGATATATAGTAATTATATTAAATATATATATGATATGATGGAGGGACTATTGTGTAATGTGTATTGATTATGAGGTGTGCATTATTGGCTATGCAATGGAAGAAAAAATGACATTTTGTCTCATTGATACAGGATGAGCTCACCCGGATCGTTTATTTTTTATATTAAAAATAAAAATAAAAGCCATATTACTTAATATTATAAACAGAAAGATATTGTTTTATTTTGTTAAATAAATTTATAGTTATTTATAAAAAGGTTGAACCTCTTCTCTTTTTATTTATAGATATAGTAAGTATAGTTCATTTTGTATAGATTAAAATTTAATATCCGTAGTAAGACTTATAAATAGGATAAATATTCAAATATAGTTTAAATAAATATAGCCATATATATATTGTGTGCTAGAATTCATGAGATATGTTACAGAAACTATTATAAATTCTATCAAGAGGGAAGAGATGAGAGTTGAATATCGTGAGGGTAAGCTTTTATTTACAAGTGACATGTTCCGCTTGAATTTTGTAAAATTTACCCTTTTTCCACCATGAGATAAATGGGAGGGGGACCTAAACTTTGGAGGGTATGCATTTAGTACGTTAATCTGAGAAGTCCAACTGGGGCTACCAAACGTTTGCGAGGCAGCTTGACCCTACCTCGTACGTACTAAATTATATTCTTGAATGGGTGTGTAACTAGGTTAATATATGCTAATAATAATAGTAATAACTGCGCAGCCGGGGTACATAAAATGATTTTTGCATGATGTAATAATTAGTTGTAGTGAGCCAAAAGCCAAATTAAAGCTACTTGCATTTCTCTCTCTCTCTCTCATTCATTCTATAAAAACACTACATGCCAAATTCCCATCTTCCATATATTGACAACTCCTTGGGCGGCCATTCCACATTATGTATGTCCCACTCCATCCCCCCCTGTCTCTCTATATCTATCTTCTTCTGTAACACTCCTTCTGTAGCCTTGAAAATTCTCTGGGTTAGCTGACTCTCTACCCTCCCTCCATGAACTGATCTGCTGAAAAGTGGAAAAGTAGTCTGTATTGATGCAGAGAATGAAGAGTCCCTTTTGCCCAATTTGACTTTAAACCGGTTACTTTTTTTTTTTTTGGGTTGTGGGTTTTTCTCAGCTGTCCCTTTTTTTGCTGCCCGTGGGAAGATCAATAAATCTTGATTGTAAAAGCTGATCAGTCTTTTTAACTTCCTCTGCAATACAAAAAAGTGAGATCAGAATTAATCCATCCCTTTCCGTTTTACTAAAATGTGTTCAATTTGGTATCAGAGCTTAGAAAATATAGTGTATTGACCCGTCTCTTTCTTTCTTTTTAATACGGTGACTCTATTTGTATGGGTGTGAAGTAAGCTAAGTAATCTATCTAGCATTTAGGTAGGTTTGGTTTTTGTAATTTTGAGTTTCATCAGTTTGGGTTTAATTTCTTCATGATGCAATTCACGGAGACCTTACCGGCGCCGTCGCACCAAATCTCACCGTTCTCTAGCCTGGTGACGAACAAGAATCAGGTTCATCGGACGCGACCATGGCCGGGATTTCCGACATCGTCCAAGAACCTAGGAACCAGCATAGGAGATGCTAACTGCATGGAGCAGTTGCTAGTCCACTGTGCGAACGCGATCGAGAGCAACGACGCCACTCTAGCTCAGCAGATCTTGTGGGTCCTCAATAATATAGCCACTCCCGACGGGGACTCCAACCAGCGTCTCACTTCCGCCTTTCTGCGGGCCCTCATAGCCCGGGCCGCCATGAGCGGCACGTGCAAGCTCCTGGCCGCCATGGCCGACCTCCACCCCGGCCTCAACCTCAACATGATGGACACCCACAGATTCTCAACCATAGAGCTGGCCAGCTTCGTTGACCTCACGCCCTGGTACCGCTTCGGCTTCACCGCCGCCAACGCCGCTATAATAGACGCCGTGGAGGGCTACTCCGTCGTTCACATTGTCGACCTAAGCTCCACCCATTGCATGCAGATCCCTACTCTTATCGACGCCATCGCCGCCCGCCCCGAAGGCCCGCCGTTGATCAAGCTTACACTCGCCGCCGCCGCCGACGAATTCCCGCCCATGCTCGACCTTTCCTACGAGGACCTCGGCGCCAAGCTCGTCAACTTCGCACGGTCCCGAAACGTGGAGCTAAATTTCTCGGTCGTCCCCTCCACTCCTTCAGACGGGTTTTCCTCATTGATCCAGCAACTCCGGCTGCAAAACCTCGTACGAGCGGAAAACGGCGAGGCGCTCGTGATGAACTGTCATATGATGTTACACTACATTCCCGACGAAACCCTGTACGAGAATTCCCATTCTCAATCCCAATCCGCCGCTTCCTCGTTCCGGACGATGTTTCTCAAATCAATCCGGAGCCTAGTCCCGACAATCCTTCTCCTAATCGACGAGGACGCGGATTTCACCTCCAACAACCTGGTCTGCAGACTAAGGTCGGCTTTTAACTACCTATGGATTCCGTACGACACGGTGGACACGTTCCTCCCCAGAGGCAGCAAGCAACGGCAGTGGTACGAGGCCAACATCTGTTGGAAAGTGGAGAACGTGATAGCCCAGGAAGGCGTCCAGAGAGTGGAGCGGCTGGAGCCCAAAACGCGGTGGGTGCAACGGCTGAGGAACGCCAATTTCAGAGGCGTCCCGTTCTCCGACGACGGCGTTTCCGAGGTGAAGAACATGCTGGACGAGCACGCCGCCGGCTGGGGACTCAAGAGAGAAGACGATGATGTTGTGCTCACATGGAAAGGCCATAATGTCGTGTTTGCCACTGCTTGGGTCCCTAACTAGTTAGTTAGTTAACATCATGTTGCATTGTTCGTTAAGTTCATCTTAATGTCGGATTAACGAACTTAGCTTGCATTTTTTTTTATGGTGACTAAGGAAAATCAGCAGCTTAGATTGAAGGTCAATAGGCCAGGAAGTCAAACTTGTAAACTTTTTATTACAAGTAAACAGTTTGACCAATTTGGCTAAAATTGTCTTCCTTTAACTTGCTTGCATTGTTAACTACTGCTAATCTTGCTAGGTAGCTCTACATCGTACTGTTTTAATTTCATCATTATTAACCATTTTTGAAGAGGCGGAATGGAAGTTTAATTACATTAGGATGATCTGAAGAAATTTTCTATCTTATCTTAGCATTACTATGTGGTCGTAGATGGTTGTCTGAATGAAATTAGTTAGCTGTATATGTCACCGTGAACTCCACTGTGTCAAGTACACTACTTCTGCTGTCCTTTTGCTGTTTTTCTTAAGTTTTATTTACAATTTTATTTAGTTTTTTTTTTTGTTCTTTTTACCACCAACATTTTGCTTTTATTTGGGAAAAAAAGACAAAGCTACATTTGATTATTTAATGATGTTATTATGATTATACAATAAGCTAAGAGGAATTTTAAAACCATGTGCTCTATTTTATTACAAGTTGGGTGCGTGAGAAAATTGACCGACTTCTTAAACATATTGTCATTTGTAAACGTTTTTTTTTGGTGAATCATTTGTAAACGTTATTAAAACGAGTGTATGTGAATCTAGTAGTTTGAATCAATTGATAAGGGGACAACTATGTAATTGCCAAGTTAGCTAAGAATCACACTCTGTAAGTGTAACTCAAGAGACACAAATTTGCTGGGAAAATTACATCTTGCATTTAGTTTCCACATTTTTAGCGAGTAACAAGAGACATTTAACGTTTCTTGTTGTTAACATAATATTTCCAATTAACATATTTTGTACCTATAATTAATAACGTATGTGTTTATAGTTGCTATATTATGTGTTTGTAGTTAACATGTTGTGTGACTTTAATTTATTTAAAAATATATAAATAAATTGTAGATACAAAATATATCAATTACATACACATAATTTTTAGATCAAAACTCACAATGCAAGGTGGACCTGATCCATGGTATAAATATTGGTTGCCACCGTTTTCGGGCTAACCATGAATAGAAAAAAGCTGCTTTATCTTCGGACTTCAAATTAACATTACGATGGGTCCCTGCAAAACTTAGAGCCCATTTTGTCTTAAAAGGCTTTGGGTTGTTGGCCCATTTGTCTATATTTCTCCTGGACCGTAGGCCCATGTAACATACTTATTGTAGCAAAGCTTTCCTGGGCCTATGATCTGATCCATATGTCACTGCTCTTGTGTCATATATATATAATTAATTGATTAAGTAAATGTCAAATATCTTATGGTCAAATGAATTTGATGCTATTTTTCATAAGAAATGTTTCAAATTCGAGACACATTCTAGCCAGGTTAGCATAAAAAAAAAAAAAAAAAAAAAAAAGAGATTAGCTAGATCACTTATGTCATCTGTAGACTATTAGTCTATTATATAGGAGCAAGATTTGTCCAGACATTTCGTATGTGCAGGCTATTATATAAGAGCTCATTGCATACCTTGAATAGTAAGCTAGATGACGATGTAACATATGCTAATAAAGTGAAAAGATGGGTTACCTTTTAACGTTTGACAAACTAGGTTAGACATAGTTAGCTTTTCTAATTATCTACGAAAAGGAATTTTGTTCTAAATTAAATAAATATTAATTAGGGAATCAATATTCTTTGATGAACCAATGAAATGAATAGACGACTTTTCCAAACATGTGTGGCTAAACTAAACCCTGAATGAGAAAGATCATCAGATCAGGCCGGACAGGCATTGCAAAAAAAGTGGGATTGATAGAGACAAATTAGGATTCAATAATTCATGTCTGTCTGTCACCATGTGTTCCTTTCTTTTTCTTTTTCTTTTTTTAACACTTTTTTTTGGTGTTCTCGTGGGTCCCACATCAACTACTAATAAAAATATGTACTGAAATATATAAGATTTTTTCTCTTCAAAAAAATATAACAAGGCGTTTGTTTGGGATGAGGGAATTAGGGAAAAAAAAAATTGTAATTCATTGGTTTACAATTCAATGAATAAAGTGAGAATTGAAATTACAGTGTTTGGTATGCAGGAATAGGAGTACAGGAAATAGAAAAGTAAGAAGCGACCAAATAACTAAAATGCCATTATGTTGTACTAATAGTAGTATGGGAGGAGGGGCAAAATTGTCTTTACACCTACAAAATTGCGCGGATGGGACTTTAGATTCTTTGGGTTGAAAATGTTTGAAAAAGTATAGAAAATTGTAAATACTCACTGCAAGCACCTCATGTACCTCAATCGTATTTGATAGCTCAACTCACTAGCCAGTTTAGGCTAATTTACTTTATTGTGGTCTTTTGTCAGTTAAGATATGAATACAAAAATAATCCATAATGCATATTTAAATAGTTACTACCAAGTTTACAATTAAAAATATTCATGTATGAAATTGAGGAAGATATGATATGGTGGTTTATTTGGCAGTACGTTGTTGTAAAAGAAAGAGAAGAAGAGTACGTGTGGATAGAGAGCCACCAATTCATAGGATAGGATAGAACTACATAAGTATCTCATTCTCGTCTTTGCATACTAAATATGGAGACAAAATATGTGGAAAAGTATATATATGAACAGCATAGCATGCATGTATATAGTTATCAATTATTTAAAGAAAATATGGGAGATTTATTTATATTGTCATAGTAATATCTGATGGGATACATTTTCATGTTAAAATTCATGTTTTCATTCCTTCTTTCTTTGTATTTACAATATAATTTTATATCAATTTATAATGAATAATTCAATATGATGATTTTCTGGGTGAATTAATTTTCATAATCAATACCTTTTAATTTTATATTATTATTATTATGCCTTTCTCAACTTTCATTTCATGCATGCATGCATGAAACTTACCGGGCAAACTAAAAAATTAATTTAAATAAATTAAAAAATTTATCTAATGCACTAATAATATTTATGTTTGAACTTAAAATTAATTTAAAAGAATGAATTTCTTCTTTAAAAAATTCTTCAATCCGAAATTTTTTACCTTCAATGTTTCTCTCCTTACATAGAATTATATTTATAATTTGACAATTAAATTCTTTATTTTTTAAATTAATGGTGGGGTCAACCAATTCATGAGTATCACTAATTATATATTAAAAAAATAATATCCGTGCATTGCACGGGCAATATACTAGTTAAGTAACATCATGATAGAAAATATTAGCAGACAAATTTGGAGGGGAAAATATCATTTTTCCTATAAAAAAAATATAGATATAACAAAAATACATGAATGAAATTTAACAAAAAAAAAAAAAAACAAAACAAAACAAAAAAAAAAGATACAAACCCGTGGCTAAGATTTTAGCCTTTTAGGAAAGCCGTACAATAGGACCCGCTGGGCGCTACCTTCCACCGGCAACGCGTGCTTCAATGTCCCAATCTTCTTCTTTTTTGCTTTCCTTCATTTCACCATTCATGTCTCTCCAATCTCCTCTCATATCTTTCCTTATATTACTTTTTATTTTGATTTAAGATTCGCAATACTTATTTGAATATATATATTTTTCGTGAAACTTATTTTGATTCATAGAATCATAGTTGACAAACTCAAATCAAAAAAATTAATAGACAACTTATATTGTCTATACAAAAAATCATAAGGAACGTACTATATTGGGTGTAACTTTCATAGTGTAGTTGTCAAATTTTTGTTCACAATTTATCACCTAAGTGTCAACTAAGCTGACCGTATAAGCTACTACTTTTTTTATTAGTACTAGATCTAGTTTGTTTATATGATTCAATTAAATAAGTATGGATTAATCATTAATACACTTACTAATAAAGTTGGAGGTTGTTACTTACGAACATAACTCTGGTCGAATTTACATTAGATCAAACTACACATATGAAGACAAGCTAAAGCTAGTCATGGTGATATTCTAAGCCACATGGTCGAAATCCTGACCATTGGATCTCATTACATATCGCTCTCGTCCCCTCCACATGCTCCTTTTGATAGCCATGATTAGTGGAACCACAAATGTATGCTCCTCAGCCCTCTCAATATATCTTTTTTTATTCCAAATTTCAATTCCTATTTTTAAAATTATCCAAATTCAACTTTTCAAAATGATTTATAATTTTAAGATAACCTTTAGGTCAAATATTTCGAATTCTAAATTAAACAAATATAATAATAATTTTGAGCTTTTCTCAAAAAAAATAAAAAATAAATAAATAATTTTGAGCTTAAACTTAATTTTATTAAGATTAAGTTGCCAACATACATTATTAAAATTTTAATTAGAATCAAATTTCATATAATTAAACATAAAACAACAACAACAACAACTACTACTACTATTTTTTTAGTTTATAGTTCTCGAACCCAGTTAGAAGGTAGTATCTGTTCATCATAACTACCTTCTCAAACTACTGAACTCATAACCTCCTATTTGATAAACTAGTTTAGTTCAAGCTGCAAACCTATAAATTCAAACTGAACTATAGTCATCTATGATGAATGGACTAAATGTGAATACCCTATAATTAAGGGGGTGAGTCAGATATTTCAATAAAAAAATGTATCTGGATAAACTTGAGTTAAACTGGATGATTAGTGCATGTACACACAGCGTACGGCTAAGATGGAATGGTGCGAGGGAGAGACAGTGATCATAAGATCCGGATTGAATTCACAGGTGGTCTGATGGGTATTGTCGAGACAACTGTGCAGAAGCAATATATAATTCTGGGCATGCATGTGATTCTTAGTTGTTACCTTAATTAAGTAGTGCGAAATCGCCCGGCATTTCTGATCCACGTAAACACCCATCATTAATGCTTAATTAATTAACACTAATCAAACCTTAATTAATTAGCTTATAATTTTCCCAGGATATATATGATCCCATATTTAATATGACCTACCTGCATTGGTGGACTTGTCTAGGGGGCATCCATCTCTTTCACAAAACTGGAATGTTATTGGCCACGGCACTGGGATTTGTTTCTACTCTTCTTCCCATCATCATCACATCCCCAGCAAATACTGCTTTGATTTCTGTGTGTAAAACCCACAACCTTAAAATTCTTCCTCGTCATCAGTACTAGGATTAGTTGTTGTTCTTATCCACTTCATCTTCTGGGCTACCCCCTACTCTCACAGCTATCTATCACAAGATTCTTCAAGGTATGAGCCTAATCTCTGATTCTTGATTTCTATGCTGTAGTTTAATTTCTAAAGAATATTTGCTTGTGTTTCTTAAATGCAGACATCATTAAAAAAAAAACATCTTAATTATGACCAAATTAGCATAATCAAGTAGATTAGGAATATGGTTTGCAGAATAGGCAGGCAGGCTGCAGGAACATCATATCATGATTATTCTGGCTGTCATATATTAATTGTTAAGTTTGAACTTTAAAGGGGAAATGGTTGAAATGTGGGTTGACATTGACCTGGTGGAGAGAGGTTTATGTTGGTGAAATATCTATCAAATGTTGCATCATCACAAGGCAGAAACTGTTATGATGACAGTGAAATTATTGTGCCATGCTGAGATATTTGATAATGGCATGTGTGGATTTAACCACCCTTTTTTCTGCTTTTTTATAGCCCAAGGTGTATAAAGGGAGACATAAACTCAGAGGAGGGGCTGCAACTGCCAAGAAAAACCCCAGAATTCTGCAGGTTTTTTACTGCAATGGAAAAGCTTGTTAATCCATATGATAAGGAATCTATGAAGATGGCCATGTTAAAGCATGAGGAAACCTTCAGATACCAGGTACTGGGCTGTCTTTTCATGGTTTGTTTTCTCTTTTGAGGTGATTTTAACCATTTGCATCCAGGTTTATGAGCTTCATCGTCTGTATCGAATCCAGAAGGGGCTAATGAAGAACATTGCAGAGCAAAAAAGGCAGCAAGAAAGCCAGGGTGCCAAGAAAGCTGCAATTACCACCAATTCAAATGACAAGCAGGATTCCAGCAAGGGGACTGCAGAAGAGTGCATTGGGGAGTCTGGCGATCTGGGAATCGAAGACGAGAGCGAGCTGGAGCTGACATTAGGCCCGTCGTGTTACAATCGCAGGAGGAAAGCAGCAGAGGCGGCTTCAGATTCTGCTCTCAGCTTTTCCTCTTCCTCCTCAGATTCTAGCCATGTGAGAAGGAGCAGTTCAGGGAAGGCTGAGTCAAATCTTGTTGGTGAAATAAAAAGCAGATCCAATAATGCTCCTGCTGCAGAGCAGTTTAGACAAGATAAAATGAAGAGCCACCCTCCTTGGCTTTTCCAGTTCTTGAGCCTAAACATGACTTGAATTGAAGTTTGAAAAACAGATGAGAAAGCAGGAGATCAGAATTCAGATGATCATAACATGCTAGACTAGCTTCTGTGATTGTTAATTGTGTGCAGTTTTTTCTTTCTATGAGTAGAGCCTTTTTCACAGTTCTCAATTGTCCATTTCTTTGCTTTACTAACACGGATTGGAGCCAAGAAAATGGCTCAGATTTGAACAGATAAACACCACAATTGTCTATATCTGAAAATATCTACAGGGAATCTCATGAGTTGTCCCACATGTGAAGAGGGATCGAAATGCACTAACCCCAAGAGCCCGTCTGACTCACAATCTATCATTCAGGAATTAACTGAGCTGCTCGTGCAAACAAATCACAATCTCTTTATACAGATTTTACCCAGTTACATGTTTGAATTGTCTGCTAGCTAGTATTAGTTGGACTAAAGATTTTCAATGATTTTCCTCCAAGATTCCCTCTAATACCTGCGATCTCCCCAGAAAACTTCAATCTTGCAAGAATTATTGTTCAACCCACATAATAGGAACAAACTGGGAGGAATCTGATGCAGACCCAAATTTTCTTTTAGTATTTTTTATCGAATGAGCAAAGCAAAACATTGTTTAGTTTTCCTCAACTAACATTTGATCCTGTTTAATGTTCATGCTCCACCTACCACGTGGAACCAGACGTGAATAGGAAAGCTCGAGCCTTCGAGATTGTCTCCCACCAAACGAACATCAGATTCCAAGTCCAAATAGAAAATGCTTCTGGGCAGCATAGTTTTTATCCTGATGTAATGTTTGGATTGAGTTGAATGCATCTGAATCTTCTATGGGGAAAGCTTTAAGAAACATCCATTATTGAAAAGCATCATCATTTTTATATTATCTTCTTTAGTGTCATGATTTGGCTGCAGAATTGAATTGAGGCCAATGAATGCTAGGTTGTCCCCAGATTCTGTTATTTTCGTTTAATTACAAAAGACGAAATTTCCTCACATCCACATAGGGGTGAACAAATGGTAGGTCGGTTACATAATCGACCGAAAAATCAATTGAAATTTTTGACCGTCATGACCGACCGAAGTAAATACTACAACCGATCACCATCTATTTCGGTCAGTTATGCCGATTACCGAAAAACCAAAAAAATAATAAATAATTTAATTTCACAAATCGTATATAGAATACTATTTCGATTGAAACCAGGACGCAACCTTAAAGTTATTTCTATCACTTCGTAGAAATTCAAGAAAATTCAAAGCCTTCGTGGATTCGCCATCAGTAGGACAGTAGATACACAATATAAAAAAAATGAGGCAATCTGGGAACTTCATCCACAGTCCACAACTCTACATACACAGAAACAGAGCTCTCAAGGAAACCCCAGAATGGCGAATCCAAAAAGGGTCCTCTTGTTATGCAGTGATTATGTGAGATTTACAAGGTTGCGAATCAGAATTGCTTGTTGGGTTATTGAATATTTAGATTGGCTAAATATTATTTGTTATGGCTATTGGCAGATTAGAAGGCTATTAGCAACACTATTGTGTGTGTTATCGGTCACCGATCGATAACCGAAAGTCAAGAACCGCCAAATAATCAAAATACCAAATAATTGAAATTTTTTTAACTTCAATAATCGAAACCGACCGAAAATCAAATTTTTCGGTCGGTTCGGTTATCCGTTATCGGACGGTTAATCGATATTTTGCTCACCTCTACATTCACATCTCGACTTGTTAGGACAGTGAAGAGATAAATTAAGACTAGTGTGGCTCACAAGGAGCTTATCACATTGTGCGTAACTCTAATATTACCATTGCCAAAACTGGATGAGGTGTCATTACTCACAATCTATTGTCTAAAAATCAATTGAGTTATTTGTGTGGATTCAGATTCTCTCACCCCTAGAACCTCATACATGATCCGTCATAATAGCGAAGAAATAAATCATGGTTAATGACGACAAGGAACCCTTACTACATAGTAACTCTAATAGTGTGGTTATCATGATTCTCATTTATTTTATTCACAGTTTACCACTCACAAATTAACTGAGCTACACGACGACACAAATTTCAGTTCTTTTTCTTACGCTATTCTTAACTCAGAAATTTCTCTCACTTTTTAAAATGGGTCCACTCTCACATTATCAAATTTGCACATTCTTCCCTATTTGTTCTACATCCCAGCAATATTCTCTCACTTTCAAAAGTTGTCCAACTTTCATATTATATTATAAATATAATAACTAAATATATAATAGGAAATAAAAAAGATTAAAAAAAAAAGTACACAAATAAGATTTACCATGTTTTTTCTCCCACTTTTTTTATTTTCCCTCCTCTTGCTAATTTAGCAATTTATCTCTCTTATTGCAACACACATGGCATTAAATAATAATTAAAAAAAACTCTCTCTTACCACATAGATTAGAAAAGGATGATTGATAGGGTTGAGAACAACCTTAGTGCTTTTATCTAAGAGCATCCATAATAGGAGTTTATTCACGATTTTTTAGAAAATGGGTGCCAACATGGAGGAGAGAGGGGGTAAAAATGAACTCCTACAGAACAATAGTTATTTCAGAAAAGTGGGACCCACGGTCATTTACTCCAGCCTCGCACGCCGTGCGTGGCTGTCACACATGCGCCCAGCGGTAATTTTTTATTTTTATATAAAATCATATTTGTTTTATTTTTTTCTCAGTACCGAGGTCTTTCACATGATGCAAGCTGGTGATAAATGCTTCGTACTCCGCATCGTTGTTGGTTGGTGCGAACTAAAATACTAAGGCATAATAGATTTTGAATCACTTCGGGATGGTGACGACTTTGCCTCCGCCTGCTCCCTTCTTATTGCTTGACCCGTCCGTGGCGGATTTGCACCATGAGTCGTCAGGGGCGGTGAGAATAGGTTGGCCGGTCTCTCGGGTTATGTACTCCACGACAAAATTGGCTAGGGCTTAACCTTTGATGGCTGGGCGAGGTGCATACTCAATCGCGAACTGGGTGAGCATCATGGCCCACTTAATCAGTCGTCCGGATGATGTGGATATCCGGAGGATAACGCCGATAGGCTGATAAGTGAGTACCTGGACTACTCTCCCTTGAAAGTATGATGTGAGCTTCCTCGCAGCGATGTATAATGCAAAACTAAACTTCTCTAGCTGGGAGTACCGAACCTCGGGTCCTTGCAGAGCATGGCTAACATAATACACATGCCTCTGAATACACAGCAATATGAAGTCTTGATAAAGAGCTCTCGCCCGGAGCGAGGAATGTAGCACGTTGGTCGCGGTGCAATCATTTAATGGTTCAATTTCTCCCATGGCACTCTTCCACCGATCAATGAAAACTGGTAGTGGTTCACCCTCCTCGTTGCTTAGCCTTTTCGAGGTAAGTAAAGTGCTTCTTTACTACCTTTGACATCGCAAATCGGCATATAAATTTTCGCGCGAGGTCGGCGAAGCTAGATGTCAAGCCCGACTCCAATGTCTTGAACCAATCAGCGGCCCTTCCTGTCAACGTGGAATAGAATGCTCTGCACATTACAACATCAGATACCCCCATCATCAACATGTTGTCGTAATAAGAGTTGATATGTTCCTCGGGGTCGGTTTTGCAATTGTAATCCTTGTTCCCTAGAACACGCAAATCGATGGGGTATTGCTGCTCCATGATTTCGGGCATGAAAGGGGTACGAAGCAGAGTTGTCTCCAATTCAGCAGGTCGGGAGTCCGCTTGTTCTTTTCTTCTTTTGGGTAAACTACTTCTTCTTCCTAGCTTCTCCCGATGATGCTTCATCACCTTGACTGGTTTCTGGAAAAAAAAAATCAGTACAAACCAGATTGATTTTGTCAAAAATCAGTAAAAACTAGGATGTTTTTAACAGATACTACATTGTAACCGAGTCAGTAGAACTCAAAAAAAAACAAAAAAACTAGGATGTTTTCGCCAGAAACTAGTCTAGTTTGGTTTCCGACGGAAACTAGTCTAGTTTCTACTGATTTTCGACGAAAATCAGTTTGGTTTGTACTGGTTTCATCCGAAACAAATATTTTTTTTATAAATATTTTGTTTGTTATTTTGAAAAAAAAAAATAGTTGGGCAAAACATACATGTTGTCAAATCTTTTTTAGTTAACAACAATTATAATTTTAATTATACAACTCTGTTTATTTTATTTTCAAGAAAATAAACTAAACACAGTTTTCATGAATGCAACCAAACACGAGAAATGAAAATATTTTTTGAAAAATAATTCATATTCTAAAAAATATTTTCCTGATTTCTAAACGCACCCTAATTATTATTATTATTATTATTATTATTATTTACAGAAGTGAATATTAAGAAATAATTTTAGGAGGTAAAGTAGAAGAAAGCGAGGCGCGTTGATATCATCGCTTGTGGGACGGGAGGGTGATGAGCAGTGAGAAGCGGGCTGGCGGCGGTGGCGTCACCGGAGAGAAGCGGGCAGCTTTTTTTCCGTTTATTTCTCGTATGTGCCATCATAGCTCTGCGTGCGCCGATTGCGGAACACCCTAACCTCCGCCGCATGCCGCCGTCCTGTGCCCAAAGTAAGCAATCGTCGTCAACCGGCTTCCTTAACTTGTCGGAGGCAGGGATTGCGAAGAGAGCCATGTCGGAAGCTCGAGTATACGCCGATGTCAACGTGCTTCGTCCTCGGGAGTACTGGGACTACGACTCCTTCACTGTTCAGTGGGGGTAAGTATTCCACTTTCTGAAATGCAGCAATGAGCTTTAAGGCATAATCACATTTGATCAATTTCTGATCTTCATAGATAGAATGGGGAAATTCAAATGTTTTGCATACTTGAAAACGCATTGTAATCTTGAATGGCAAATCTTTAGCTGTTCTATTGTTAGGTTCCCTGTTCATAGCTTGTTAGCAATCTGTTGTTCATCTGCTCTTTTGAGTGCTTTTTATTTTATTTTATTTTATTTATTTACTTTTATGGAGTTACAGGGAGGGTGTACATCGGTAAACTCAGTTTGTTATCCTAGAGCTAAACTAGCTTAAGTTGTTCATAGCTGATTGGCACAAACTAAGAAGTTTAATAGGCTGCTCCTCTCATGCGAGTCGAACTTGTAACATTGTAATTATTAAGCCAAAAACTAGCTTATCCTAGTGCAATTTCCTTCTTTGCAATCTTAGTATGTGTTTCATTGCCTTGCTAAACTGAATGTGTTTTGTGGAACCAATTTCAGGCACAAAGGTAAGCATGTTCCTTCCTTACATATGATCCGTTGGTAGTTAAGAACTTAACATGTGGATTTGAAGACAAAGAATGATGGTTCTCATTATGCTTTCCATCCTTGTGTCTGTTTTTTGACAGTACCAGGATTTGCATGTTAATGTTTGGTATTATTATTTCAGTAATCAGGATGACTACAAAATCATTCGAAAAGTTGGAAGAGGAAAGTACAGTGAAGTTTATGAGGGAATAAGTGTTAGTAGCAACGAGAAGTGCATAATTAAGATTCTGAAGCCGGTTAAGAAGAAAAAGGTTGGGAAACTTCTTTATCTCTTGCCATTGCAGATAATATTTGTATGGGGAAGGCTAATGAAAGTTAATTCTTTGTGATTCATTTATAGAAATGGTAAAGGAAGAATGCTATTAATATTCTGGTTAAGAGTGTTCTCTTTTAGATGCACATTCTATTTTTGCCTTTTAAACATCTTCACAGTTCCATTATTGCCTTTATAGAGCATTACATGTTGTATCTAAAGAAACATTTCTTCTCTTTAAATTGAATATCGATTTGATCATGTGCATTGCATAATCTTTCTTTTCCTTTTCGTTTGAACTCTGAAATGGTCCATGTGAAGTGTTGACACACGTTTAATTTCGTAATCAATCACAGATAAAGAGAGAGATCAAAATATTGCAAAACCTCTATGGTGGACCAAATATTGTCAAACTTCTCAACACCGTCAGGGATCAGCACTCAAAAGCTCCAAGCTTGATATTTGAGTATGTGAACAGTATGGATTTCAAGGTTTTATACTCCAAATTAACAGATTATGACATAAGTTACTACATATATGAGCTTCTCGAGGTAAGAGTGTAGGATTAAATAGGTGCGTTTATTTTTCCCTTCTCTAAGATGATCTTAAGTTGACACTTCTAGAGGAAAAATGAAAATTTTAAATTCTTGATGAAACTGCAGGCTTTAGACTATTGTCATTCGCGGGGAATAATGCATAGAGATGTCAAGCCTCATAATGTTATGATAGACCATGAGTTGCGAAAGCTTCGTTTGATTGATTGGGGGCTTGCTGAATTTTACCACCCAGGAAAGAAATATAATGTACGTGTGGCTTCAAGGTACGAACTAACTCCTATGTGTAAAGGCAGGGCCTTTCAAAAACCTACAATAAATCTGTTACTACCCTCAACTCAATACTGCATACCATAGTAGTCAGGGTAACTTTACTAAGGGAAAAGGGGGGACTTGCTTGTTACTTCAAGTCAACCACATGACGCTGTAAAATAACTTAAGATGTAAAGCAGTAGGGCTTGAAAATGTGTCAAACTATTAATGATGTTCCTTTCCTTTTCGGGTGAGGTTTCTTTTACTTTCTAACAGTTTGAACTGTTATGCATGCTGAAATCATTATGAAATACTATTTTACAGGTACTTTAAGGGTCCCGAACTTCTGGTTGACTTGCAAGACTATGACTATTCTTTGGATATGTGGAGCCTTGGCTGCATGTTTGCCGGAATGGTAAGAATTCATCTATATTCATGTTATCCTGTTCTCTATTCATATATAAATGTCGAGACTGTCCTAGGCTGGGGACATCCAGAATTATTATGAGGATTAGAAAATGAGCTTGAATTTTAATTCTTTTGTGTTTTTTTTCTATTCTTTTGCCTTTTTTTTTTTTTTTTTTTTT